>NC_068931.1:961250-1281666 GCF_023091745.1 Budorcas taxicolor | reverse complement strand
CATGGTGTGTAGCCCGCCAGGCTCCTCTGTCCATGGGATTCTCCAGGCAAGAATACTGGAGCGGGTTGTCATGCAAGATCCTCCAGGGGATCCTCCCAAGCCAGTGGTGGAACCCACATCTCCTATGTCGGCAGTGGGCTCTTTGCCACTGAGCTACCAGGGAAGCCCGTTATTTTCTTAGTGCTACACTGTTAGCTTTCAGACTAAAATGTGAGTTGCTTGGTCATCCTTTTAACACCAGGAGGGCCAGTTTCTCCCCTTGCTGGTCCAGCCTGCTTCTGCCTGTCGTCTGATCTGAACTTCTCTGTTAGTTCTGGTTGTCGTGTGCTGGTCCAGCTAGTTGCTGCTGTTGCTGTTGATATAAAGTTGTTGCTTTCTGTTTACTGTTTACGTGCAGGTTGTTTTTCTTACTAGTAAATGGAGTGTAAGTGCTCCGCGACCACTCAGTGGGTCACTTCTCTCCAGAATGCCCGCCACTGCAGCGCTGCCCTTGCTCCCCAACAGACCTGCCCCATGTGGGGCTTCGCGTGGAGCAGTTAGGATGCAGATGCAGGCGCACCTCCCTCCAGGAGCCGTCGCCCTCTGTCCACGTGGCAGATGCATTAACAGACGGTGTGAAACTCACTTGACCTTGATAGCCTTCATGTTCATAGGGGTTTGGGGAGCACTGAAAACTGACCCTCTGGCTTGTGAGGGATGCCTGACTGAGGGGAGCCAGCCCTGTGCGGAGGGAGACCCCCGTGTCCCAGGTTGGCAGCCTGGACCGGAGTGGCTCAGCGTGACTGGCTGTGCATTTGGGGGGAAGTGGCAGGAGCTGGGGGCTGAAGAAGCAGTCGAGGGTTTATCCCCCAAGGGTCTCCCATGCCGCTGATGCTGGAGCCACGTCTGGAGCCAGGCCCACGGGCCCAGCAGAGACACAGAGGCCAGCTGCTCTGATAGCTCCAAGCACGGCTGGTATAAAAGATGAGGTGGAAAGCCTGTTAGGTCTGTGGGACCCACTTCATACTGTTGAACATCGAGGCCTATGTAGCCTGTGGAAGGAGACATGACACCGGACACTTCAGAGATGCTCAAAAATCTAATTAGGGGCACAAGAGAACTGAGTATTTTAAAATACTAACGTAAAGAAAAAATACAGTAGTCTGGTGCTCAGAGTTTGAGTTTCTATACCTGAGATATTGTGGGCTCAGGTCCAGACCACTGCAGCAATGTCACATGAATTTGGGGTTTCCCAGTGCATATAAAAGTTAGGTTTACACTACACTGTAGTCTAGTAAGTGTTCCGTAGCATTATATCTAAAAAACAAAGTATATGCCTTCATTAGAAGTACTTTATTGCTAAGAAACGCCAACCATCTACACCTTCAGCAAGTCTTAGTAGTAACATCAGAGGTCACTGATCCCAGATCACTTTAGCAAGTCTGATAACAATAAAAAAGTTTGAAATATTGCGAGGATTTCCAGAACACGACAGAGACGTGAAGTGAGCAGATGCTAGAGACATGGCACGGACAGACTTGCCGGACACGAGGTCACCGCAGAGCTCCAGCTTTCCGTGTGACTGCCCAGCAGGGCTGTCCTGCTCCGGTGGAGAAGCAGGGGCCCAAGTCCCCAGCTGCGCTTTGCTGTCTGGGCCCTCGGGGGCCATGCAGAGGAGGTGAGGGGCAGCAGCGGGTGGGCCCCACGTGCCCAAGGCTCCTGTCCGCAGAGCGCTGTCCCTGTGCCGGGCCCGCCCGCCAGCCCCACGCCTCGGCGCTGCCTGCGTGTCCAGCCAAGCCGCAGGGCCTGGCCACTGGAAACCGTCGCCTCTTCCAGGGTCACCCTCAGAGGCCGTCCCTCCAGGCCCTGCAGCAGGAAAGACCGAGTGGACAGAGAATTGCTGCCCATCCCCCAGACCCAGAGACACCCGGTGCAGCCACGGCCTCCCGGCGTGGGCGCTACAGGAGCCCCAAGCCGCCAGCTGTGGGAAAGCCACACGGCCTGTGGACGAAGTGCTAGGGGCCGAGTGCGGCTCGACCACCCTGGGGTTGCAGTGCGGGTGGCGCCCAAGGTCCCGGAAGGGGCTCCTCCCTCCTCTGGGAGGCACGGCAGACTGAGGAGCAGGTCCTGAGCGACAGGCAGTCATGGACGGGACTGCCTGTCCCCCGTCCCCTCATCCGCCCAGTCCCCTGTAGGGTAGGATTGAGAAGCACCCGTGAAGGTGACCTGCGCGAGTCGCTCTTTCCCTACCCTGCACCTCCATACCCGCAGGGCTCCAGCTGAGAGAGCCCTAAGACATGGACTCTGAGAAGCCGCCCTTCAGGAGCCCAGAGTTGGCAGGGGCACGCTCGGGGCACTGGAGGAGCTGGCCGCCTCAGTCACCACGGCTGCAGCAGCATCCGACATTCTGGTCCCGCCCGGGCTGACGTAGAGCCTCTCACTGAGGCTCGTCACCTCAGCGCTTATTGCCTGCATGCTGAGTCACTCGGTCCTGGCTGACTCTTTGTGACCCCGTGGACTGTAGCCCACCAGGCTCTTCCATCCATGGGGTTCTCTAGGCAGGAACACTGGCGGTTTTTTTCGGATACTACTGTGTGTCACACTGAGAACACATTACAAGCCGTAGACTAAAGGGGAGGGCAGGCAGTCTGAGAAGGCAAGCGTCAGGCCCGGCTACCAGACGGGGAATGTGGAGGAAGTCAGGCCAGCACGCTAATGGCCCCGAGAAGGGGAGTGGACGGCATGCCCAGGCAGGCCGGGAGCATCAGCGGGGAGGCAGAAACTGCGGGAGGCCGGGGTCAGCGTAGCAGAAAGCGAGAGTGCCCACGAGAGATTACAGGAGCCGGGACGGGAGACATGGCCGCAGACGGGGCCCGTGAGTGGGAAGATACATCAGAGGAACTTCCAGGCCGAGAAGCCAAATGAAGGAAGAATGAAGAAGGGGGACACACAGCAGGACAGAGCACCCACGGGTGTGTGTGTCCTCAGCAGGCGTGGGGCACCGATACGGGGGCAGCAGCCAGGCAGCCGGAGGGGAGCAGAGAGGGAAATGGCTGAGGGCTTTCTCGCCTGGATGACAGACCGGGTGCGCGGGAGCACCAGGCCGGGCGAGTGCCCCAGAGCCTCAGCCCCGGGCTCGGGCCTTCTAGCTGTGGCCGACCAGCCTGGGAAGTAAAGGCACAGGACGCTTCCCTCCACGCAGGGTTGAAGGTCTGGGGTGGTGGTCTCATCACTCAGGACGCTGGGGCGAGGCAGGGATGTGGCCTGGGCTGCGAGCAGGGACAGTCCTGCTGACTGTGGCCCGAGGGTGGCGGGGCCTGGCTGGACGCTTCCGAGTCCGGAGTGAACACATCCAAGCAGGCCAAGTCTAGAGCATGGGGTCCGCTCTCCTCAGCCCTCCCACAGCCCCACTCGCTGGAGACGATGCCGCAGATCACGGCAGGGCCCTGCAGGTATGAGCAGGATCCCCCACCCCAGCTGGAGTCAGTGGTGCGCTTTCCCGACATGCCATGGAGGACAGGGGCTTCCTGCCCGGCCCGCCGAGCTGGTTCTGGCTGTGGTCCGGGCGGCCCGCTGACCAGGTGGAGTCTGCAGTCCCAGACTCGGGCTGAGCCCGTGGGCGGGGTTTCCTGAGCTGGCCTCCCGTCAGCGCGCTCGTGTTAGGATCTTAGGTGGAGGTATGTGTTGTTTCCTCGGCTGCTCCCTCGTTTTCTGAAATTCCAGGTGTGCTTTCTGTTTAGCAGCTTTGAGGTCATTAGATCCAGTCTTGACCCTTACCTCGTCGTCGTCCTGGTATCTGACCGACGAGGCCTCTGCCCGCCGGTCTGGCCGCTGCTGGGCAGAGGAGTCCACAGCAAAGCCTGCGTGCCACGCGGCAGAAAGCCCCCCAGGCAGCGGGCTCTGCAGGGAGCACGCAGGCCAGGGGCTTTGCCTTTGAGCTGCTTCACCAGAGAGAGACGCGGGCCTCAGCAAGCGCGTGCTTTCTCTGCTCCCGTGGCCGCGGTGTTTAATCACTTTGTTTAGGCTCTCGTTCTTTTCCCAAAGTACAGTAGCTGATGCCAGTTGAGGAAGTTTCACCACTGCTAAATAAAAACAGTGAAAGAAAGCATTTTGATAAGATCTGAGCAGTCTTCATTTCATGAACCTGATGGAAGTTTGTGTAGTAATGGACATTCCAGCCACAGATCTAATGATGAGAGTGGAAATATTATCATTTCTGGTTCACATCAGCCAGCCAGGGAAGCCCAGCTGTTGTCAGGGGCCAGGAGCTGCGAGCTTGGCCACACACCTCAGCTCCATGGGCTGAACGAGAAACTAACCAGGCGGGACTGGGGCCAAGTAACAGAAGCCACGCAAAAGCACCTGGCAAACTGTGAAGGCCGTTGGCTTGGAGATTGCCAAGGTCATAAGGAATCAGAAAGTGATCAGTTATAAACAACTGAAACCAAAATGAAGCTGCTTTATGTGTTAGTTACTCGTGTGGAGTTAATCTTATTAAAGTAAATTGGTTATGTATTTTGTTTGCTTGTTTGAAGTATGTTTTTTCACGTAGAACACAGACAAGTGAGTCCGGTGCTGACGTGGCAGTGATGGTGCCTTCCCTGTCAAGATGCCAAAGTCTTTCTGAAATCTCGCTGTTCCTGGCTCCTGGCTCCAGCCCTGCCACAAAATCCCCAGCCTTTATTTTTCAGGGAGAAGGCTTGACACGTCACCTGGAGATTTCCAAGGCCTTTTCTAGCTCACTGGTGCCCTTTCATGGTGCCGCCTGTCCCGTGCTCCTGGGGTTCTCCTCGCCTCAGTGATCAGCCAGGTTCCTGGGGGCTCTGGTTGTGAATGGCCTGCCCCCAAGGAAGAACCTGGGGTGTATTTTGCCATAAGACTGTTCACGACCAATTACTAGAACTCTAGCTCTTTTAGTTTAGGGCAACGTCTTTCGTCATTAGGTGCAAGTTTTTAACAGCTAATACATGTACTCATGTTTAAAATCAGGGTGGTCCAAGTGATAGACACGTTTGGTATCAGAGTTGTGACCTAGCAGTTGTCTTCCAGTGGCTGAATAAACTTGGGTCTGAGAGCTTTCGAGTGTGGAAGTCGCCTGACACAGGGCTTCCTCCTGGAAGGTTTGCTGGTGCAGAGCGCTCCTGTCGCCTGCTGCGGCAGGCCCTCGCAGAGGTGGTGTGAGCACAGCTCGCCGTGGGCGGTGCGGGGCCTCCTGGCTCGGGCTCGCGTGCCCCGGGGAGAAAGCCCAGTTTGGGCTGAGCGTTCTCAGGAAGAGCAGTTCTCAGCTGGTCTGCATTTGATACGCCCGGTGGGAAGGATGGTGACCGCCTTGTGAAAGTTATGGTTCCTCTGGGTCCAAGTGTGTTGCCGCACTGTGATTTGTTTCCATGGCCCTGGCGCTCAGCAGCCGATCAGGCTGGTGGGATCGTTTCCACAGCATTCTGCAGAAGACTCCTTTAATCCTGCTCCTCAAGCAGATACGCTTCGCTTGGAGCACTCGCCTATAGCACCATATTATATTAATGTATTTTACTTGTAATTTAGAGAACAAGAAGAATGCCCCGATCTGAAGGCTAAGCTGTCCCCCATGGCACTAGCACAGCTGATAATCGCGAACTAGAAAGATGTGTATATCAAATAGTTTACAAAATGAAGCCAGCTGTGTTTCCCTACATACTGAGGCTTCCTGACATGCATCATTAAACCTTATTAGCTACTTCCTTTTACAAAGATTCTTGTAGTCTTGAACATTGCATATTAACATTTTCTGCCCCTCCAACTGGAAATTATTTGCTTTATTGTAGAGTGTCAACTTGCTCTGGTTTCTGATGCGTTCTAATTGGTACTTTAGAGTATAATCATCGTGCGATACCACGCCATGCATTTCTTTATTTGGAAATTAATACAGACCTTTTCACTTTATCTGTCAATCTGGGCAACTTTTCACACAATTCCCAACTCTTGGGATTGCTTACAAGCCATTAAGTATGAAATTGTTCATAAAATGTCTTTGAAGATGTATCACAAAAATTTTAGATGGTTTAAAGTATGTTACATTTTGCCGAGATACTAGTAATAAACCTCTTAAATAGACAGTTAATAATAAAAGGGTAATTAGGAAGATGAAAAGTTTATTTAAGCATATGATGTTAGTCATTTAAAATTTTCAGTAAATCTGCTAAATTCCATTTTCCTCTCAAAAGAATGCACATCATGAGAACCATGGATTTTGACATTGATTCAAAGTCAGGTGTCAGGTGTTGCTGCTGCTGCTGCTGCTAAGTCGCTTCAGTCGTGTCCGACTCTGTGCGACCCCATAGACAGCAGCCCATCAGGCTTCCCGGTCCCTGGGATTCTCCAGGCAAGAACACTGGAGTGGGTTGCCATTTCCTTCTCCAATGCATGAAAGTGAAAAGTGAAAGTGAAGTCGTTCAGTCGTGTCCAACTCTTAGCAACCCCATGGACTGCAGCCTGCCAGGCTCCTCAGGGCAGTACCTTTCCTCATCCTTTCCCCTTCCCGCCATCCTCTGCCTGCATCCCACACTGCCTTATGAAGTGAGTACGTTTACCCATTATTAACTGTGGTGGGTCAGAGCAGGGACAGGTGGAGAGCAGCCCTGAGGGCCAGGGTTTCTGTATCTTTACCCATGTTTAACATAATCACAAAGAGATGATATGCATTTCACTGAGAATTTCAGGAGTTCAGTGAAACAGTGATCATAGCTTTGTTTCCAGTAAATATCTTAGACACAGATCTTGTCACGTCAGCTAATGACTCTTGATTTAAAAACACTACTGAGTGGTTTTATGTCAGGATGGGTGCCAGATATCTGGAGATTGGGGTGGAGACCTTAAGTGGTCCATAAATCCCCACACATTTACACAATAACCCCAGCAGCGATGCAGGGGCAGGTGACACTGTCTGATCACGGGCTATGTGATGCAATGTAGGTTCTCACTGCGCCAAGCCGCCCGCAGAGAACCGGATGTGAAACACACTGAACTCAGCTCTACCACACACAGCACGCAGGCATTAAGGGTTTTCCTGCTAATCATCTTTTTTGCTTTCTAACACACTATAACTTAGAATTAACAACTTTATACTACCATGTATGGGACGGAAGTAGTCCGTAATGGAACCAGACTTCATGGAATCTATTATATATAAAAATTGTTAACTAATGCCTAATACATTCCCTGGCACAAACCTGTAAAAATATGTTTTACTTGTTGGTTTGCCAAAGGAAGAGTTTAGATGGTCACGTTTGGAATCACTGAATAAATCTCTGTTGTGGGAACTCATCTTTATCATGACCTCTTCCGAAAAAACTTTAGGGCTGGAAGTTAAAGTTTCACTGGAAATTAATGACCTTGTTTACTGATAAAATTTAACCATTCCCTTTCCCAAAATTTTATTAGGAAAATTATGCAGGTAGAGGGTGTTCCCCACCTCCACCCCCCAATTCATTCACTTTAAAAAAAACAACTGTTCGGGCCGTGTCCCAGGCAAGCTCCAGGGAGTGGGTTGGTCTGGTACCTGACTGCTCAGCTGTTCTCATGCCTCCTGCTCGAGGGGGACCACCAGGGGTCAGCCGGGCACTTGCTTTTCTTGGGAAGAGGCATGTTCTGATCTGATGTGTCTTCTAAATCCCAGCCTTCTCCATCGCCTGTGGTCCCACAGTTCCAAGGCAGTAGCAGGAGTAATTCCTGCAGTGTCCCTTCTGAGTGCCAGGAAGGACTTGTTTCAGCTCTTTGCAGAGTTCAGAGGGCGCTCTCACAGGAGGACCCTGTGCTGGGGACCCTGGTGTGGCAGCGTGAGAAGCTCTGGCGATGTGTTCAGTCATCTCTCAGTGAGCAGTCCCAGAGCCCAGAGGTTAATAGCAGTATTATTAATGTGCCTAAAGGAGAAGATTACTTTCTAATTCAGTAATATACTTTATAAATTATATTTCAGAGTGTATCTTAAGGATGTTTCTAGAACACACACATATGCACAATGATACTTAAAATAAGGGACTTGCTACATGTAGGAGAAAATAAAAAACTACACATGCACGTACCTCCCAGAAGAAAACTGTAAATACTGTAGTCTCTTCAGTATGAAAAATCCACCAGAAAACAAAAGGTGATGACTGCCCATATTTCAGCAGATTTACAGCACTTTCTTACTGAGTCTATTAAAATTTTAAGATTCCTAATAAAAGCCTTTCTTTAAAAATATCAGGACCATTTAGAGTTTTTATTAGAAAGAAAATCTATTTTTCATGTTTCAAGGGAAAAAAGGATTACCAAGAGTGTGGGGACTTTCAAAATCTTTGAAGAAATATAAAATAAAACAAAGTTCCTTAGCATACCAGTGACCACACACAAAACCTGCTCTTACTGGCATTTTTCCAGACTCTTTTTTTTTTTAAAAACACAGGTACTAATCCCTAAACTCATGGGTATTGTGCTTTTAGATAGTAAGAATTCAAGAGTAGGTTAATGCTATTTGTAAAATATCTGTTAAAGTAAATATTAAATTACCAGAATAAACTGCTTATTTAATTAGACTAAATTGAAATCAAATGCCTGACCTCAAATTTCACTTATATGAATGTTGAATGTTGACGTTTCTGGTGTCAGTGGATAACTTAGGCTGTTGGCGCAATTATTTTGAATTGGTGGGTGGTCTTGGCAAAACCAGTTAAAACTGATAGCTTACTACATTGTTAAGACAAAGATAAGGTAAATATATGCAGGATCTCAAAACCACTAATTTAAGCTGTTACAACTTTATTAACTTAATTTGTAGATCCAAATCTTTTTTTCCTAAAAGCCTTAGCACTATACTGTTGTACTGGTTACCTACGGTATTTTGGGTGTCATATCTTTAAATATGATTCTTTATTTGCTAGAAGTTTTTATTTAGGAAATTTCCCCCTGTATGTAGTTTATCATGTTAAAGTCTATAAATTCTGTCTTTGATTCTTAATGGCAACATAGATATTTAGCGTAATTTTTTCATTAATAAAACTGGGATAATGTATTAAATTTACTGAATTGGCTGATTGAAGATCAAAGTTCTGCTTCATGAAAAGGCGGCTTTCAGCAGTCAGGGGGAAAAAAGGCATCAAACTTGAGCGCCCTCTGCTGGGGAAGCCACAACATGGTGCTCCTTGGCTTTCGTTTTCTCTTCCCAGTAAGGAAATGTTACTGTACAAGCGGCCAGTAGCCGAACGGCAGCCGGAAACATGGCGGCCGCGCGCGCGGATCACACTCAGCAGTGTTCGGATGACAGCGACTCGCAAGGTGCAGTCACCTTGCATCCCTGGCTTTTCAGTGAGCTGTGTGGGCTGTTGGAAGATAAGACCAGACTACTGCCCATTAGAAAACTGGTTTCAAATATTCAGTGCTATAGATTTTAATGTAGGTTGTGTACATAGAGTACAAATTAAATTTACAAATAGTTGCCAGACTGTTCTGCATATTTATATTTACTCATTTTTGGTTTTAAATATGGCTTTGACGTGTCACAAGTTGAACCTATTTGAAATAATTTAATAATTATTAAAAACAAATTTTACCACTTAGAGTCACTATATTGCTTTAAATTTGATGACTTTTTAATATACTGGTTATGCTTTTATAAAGGCTCTGCTATAACAGATGCTGTCGGATAGTAACAGGCTTGACCAAATTATCCTACATGAATGTATAAGTCAGTCTGAATTTTGGAAAAAAAAGATCTGACGTGTGTATATGTGTATGTACACATGTTCATAGATAACATGTCATTTTCTGGCAGTTTTGACAGTTATGAAATGTTGAGTGGATACGTTTTATAGCAAATGCCCGAGCCAGTATTGAAATTTCTCAAATGATCTGGAAGGTTGAATGTTTGAAAAGACAGCCTCATTCTTCATTCATGAAGCCCCCTTCAAACTCAGCAAGTAATCTGTTTGTAGGTTTTAGGAATAATTTCGCCCCTAACAACATGTTTATTGTGTCTGGCTGGCAGACTGGTCTGATGGCATGCATCGCCCTGAAAACTGAGCTGATCGGTACCAAGGTTGTGTCAGCTCCCGGAGGGCGCATGCTGGGTCCCCCCTCCTTTTGAGTTTCTCACAGTAATATGGAAAGCGCTATACTTCCTGGTTCAGTAGCTGAGCTTTGCATTAAGGCTTTTTTTGTTTACATGAAAAATATAGCAACCCCGTTTTATTTTTGGATGTTAAATATTAAGAAATGTGTGATAACATATGGTAAGCAAGGAAAAAAATCCTAAAATGCTAAACATAGAATAGTCTGGCAAAATTTATTTGTAGGCAAAAATGTATAATATGAAATATTCTTTCAGTACAGACTTTTAAATGTGTATCGTGTAAATATAGATTTTAACTTTTAAAAATTAAGGTGATATAACATTAAGAATTATTGTGCTGATACTTATTTAGGGAGCTTTTAAAGCACAGATTATTGAGCCAATAGACTAGAACAGCTAAAAGAAGCACTTCTTATTTCACAGATCACTGGGGCAGTAAATGGTAATAGCCGAGTTGTCTGTGGGCAGGCGGTGCCTGCATGCAGGGCAGACACTTAGGACTAAGGCCTAACGTGACTAAGGCCTAACTTAGGACTAAGTCCAAACATGAATGAATAAATAAACTAGAGAAGAAGGGAAAAAAAGACTATATGGCATCACTTTATAATTTAAAAAATACTTTAAAAACTCCAAACTGGAAAAAGTTATTGCCATAACATTTAGAAGTTTACATTTAGTATAAGAATTTCAGAAGTACATTACTGAGAAGTACTTATTTTTTTCTTATTTTTAAGATTCTGCTATAAGTAGAAAATATGGGACTGATTTGGTATTAAGATATTTAAAAATATGTGCTTTTCATAGTAATTTCAGGAGGTTGACGCAGTGATCCTGTGTCAGCTTTTGCAGTCACACCCCAAATTCTGAATGATGTGGAACTGCTGGGCTGATCCCAGCATAGTTCAGCTGCTAAAAGGGAGACAGCAACGGCAGTGTCACTGTTTCCCCTAAGCCGTCTTCGTCATGGAAGGTTGTACTTCGGCCTGTGTAGAGTTGTCTTTATTTGCGAGTAGATTGGAGGCTTTTCTGTTTTTCAAATTGAGATGTGTTTACAGCAAAAATACAGGACAAATTAAAATGATGTTTAGCTTTTTTCAAGAGTTTAAGTTGGCTTTTTGACATTTTGCACATTATTGTTTTGTTGTTTGAGAATACCTTCATGTAGTAGGTAAGGAAATGTGAGTTTAGAAGGAAGGGTACAGAGCTTGGATGTTCACATAACGTTAATCCAGGATAATAGCCCGTGAAGAGCAGTTGGTGATGCTTATTAATGCCTTTTGTTTTCTCTGCTACTAAGTTTTTATAACACGAGACTTCTGCATTGATTTCTTGGGGACTTGGGGGGACTTTGAGACAGGCTGGAGAGGCGCTGCGTTGCTGAGATAAGGTGGGGTCTCATTCGTCCCCGGTGCCTTAACAAACCTGACTGATCTTTCGTTGATTAAGCAGGGTACCGTATTTACCCTTCATTGTTAGTATAAACCATTATTTTACTGAGAACCATTAGCTGTTTAAAACTTGGTACATAAATTAAAGAGGAGCTAAGTGGATTTGTGATCGCTGCCATTAGTGGCGTCTTAGATTATACAGGCAATTATTGTGCTCATTACCCCAGAGCAGCCCCTTCTCAGAGCCATTGTGGTGTCTTAGACATTATGCACAGATTTTCCCTTGGAGATTAAAATTTCCAGTAGCGTATTTAATTTTGTTATCACAGTTGTTTCAAGTAAAATAAATATTATGACAAGTGGAAGAAAATTTGCTTTACTGATATAGGAAATTACAAAAATGTTGAAAGTTACTTCCTAGTGTACTTAATTTACCTCTTCTTGTACAGTCATAATTACGTCAGTTGATTAGTAATATATGTTAGGGGTGAAAAGATTTTGAAATCGGAGTAAAAGGTACCTGGCCTGTTTAGGTATTTTAAACGTTTTTAAAGAAGGAAGAGATTCACATCAAAACTCAAGTTACCACCTTTATAGAATCTGTAGCTTTAGCGTTAATTAGCTTTCATGGTGAATAGTTTTTGAATCCAGATTGCATTTTAGACAAGTTGAAGAAACTTTCCAGGGTGTTCTAGAAAAATGAGTATAAAATTAATTGCAAATGACCTTTTAAAAAAACAGTTGAAATACCTCTGTTCTTCTTGCTGTGTTTTGTTAGAATTGACCCCCCCTCTCCAATAAGACCATACTGTTGATATATACTGTAGCGTGGGTGCAGTTGTGTTCCAGGAAGAAGACTCGTAGTTGAGAAAAGGCTCCTGAAAGACGGTAGGGAACAGCCCACTGCTGAGAGGCTGTGTGTGCTCTGCTAAACTTGTTACTCTGTCCCTTCAGCTAGAAGTGTTTGGAGAAGACAGCATATCCGCCTTACAGGCACGTCAGGTGGCTGACCACATGTCCTCCTCCGCTGGAGGCGCATGGACACTTGAAATGTAGTGTGCATCAGAGTGCAGTGGCCGCCAGTAACATTTCAGTCCCACATGGGGCATTGTTTCAAAGGGAATGTGGTGCCCACTGCTGACCGCTTCCTCCTGCCTCTTGACAGACCTTCCTTCACTGCCGCAACGCAGGGGAAAGTGTGAGGTAGTGGTTATGCATTTTGCAAGACAGTGATTCTTTATTTTATTACAAAAAACCAACTCTGGAAGGCCAGATTAAATCATTCCTTTCACTTTTTAATGGGATTTGGATGAATGGAGTAAAATATGCACTTTGCATTCATTGATAGCATCTTTACGTTGAGGTAATTGAGTCTTTTCTCCCTGACTGCATGAGTAATGACTTCATCTGACCCTCCCAAGGCCTGGAGCTCAGGCCGCCTTTGTCACCGTGGAGAACCGGGCTTTGAAACACGCTCTACTTCCCTGGCTTAATTTTTCTTCATTTTAATCCAAAACCCTATTTTTCTCAATAATTCAAGCATAAACTATGTAGTAGTTGAAGTAGTGGAGATTGCAAGGCATTTGTCCTGGTTGTGCTGGTTTTTAAATGGAGTTGATAAATCAGGCACCCAGGTCCCCACTGCCCACTCTCACGGAGGCCCAGCCCCACGCTACCAGAGAAGCTTCCAGAACACCGTTCACATGGCTCGTCCTAGACCAGCTGGCCCCACTGCCCACTTGCCAGGGCACTGTGCTGGAAGTGACCACCAGGAAGGCAGGGCACCACCCCCTCGCCCCAGGGAGCGCTACACACCTGGCCAGCCCACGCGGCCCAGGAAGGGCCTCATCCGCCGCAGGCATGTGGACGTGAGGCATTGCCAGGACCCAGGGAAAGTTTCCGGAGATCTGAGTCCAAATAGCGTGACCAGAGGCAGCCACATGTCCCAGGCCTGGGTCTGTTGGGGTGTTGGGGGGCATAGTGAGGAGCGGGGCGTTGTGGAAGGGGCCAGTGGAGGGGCTGAGTCTGCAGGGTGGGGGCTTGGTGAGGGCTGGGGCCTTGCTGGGGGCTGACTCGGAGGGGTAGGGTCTGCAGACCACCCTCACCCCTCACCCCTACCCCAGGGCCCAGTGGCTCCCAGGCCACCCAGGGGACCCTCCAGTGTCTGGGTCGGGTGTGTAAGTAGGGTGCATGCGCTAAACACCCTTTGAGCCGTGTTGCTTCTGGGTACCTGTTGTCATTCCCATTGCTTGTGCAGCCTCTTTAAAGGCTATAAGGTGTCAACCAACAGCGATGCTGATTGTCAGTTCTAAGAGGTAACTTTGTCCATACGCTTGGTTAGAGAAGATTTCTCTCTTATAGGATATGTTACTCGTGTTCATCTTATCTTTCCTACTGTTGTTCAGTTGCTCAGTCATGTCTGACTTGTGACCCCATGGACTGCAGTAGCCGGGCTTCCCTGTCCTTCTCCATCTCCTGGAGCTTGCTCAGACTCGTGTCCATTGGGTCACTGATGCCATCCAGCCATCTCATCCTCTGTCATCTCCTTCTCCTCCTGCCCTCACTCTTTCCCAGCATCAGGGTCTTTTCAAATGTGTCAGCTCTTTGCATCAGGTGGCCAAAGTATTGGAGCTTCAGCATCAGTCCTTCCAACGAACATTCAGGATTGATTTCCTTTAGGAATGATTAGTCTTCTCCAACACCGCAGTTCAAAAGCATCAATTCTTTGGCATTCAGCCTTCTTTATGGTCCAACTCTCACATCCGTACATGACTATTGGAAAAACCATAGCTTTGAGTATACAGACCTTTGGCAAAGTAATGTCTCTGCTTTTTAATACACGTAACATTTCCTGCTAGACTGACTGTTTCTCCCCAGGTGAAATCTCGTAGTGTACTCCTTTTTCATAACCTTAGCATGCGTGTGTGCTCAGTCGTGTCTGACTCTTTGTGACCCCATGGACTGTAGCCCACCAGCCTCCTCTGTCCATAGAATCTTCCAGGCAAGAATACTGGAGTGGGTTGCCATTCCCTTCTCCAGGGAATCTTCCCAACCCAGAGATTGAACCCTCATCTCTTGCATCTCCTGCATTGGCAAGTGATTCTTCTACCACTGTACCACCTTCATTTTTCATAACCTTAAGAGTTTAGCAAAAAATGTAGTAAACATTTAAACTTACTTGTATAATGAATGAATTTTCTTCACTGCCACACTCAATGGGTTTTCTGACAGAGTTTTGTGCTTTATTTTTAACTGCAAGTTCTAAGATTCTCATGAGAGTTTGTGGCAAATATTAATCAAAACAAGATACACACTAAATACGTAAGGTGTAGAAAAGGCTAGGCTTTTATTGGCCAAAGAAGTGATATTTGAAAAGGCACTACAGAGTAAACTGTTATTAAGCAGCTTAGTAATTCCTCAAGTTTTAAATTTAAGGTGTTTATAAAGGTATTTGTCCTGAGTTGATAATCAGACTCCCAAGTCCCGCTGTCTTGGTAGTTTTGGTAATCACGTTTCCTTTTTTAATTTCTCTTTTTCAAAATCTGTACCAGATACAGGAGAAACTCAGACGGCAGATAACCTGATAGGATTCGGTTTTCTGCTAGTGTCATAAAACTTAGGAGTCAGCAGCTCTGTTAACACCTGCTGGGCCCTGGCCTGAGGGGGGCAGGCTGTCTGGGCTCCCGGCACCTCCGTTAGGAGATGGGCAGTGCCAGTTTACCATGGAGGAGAGTGAGGCTTAGAGAGTGTGAGACGTTCTCCAGGGCCGCACGGCTAGTAAGCAGAGACTCAGAAGCAGGTTCTCAGCAGTGGAGAGAGCGGTCCTGGTAGTGAGGACAGTGGCAGCGTGCCCGTAGTCTTGCTCTGTCCTGGAGGCCACGCTCCCTGTGCTGAGCGCCTCCTCCCCCCAGTCGCCCAGTCACGGACAGAAAACACAGCCATCTCACCCAGAGCTGCGCAGCGAGGAGGCGCAGCCAGCACTCAAACTGGCATCCTGAGGCAGCTCAGCTGTGGCGTGGCGTCCCTTCTCCTCTCTGCGGCTCTAAAGCCTTTCTGCAAAGCCCTATGCTGCCCTCCCCACGCCCCTCCCTGCCCGCCACGCCACGTTGCGCGGTGGTCTTTCAGCCATGAAACTGGGCCGGGAGGAAGACTGGGTGGAGGTTGCTGGGCTGGAAAGTGAAGTTGCATGCTTCAGAAGAGCTGTGTTCTCCTAGCTCGTAGGACGGGCAGTGTTTGGATGTCTCACCCTTTCTGCCTCCAAGATCCCGCACAGATCACACACACAAAAAAGAATGAATTCTTCCTGACATAATTTTCCCATATCTTGCTTAGCTGGGAAATAATCCACAGACGGAATCTGAGTGTCATGTACCTTCCTGCAAGAACCTCCAGTGGAGGACTTCTGCAAATTAACCAGTTGTCGTTGCAAGCTGACTATTCCATCTGTTGCTTTTCTTCTTAATCAAGAGAAGTTCTTTTCAGAGAGGCTCTTGGCTGAGGGGGATGACAGCAGCCAGCCTGTTCTGGCCTGGCCTGTGCAGAGGAAAAGGCACCTGTGCTCTCGCGGGAGCCGGCTGTGCGCCTGTGCGTCCCCTTCTGTCCCGCGGTGGTCATAACCTCATCGTTCAGAGAGGATCTCAGGACTTGTGTTTTCTCAGTAGCCTCTTTCTGGAAACCTTGTGGGGACCGTGACTCATTTCCAGAAATTCTCCCTAAATCTCTAGAACACTTTTTGGGAAAAACTGTAAATGTCATAAGTTTTCCCAAGAAAATGTAAAGTGAATACATCTTTGTGTTTTATTGTAATAAAGGCTAATACAAAAGAAAAGACCGTCATCCCTACCACGTATTTAGATTTGTAAAATTAGAGACACGGTGGCTCTGTGCTAATTCTGTATTTTCTTTCAGGTTGGTTTGTTGGATCTTGAACTCAACCAGCTGACCAAAGCACTATTTCTGGCCTTGGTTGCCCTCTCGGTTGTCATGGTGACCTTGCAGGGATTTGCAGGCCCCTGGTACCGCAGTCTCTTCCGCTTTCTCCTCCTCTTCTCCTACATCATTCCCATAAGGTGAGTTTAAGGATGAGGACAACCAGTGTCTGGTTTCAATGAATATGATGTTATTAAATGTGTTGTTCTCAGTGTGAAAGAAATGGTCCACTTAGAACTAAAGAGGGAAGATACGGGACTGACTCTAACCATGGCTGCCTCCCTTTCACTGCGGGCACTGACTCTGAGAAGTGAGTGCTTGCCTGAAACTCCCCGTTGAGAAGAAGGCGGAGGTGTCTACTCCGTTACCTTTGGTCCCAGCGCTCTGAGTGCTGGAAGGCTTGAGCCCAGAATCTGCCAGTGTGAGCCCCGCCCCCTGATGTGAGGCTCCCGCTGCCCCAACCCCAGTGGGGGCCCTGCCCCAGGACAGCCGGCCTCCCGGGGCGGAGTCTCTAGGTCTGCATGGCCTATCTCAGCTGTTGGCATACTCCCTCCAGACTGTCCTGCAGCTGCCAACAGCCGTCTCCTCCCATCTCTCTTGAGCAAACGCATCTTTTCTTGGGATTTCTTAGGGGTTTTTCCTTTGTTTTCATTAATCTCGTTTTTCTTCGTTTCTTTTGCTTTTATCAGTTCTGAAATTTTATGTGGTGTCCTTCATGACTATTTCTGTTGTACAACGAGAAAGGCTGAGTTAAGAGTGCTCTTCCTTCTTTGGGGCACTTCCGTCTTTGATAGAAACCATTGAACAATATTCAGATTTTATTGCAGTTTTTTAATATGAGTATGTTTAATTTCTTTCTTCTTTTCTGTAGTAAACTAACAATGTAAAGAGACTTGACATGTTTCCCCTTATCATATTAATAGGAAACACTCATTATAGTCATGAAAGTTAATATATAAGTATATTTAAACAAAAACTAATGATCATTTTCTCACATTTCAATTTTGTATATTTATAGTAAAAAATTAGATAATACCCAATAACAAGGGAAAGAAAGAAATATTATGTATAATCTCTGTTGCTGCTGCTAAGTCACTTCAGTCGTGTCCGACTCTGTGCGACCCCATTGACGGCAGCCCACCAGGCTCCCCTGTCCCTGGGATTCTCCAGGCAAGAACACTGGAGTGGGTTGCCATTTCCTCCTCCAGTGCATGAAAGTGAAAAGGGAAAGTGAAGTCGCTCAGTCGTGCCCGACTCTTAGCGACCCCATTGACTGCAGCCCACCAGGCTTCTCCATCCATGGGATTTTCCAGGCAAGAGTGTTGGAGTAGCTGATGATAAATTCTGTAAGACCTTTCAGATGTGGATATACTTACAGACTTATAAGTAAGAATGTTCATACTTACCTATACATAAGTATGTTAGCATTCACACATATCCTCTTTTTAAGTCTGTATATCCTTTTAAAAAGTCTGCTTATGTAGAATTGCCCTGGCAGTCCAGTGATTAAGACTCCATACTTCCACTGTTTGAGGCTTGGGTTCAATCCCTGCTGGGAAACTAAGACCCTGCGTGCCACTGGTGGGGCCAAAAAAAAAAATCTGATTACAAAATGAGAAAGGTACAAGGCTGTGTGCAAATCTGGCTTCTTCTAGTTTTTCCATCAGCAGTTTTATATTTAGATTAACATGCTTAGTCAAGCTTGGAGAGACTTGCTGGACAGAAGTGTGACTGCACCTCTGTCTATCTCTGAGATGCTCACATGCACTTCAGCGTGATACTTCTCATTTTTCATAGTGTGAGAATGCAATTACACAGGTTTAGCAGAAGGGATGAAACAGTAAAATTAAAATGTAAAACTTATAGAGGACACTGATTTAGGGGCTTAACATTTGATTCAACCAAATTTGTTTTCTCATTGCAAAGTTTCCATTAAAATATAAATAGCAATACATTTTAGTATTTACTAAATATATTTCTGCGCTTAACAAAGAATCGATTTTAAAATAGTCTTAAAATTGTCTTTTTTCTTTTACAAAGTGCCAGTTCTGGAAAATAAAGTGCTTTTCTTCTACTGACCTAACACTCTAAAAGTCTTTTCCATTTTAAGAGAGCTGCTTTATTGAAATTCTCTGCAGAATTAAGTTTGTCTGAGTCACTTGATACAAGTTCCTTCATCTTTCAAGGAACATAGTATGAGACTTACCTCTACTTTTGTAATTCAGAAATAAATGTGTGTTCCTTAAATCGTTTGTTTTTCTTGTCGCACAGAGCCAACCATCAGAATTCTTCACAGTGCATGTGAAGTTCCCTCAGGTCAGGAGCTCGCGTTGCATGTCCCTAGTCACTGTGCCTTCTGGATATACTCTAAAATGCTGCGTAACAGTCTAGTGGATAATCAGAAACAAGTGTCTTAGCACTGCCAAGCCAGGGAGGCTTACGTGGGCAACAGAAGCAAGGTGGTATTTGACGAGGTGACAGCGGTGCTCCTTCCCAGAAACACTGGAGTGCCTCTTGTGGGTACAGCGTCTTTGTGGAAACACTGACGTTGATGAGGGTTTGTGTGGCCTGGGAGACCATTTTCCTCTCTTTAACTCTAAGTCAAGCAGCCAGATCAGCGGCTGTGGGAAGGCTTGCCAGGGAAATGCCCACGTATTCATGGTACCAGCTGACCGCTTGGTGGGACGCCCGGTGCTCTGCCCAGAGCTCTGCTCAGTCAGCACACCAAGAAGGGAGTGTTGAAAATGTTAGCTAACACAGGCACAACATTTGCTTCAGAATTTAGAGATTAACTTTCCTGGAGTTTTACTGAAGGAAAATACGTAGATTTTTGTCAAATTATTTACAGGGCAGATGCCCTTCCTGCAACATCACAAGTTTGTGCTAACCTGCCAGCTTCATTTTCCAGGTAGAATGCTTGGGGGAAAGAGTACTTTCCCCCTTACTTAGACCTCAGAATGATATTCAGTTACTGACGGCTTGGGACATTTGCAGTCTCTCCAGACTGCAGAAGATGCCAACCTTAGAAGAGTCAGCGTGTGGAAAGCATACACGGAGGGAAGTCCTAGGGGTGTGCCTGGACAGCCTTTTGCTGAAGAGAGGAGGTGTGTGACTCTTAGATCCACTTAGCCGTCTCAGCAGGAGTGAAGAATAGATGGGCTTGTCCAGCAAAGACCTGTGGAGGGGCTCTTGTCTGATGGTGTGGTCCCCCCAGGACGCACATGAGAGACCCTCAGAGGTTTTGAAAATGTTGTATCAGCAGTAACACTGACATCTTGGACGGAAAGGGACAGAGATAGAACAAAATAAGAAGCCTGCCAGACTCCCAAAATTCTGCGTGGGAGAAATGGGCTGCAATTCTCCATGGCTGGAAATGGGCTGATAGAACTGCCTGGCTGCAGGCGTGTGCTACATTTGTGGGGAAAGGAAGGGTAGTTTTGAGGCCAGAGCTGACATATGTCCTACAGAGGCTGTGGAGCTGGGAGTCCGGAGCTGGAGCTTCCAGGCACAGGGAATTATTCTCAGCTCTTGAAACCTTATGGAATCTGCTTTGCTGGGAAGTTAACTACAACTGCTTTGTAGTTACTTATGATGTCTGGATGTTAGTTCTTTTTCAGTTCTCTCTTCTGCTGATAATCTTTCTCAGTCTTTAACTTGAATTTTTACTCACCCAGTGGTTAAATTATAAATAAAATTGTTAATTTTACATTGTCAAATTTATAATTCTGTTTTGTTGTTGCGTTTCACTCTGTATGTTTAAGAATTCCTCCTCTACTCCAGAATGGTGAAGCTGTCCTCCTGTATTAACTTCTAGAAGTTTATCAGTTTTCTCTTTGACCACTGGAAGTGCTTTTGTTGTTGTTTCCTATTTGTGGGGGGAGTGGGCAGGGATTAATAGTGTAGAGTAGTATTTTCACATATTTTTCCATACCGGTTCTCTTAGCACCCTTTGTAGAAAACACCTCTTCCCAACGATCTAGGGTCCTCTCTGTCACATGCTAAGTATTCATATATGCACAGGTCTGTTTTGGGTTCCCTGTTATGGTCTTTTTATCTTTTCCTGACCAAGTAACAAAGTGCCTTAGCTCGGAAGCCCTTATAATAAGTGGATATTTGGTAAAAGCAGGTCCTCCATGTGTTCATTGAGTGCCTTTGCTCTCCTTGGTCGGGCTTCCCAGGTGGCTCTAGTGGTAAAGAATTCACCTGCTAGTGCAGGAGACACGGATTTGATCCCTGGGTCGGGAAGATCCCCTGGAGAAGGAAATAGCTTCCCACTGCAGTATTCTTGCCTGGAGAATCCCATGGACAGAGAAGCCTGGCGGGCTACAGTCCACAGGGTGGCAAAGAGTCAGACACGATTGCGTGCACACTAAATCTTCCAAACCATGACTGTGGAATATCTCTTACCTGTGTTAGGTCTTTTCTAACATCTCAAACTTTTTAAAAACTTTCATTGAAATCTTGCATAACTTTTGTTAGAACTGTTTTTAGATACTTGACATTTTTCAAATGCTGTTATAAATGCCATTTTTTGAAAGAACTGTTTCCTATATATTTGTTGCTGGTATAGAGAAATGAAATGGATTTCTATAAAAATGGTTGAATCCATCCATTTTGGTAAAATTCTATTGATTCTAATTATTAATGTGAAATCTATTATATTTTTCTCTATAGATAATCACCTAGTCAGTAGACAGTGATAGCTTGCTTCCTTTCGGTCTTTTGCACCCTTTCTTTCTTTGCCTTGTCATTGTAGCAACGATTTCTAGCTTAACGTTAAGTGGCTATAGTGATACTGGACATCCTTCTTTGTTCCCGATGTGAAAGGCAGAGGTTTCAACATTTCATCATAAGGATGCTGTAAGTTTTTACAGAACCCCTTCTTTACAATATATAATAGAAGTTGTTTCTATTCCTATTTTGTTAAAAATTGTCTTTAAATCACTGATATAATTTTTTAAACATTGCTACTAAATCTTTTGAGATGATTTTTCATCTTAAGTTTTTCTTCTTCAGATATTCATGTGCCAAATTATACCAACTGACTCTCTGATGTCACACCTACTTTGTATTATTTGGGGGGAAAAGCACAACTTGGTCATGGCATAATACTCCTCCATGTATTACTGGATTCCATTTGCTTGTCATTTTTGTGAAGTTTTTGCATTGGTTTATCTGAGTGAGATTAACTTATACCTCCCTCTCACATCATCTTTTGGTGTTTAGTGTCAAGATTATGCTGTTCTCTTAAAATACATCAATGAGTCTTCCCAAAATGTTTTGTTTAAAATTGTGATTATTTATTCCTTGGACATTTACACATCGAGGAGGCCATGTCAGCCTGAACTTTTTGTTGTGGAAAGTTGTTTAACAGAGTTGATTTCTCTACTGGTTTATATATATTTCTTAAATACTTAAAGTTTAAGTAGTTAACTTTAACTAGTCAGAAAACTTTATTTCAAGTTTTTAACTTCTTGAGTCAGTTTTGGAAAGTATGGTTTTCAAGAAATACGTCACCTGTACCTAAATATTCAAAATTTTTAATTAAAGTGTGTTAATAATGTTTTCCTATAATCTCTTCTTATAAGTGTGATCTGTGGTATTGATCACCTTTATTTTTGGTACTTATTTCTGCCCCTTCTCTCTTTTTTTCTTGATTAGTCTTCCAGTGGTTTCGTCAACTTTAGTAGTCTTTACGAAAATCTACTCTTGACTTTATTGATTCCCTGTGGCTCTGTAATATTTTCCTATTTTAGTAATGTTGACTTTCTTTCATTCTTTCTTTCTTTCTTTCCTCTTACCTTCTTTGGTTTGTATTCTTCTTCTTCAGATAGATGATTAACTCACTAGCTTTCATATTTTTACCCTTTTGAATATATGCAGTTGAGGCTATACATTTCTATACAAGTACTATGGCAGCATCCTAAAAGTTTTCATATGTAGTATTTGTGTTATTGTCAACTACAGATTGTTTAATCTTCACTGTGATTTCTTCTTTGACCTGTGGTTATTACAAAGTTATTTCTTAGTTTATGAGCATATTTGACTTCATAGTTGGCTTGATTGCGTTGTTACCAGAAAACATGCCATTCATTATTGCACATCTATGAAATATTTTGAGACTAGTTATGGGGCCCAGTATTTAGTTGGTTTTTGTGGACATTCACTGTGTACTTGAAAAGAACATGAAGTCTGAATTGTTGGTCTCCGTGCTTCACAGTGTGTTAGGTCAGGATTGTTCAACTTGTTCATAAGTTTCTCTGTACCTTTTGCTTGTTTTCTCAACCTTTTTTAACAGTTACTGAGGATGGTGTCAAAATCACCCATCAGTATTGTGAATTCATCTATTTTTCCTTTGAATTCTGTTTTTGGTATTATATATTTTGTGACTTTACTATTGATGGTATCCAAGTTTAAATCATTACATATTTCTGCTGAATTATGCATTTTCTCAATATAAAGTGACTTTCTTTATCTCTGCTAAGGATTTTGCATTAAATTCTACTTTGCTTTATGTTAATATAGTGATGCCAGCTGGCTTTAATTTGCTTGGCATGTCTTTTTCCATCTTCATACTTTCAACTTTTCTGTGTAATTATATTTATATGTGTCTCTTGTAAATAGCATAAAGTTTAATTTTAATCTACTCATAGTTTTTGACTATTTAGTGCATACACAATTATTGTAATACTGTTGTATTTTTAGTTTAAATCTGTTATTTTATATTGTGCTTTTAATGTATATTTCTGTTCTGTATTTTTTCTCCTTTCTTACCTTTTTTTTTTTTCAATTCCACCTTTTCTCTAGTAGTTTGTAGGTTTTATAAGAAATTCTGTTCTTTTTAGTATGTGTCCTTGAAATTAAAAACATCTTAATTTCTCAGAGTCTAAAGGTATTGGTTTCCTTTGCATGTCATCTTACAAATGTTTAACTCCATTTGCCCCTTCTGACCTAATCCATTTTTGTAATTTATCCTAATTGTAGTTATTCTTAAACTGCATGATATTACTGTTTTACACATTCCCTCTTAATTTTGGTTTATCACTGTTTTATTCTTCTTACCTTTCAGAAGTTCCATGTAGAGTAATTTTCCTTCTGTCAGAAATGTATTCTTTAGTTTTTGTTTAGTGAGGGTCTCTGTTGGGAACCCCAGATTTCTCCTCTTGAAAGACAGTTTCACCTGTGTAGGTCTCTGAGTTGCCACATTTACCTTGCTCTCTTCTGGCTTCTGTGGCTGCTGTTTGCTGCTCTTCATTTCGGCCTTACCCCTCTGGGACCTTCCCAGTGCCTTTCAGGCGTGCTCTTTGTGGGTGGTGTCCTACTGTCTGACACAGTGTCTAGACAGATGTCTATTCCTGAATCTGTAGATAGGTTTCTTCCACTCATCCAAGAACATTCTCAGTTTGTCCCTAAATACTGCCTTTGCCCTATTCTGGGTGGGCAGAGATCCACCCATACCCTTTGTTTCTCCTGTTTTACTTTTGTAGTTTCCACCTTTTTTTGTTTCTTGGTTTATTCTGTTAATAAATAATATTCCTAATGACCTGTCTTCCAAGTCACTGATTTCATCTTTGGCTATATCTAATCAGATATTAAACTAATTTCTAAATTTCAGTTATTGGCATTATTTTAGTTCTAAAATTTGATTTATTATTCATTTTTATTTTTGCCTATTTCACACAAATATCTTTCCAGTTTTCCCTGTGCGTCCAGGTTGCAGTCCATGCCTGTCACATGTGCATATTTCATGCCTTTCGTAGTGTTTCTCTTGTATTTTTCCCTTTGGCTCTTGTTCGTGGTATAATATGTTTGTGTGCTATGTGGTGTTTGTTGTTTTTGGTTTATTTGGATTTTGTTTGTTTCTTTGCCATTGTATTTGAAAAGCTAACCAAAGGAATCATTTGAGATAAGAGATGGAAGTACCTTTTTCCAAGACAAATACTCTTACTTCTAAACTGTGTACTTGTAGTTACTACCTGTCTTGAAACAGCTTGAGACAAGTTCAAGATTCATGGTTACAGACTTACTCAGGAAACGAGCCTGACCCCGTCACACCTGCAGGTGCGTTGGTCCAGGTTGGCCCTGAGTCTGAGAGCCACGGGCGAATCACCTGGTGAAAACATTGTTGAACCATCGCTTGCCATCTGTGGTGTGTCATGAAAATTTTAGAGAATCATAGAATAAAACATTTGGGGGAGGGAGAGATCAGAAAAAATTGTATCTGAGCTTTTTTCCTTTAAATGACTATTTACAGGAAAAAGCTTTGATTACTTTAGATAAAGCATGTCATTTAAATGACTTTTATTTTCTTTTGCTCAGATGAGGATCTAAAAATAAGCCTCTCTGGAGAAATATGGGTGAATTATCTCAGGTAGCTTCACTCCCTGAGGAGCCTGGTGTGCCCTGCAGCTGGCTCACCTGGTTCTGATAAATGTGCAGGTTTAATTGTAACAAATTAAGTTTAAATGCAGCAGGCCATGTCAGTGGGGTGGGGTTGGGGGTTGGTATGCCACGGTCCACGCTGCGCACCTCACTTGTGCAGGGTCCAGGCTACCCCCTCAGACACTTCTGTGGCTGTGGGGAAGAAACAGGGAAAGAAAGTGCCACCATTAAGATGGACTCTATGTTCTAAAATTAACCTCGTGTTTTCTCACCGTAGCATGAAGCAGGCTCATACATGTTCCTCTCGGTGACACTCCTGAACACGCTAGTTTGTGAAGATAGTTTATTTCATTTTCTGATATGTGTAACTGGAGGAGGGCATGGCAACCCACTGCAGTGTTCTTGCCTGGGAAGTCTCATGGACAGAGGAGCCTGGTTACAGTCCATGGGTTGCAAAGAGTCAGCCAGGACTTAGTGACTGAATAGAAACAACATTATTTAGCAGTAAAGGTCATAACTGCCTCTGATTCAACCGACCATGTAGAACTGCAGCCATTTTCTCACTTATTTGGAGTAGGTCTTAGAAAATTTCACAGTTGCTAAATTAGTAATATAATGAGCTTAAATATGTATATGGTATCTATTATTATAATACTCAAAATAGTAGGCTTAATATATATAGTTTTTGTTCAGAAAAAGTAACTATAAAGTATAGGGTTAGCAAAAAGTTCCTTCAGTTTTTAAGTAAAAGACATGTTTTTCATTTTCACCAAGAATTTATTGAACAACGTATTCTCCATTTTGTTCCACTACCTGCTGCCATTTTTCAGTAACTTCATAATTCCATCATTCCAAAACATTTTGTCTTTGTGAGCAAAGAACTGTTCCAGGTGCATTTTTAGTCCTCCATGAAATGGAAATTTTTTCCACTAGGAGAATTTTGTAAAGACTGAAATCAATGGAAATCTGCAAGTGCAGTGTCTGGTAAATACAGCGAATGAATCGGGACTTCCCAGCCAAGCTGTAAGTTTTCCTTGTCAGCAAAAAAGCTTGAGGCCTTGCGTTATCATGATGGAAGCTGATGTGTTTTCTGCTGACTAATTCCCCAGGCTTGTCATCGAGCACTGCTTTCAGTTGGTCTGATTGGGAGCAGTACTTGTTGGAATTAATCGTTTGGTTTTCCAGAATGAGTTCATAATAGAGGACTCCCTTCCAATCCCACCATTTACACAACCTCACCTTCTTTGGATGAAGACCGGCCTTTGGTGTGGTTGGTGGTAGTTCATTTCCCTTGCCCCACGATCTCTTCCATTCCACATTATTGTACAGTATCCACTTTTCATTTCCTGTCACAATTTGTTTTAAAAACAGAACATTTCATTACGTTTCAGTAAAGAATTACATGTGGAAATATGATCAAGAAGGTTTTTTTCACTTCACATATGTGGAACCCAAATATCAAAATGATTAACATACCAAGCTGGTACACATGGTTTTCAACACTTGATTTGAAAACTTGATTTTGAGTATGTTGGCTGTGTCCCATGTGGTATAACGTTGATTAGTCTCAATTAATGTCTCGATTTGTTTGCTATCAACTTCCACTGGTCTACCCAACTGTGGAGCATCGTCCAGCGAGAAATCTCCAGCACAAAACTTCACAAACCACTTGTGACATGTTTGATCAGTCACAGCAATTTCTCCATAAACTGCACGAAGCTTTTTTGTGTTTCAGTTGTATGTTTTCTTGAACTAATAAAGCATAATATGCCAAAAATGTTGCTTTTTTTATCTTCAATATTAAAATGGCTACACAAAAATTCAGCAATTTTATTCTTTTTTTTTAATGCATGCTGTGACAACTGTCACAATCTTAAAATTGTGTCAGTGAAGTTAGAGATAACTAAGTGCTACTGTGCTACTAGAGTCATTTTACAGAAAAGACAGAAGAAACTTTCTGGCCAATCCAATACCAGTTGAACAGAGGCCTGTGTTTTGAAGTTCCATAAAATTAGAACATAACTAAAAAGTAAGTTAAATATCTAACTAAAAAGTAAGTTAAAGTAAGTGATGATAACTATTCTGTCAACTTGGTGTTTGAAGTTTGAGCTTCTAGAAACTTTTGGCATTAAAAATGAAAATTATTGGACTGACATTTGATCAAGATGTCCAGTGTGAATCAGAGTGAACATAAGCTCTGTTTCCTCCCTGTATGGTGTTATCGTCTTAGTTGAAGGTGTTTTTCCTTCATATGCAGTG
Organism: Budorcas taxicolor; assembly: GCF_023091745.1. Classification (NCBI taxonomy): domain Eukaryota; kingdom Metazoa; phylum Chordata; class Mammalia; order Artiodactyla; family Bovidae; genus Budorcas; species Budorcas taxicolor. The sequence continues at coordinate 1,254,645 of NC_068931.1, read as the reverse complement.
GCTCTGCTCTGTTTTTATGAATGTGATACTCAGGGGCTGGTGCTCGGAGGGCCTTTGCCCAGCCTCCTCCAGAACCTGCTCCCCTTCACGACCTCCACACGGGGGAGCTTCTCCTTCGTTCTTGTGAATCACGGGGGTGGATGTCAAGACCCCTCTCAGATACTGATGCTCAGTGATTCGGGGCGATTTCCTCCCACGTATTGCTGGCCCCTTTGAGCCTGGACCCACGCTGCCGTCCACCTCTCCCAGGTCCATCCAGCCGCATCGCAAACCAGGCTGATGGGCGAATGATGAGCAACTGGCTGAGAAGGGGCCTGCCGACTTAGGTGTCAACAAATTCATTTCTCTTAAAGTCTGAAATCCACTATGATCTATCTCTTCCACGTCAAATTACAGAGAATGCATGTCTCTGTAAATAAATTTTTATGGAAAGCATGCTGGACATGAGGTGTTGAGTCACTAACGACTGCAGTGGGTTTTCTCTGGCAGTTTGCGTGTGAACCTGGACATGGGCAAGGCTGCCTACGGGTGGATGATCATGAAAGACGAGCACATTCCCGGCACCGTGGTCCGGACCAGCACCATCCCGGAGGAGCTGGGGCGCCTGGTGTACCTGCTGACCGACAAGACAGGTGCCGCTCTGCCCACGCGCACCTAGAGGCGTCTGGGCGGGGGTGGGGGGACCCTGGCCTGCCTATGCCCACGCATGTGTAGGGTGTGTGTGCACATGTGTGAGAGTGCTGAGTTCACAGCGTTTCCCAGACTGACCGCGAAACTGGCCTCCAGCCAGTCTCCCGATTCTGACATAAGAGGATCATAAGAATTAGCAAGATGTGAGATTCTTAGAGACTTTTAAAGACTGACTTCTGTATTTTGAACTTCCACATCCTTACACTTGTGATTTTGTTCTATTTAACTGCCTGTGTTACACCTTTCTGGTAGCTTCTTAAGAGCTAAAAGGGCTTGTTTATTATAGAATGATAGTTACAAACTGGTAGAAGAAAATGAGGATTAATAAGATCTGTGAATTTGATGTTTGTTTTAACAGTAACATTCTCCAAAGAGCCTCTCTACAAATGGTTCTTCCCCATTGGGTTCCCTGCTCCAAATTTGCTTTGTCTTTATTTCATTTTTTTCATCAAAAAATTCTTGTCAATTCATAACATACTAAATAAATGACAAATTGAGTCCAGAACTATAACAAGAGCCATATCTAAGGGTTAAAATCCCTTCTTGATTGACTGATTCACGGTGTAGATTCCTTTGTAATTCTTAGCCAACTAGAAATAAAATCTATAAATGGTAAAGAAAATATGGGTTTCCCATATTTTACCATACCATTGGCAGTGGTAAAGAATCCCCCTGCCGTTGCAGGAGACACAGGTTTGATCCCTGGATCTGGAAGATCCCCTGAAGAAGGAAATGGCAACCCACTCCAGTATTCTTTCCTGGAAAATCCCTTGGACAGAGGAGCCTGTTGGGCTACAGTCCATGGGATTGCAAAAGAGTCGGACACAATTTAGCAACGAAAGAGCAACAAAGAAAATATATGTCAATTACAATTCAACCTTATTTTTAATAAAATATTAGAAAAATCCTCACTGTAGTCAGGAAGAAGAAAGACTAACGTACCAGGCTTTGACATTACTCCAGCTACTGCTGTGAGCCAGGAACTAGAAACAAGATCCACAAGCAAAAGAAGCAGCAAATAGTTACAAATATAATAATCAAGGAAGTCAGTGGCTGAAAATAGAAGTCAGTGAAGTGGCAGGCTACAGATTAAAATAGCAGCAGGAATAAAAGTTGCTCCCTTACGTGTGGAATAGACTGAAGAATGATTCCGTTTAGAATCACTGAGGTCCATGTAACCACGCGGGTGCAAACTTGAGGAACCTGCGGGCACACGTGAAGGCAGTGAGCAGAGCTGGCAAAGAGCTGTGGGAGACCGACGGCAGTGCAGAGGTGCCCATGTCCCGACGGTGAGGGCTCGGTGTTGTGTGGCAGCCAGCCTTCACACAGGGATTACAGGTTTCTGGCAGCTCAGTCAGAAAGTGGTGTTGGATTGTGTTTGGTCTTCATTAGGGCTTGTCTCTGTGGGACGCTGAGGAATCTACCGGGAAGGTGATACTCGGTGAATCAAAAAAACTCAGAGATAGCAACCTGAGGAGCTCGGGGTCAAGAAGGTAGGTGGAGGAAGTGCCTTCCCAGCCTCACTGCGCTGATGGGAGAAAACTTAAGAGAGTTAGCCTCGAACAACACTGGAAAATGCGCAAACTGCCCATAGCTGATCCAGAGATTGAGCTGTTTCTGGAAAACAGCTGGAACTTGTTGGATGGAGAAGCAGGCACACAGCAAACCCAGACCCCTATGAAATGTTACAGACGTGTCAGAAATGTCTCCAGAACCAGCTGAGTCCTGGAGAGGTGGTCAGTCCACGGCCGGCAGGCCTGGGTAGGGAGGCACCCGGCTGCTGTCGGCAGAGAGCACCGCCCCGGTGGACGGCTGTCGGTGAACACAGTCGGGAACCACAAGCCACCCCCAGGAGACAAGCGTCCCAGTGCCGACAGGCAGGCTGTTGCCAGAGAGGGCGAGTTCATGACTGTGTACCTTGAAACCCGAAGAGCCCCCTGGAGCTTCGAGAGTGGTGAGAGAGCTTAGTGAGTTTACACGTGTAAACTTGGTATCAGCGTTGAACTACATTTCTCTATACCAGCAACAATGAGGGCACTTAATTCTAAAAATGCCTATTAGAATAGCAACAAGAAGTATAAAGAATTAAAAAATAAATTCTAGCAACAAATGGGTAAGGACTATGTGGATATGTGTGTTTAAACATTGAAAGACCTTACCGAGACCAAATTAAATGTATGGCCGCCTTGTTCTCCTGAGCAGGATATCCTAATGCAGGAGGGTGTCATTCCACCTTCATGAAATGTCTGACGTGTATGTACAGACAGGACTCGCCAAGTCTGGTCGCAGTTGGTGGGAGCGGCCCGCGGCAGGCTACCTTGTCAGGCGGGTCTTGGCCTGGTCAGCCCAGCGTTTGTGCCTCGGAAGCGTCTGTTCCCTGGGGAAGCGTCTGCGCTGGGTGACGTGGCAGCCCTGCGTCATTTTACATTCCTGCCAGCAGCAGCCAAGGGTTCTAATGCGTCCTTATCCTTACCAGCACATTCCGGGTGTTCCTAGCAAAGTTCTGGCCACAAGAGCCAGCGGTGCGTGTGAAGGGCGAGCGTCCTCGCCGGGACGGTGGTGCCGTGGAGGTCCTTGCAGGGGCCCACACAGCAGCGGCCCCCGCAGGGCGCGCCCCCCAGGTGTACGGGGCGGGGAAGGGCTGGGGGCTCGGCACGTCCTCAGGCCCGGCCCCCCACCCCCAGCCACCACTCCTGCCCCCTCCCAGGGCCTCTGTGGTCACCTCCTGCCCCAGTGCCAAGTTTACCTCATTCTTCCCAGGGGAGCAGGTGCCGTCTGGACCAGAAATCCTCGTGTGGCCATCGTGCGTGATCGCCCTGGGGGGCACTGACCTGCTCTTTCACGGAAGTGTACAAAGTTCATGCCTGACAGAACGTGGTCAGCTCGAGTCTCTGTATCTGCCAGTGTGATGTCATTAAGTCAAGGTTTTGTGACGATATTTGTCCTCCAAAGCCTAACTGTTGTTTTTTTAAACAATAACAAAGTTATCATTCTGTAGCTCCTCCGTTTTTCTTTATTGAGTTGGAGTTACAGTCAGGGTAAGGATAAGTGGTTTTTGCCCAGAGTCATAAAAACAAAGCCTCATTTCTCCCACAGTTCACTCTGCTACTTTTAAACGGCTACTTTTAAAGGCTTCTTTAGGTTTTGGATAAATGATCTTGGTTCCTGAGATTTTAGGGAATAAAAAAAAACAATAATTGTATAAAATAGAGAAAATATTTTTCATTTCGTCTTCTAAACTGGAAGCCTTCAGCTCCTGATGTAGCTGTGCGGCGGTGTTCTTGAGTTCCTGGGTCTGGCCTGCCTTTCAGGCCCCAGGACGGCTCCCAGGATGAGCCGGGTGTGGGCACCCCTCCCATCGGAGGCTGGGTTGGGGGTGAGCTGCTGTCAGGAGCCTCACGGGGCTGGCGGAGCTGTGAGGTAGGCCTTCGTGCGGCTGTAAATTGGGTTTGCGCTTCATCAATAAGCTTTCTGACAAGAAGCGTCCATCAGGGTGTCTCTCATTTGCCGCAGCAGAACAGAAAATGAAGTATTCCAATAATTGCATTACAGTTTCCTCCTCCTGGACAAGAAAGCCGTGTGCTATAATTAGGTTTGATTGGAGTGCACGTTTCCGGTAAGATCTGAAATTAATGATGTTGCCATAGTGACACATCTGAGGCCGCCGGTGCGTGAAACATAAAGTGATTCACTCGACAAGGGTAGACATCTGTTAGCTGCCAGGATGCAGAGCGTGCTGACACTGACCAGAAATACTAGGCGTGGTGTGATCAACGCGCAAATGATGCTGAAACTGGAGGACAGGCTGTGTGCCCCGAACCTGCTGAGAGGACGTCCCCTCTCCCCGCCGCCCCCAAGATGCCATTGTTTGAGAACAATGCTGCCGAGGATTCATAAATTTTAAAACTGGACTTGGGTGCAGCCTGTTAAAGCAATACATTAATTCCTTTGTTAGTTTTTGTCTTCATGTAGAACAAAGCCATTCCTGAAACACCCTCTGAAACAACAGGTTCTCGGATGCATTGTAATCATAGCATCCGTTGCCCAGCACACTGCCTTGCTGAGACTCGACTCACAGGGAACTTTGTAGGAGGTGGTGGCGGCGCGTGGAAGCACCGTCTCCCTGGTTTCCAAGGGCACCAGAGCATAGGTGTGCCCAGCAGTGTGCACACGTGCATGGGGTGTGTGCTGGTGGCCTGACCCCAGAGGACCACGGCGGTGTCTCCTGCCGGGTGAGCCCGAGTGGGGCCTCAGTGAAGCAGCCTGAACAGCCTCGCTGGTGTGGTTGTTCACCGACGCGGGTGACCGGGTGTGAGGGAGGGGGACAGTGGGGTGCTGGCCGGTGCCAGTGCTGCAGGGCTCACGGGAAGGCCTGGTGTGCTGCACGTAGAATGTGACTCCCCGTTAAATAATGTCGAATGTCTGCTTACATGGTTTGGTAAATTAGCCTTATCACTTTAGAAGTTTTGTTTCCATTACTGCACCATAAGATATAACGCTGTTTTTTGGTTGGTTGGTTGGTTTTGATTCTGTTTATTTTTTGTTTTATTTATGGGTGCCGTGAGTCATTGCTGTTTGGGGGCTTCTCATTGCAGTGGCTTCTTGTTGCAGAGCAGGGCTCTGGAGCACACGCGCTTCAGAAGTTTCAGCTCCCAGACTAGAATGCAACTTGAGTAGTTGGGGCTCATGGGTTTAGCTGCCCCACTGCCTGTGGAGCCTCCCTGGCCCAGGGATCCACGCTGTGTCTTCCGCGCTGGCAGGCAGGTTCCTAGGCAGTGGGCAGCCAGGGGAGTCCGTGAATGGATATTTTAATCCCGCCACTTAGCCGCTTCCCTATCACCTTGTGGCCCGTCCCTCAGCCACTCTCTGAGGCTGGTGGACGGCCCAGTCCGCACCTGGCCTGCGTCGGAGGCCAAGGACTCGCTGTTGCTCTCGTTGTCACCTGTCGGGCTGCGCTTACTTTACTTTCGTTTATGCATAGCGTGGCACACTCGTGGAGGAGGCGGCGTGTTTCTGAGTGGCTCCGCAGATACTGGCACCAGAACCTGGTTGTCAGTCAAGCCTCAGGTTGCAGCAGCGCCCCGCGGTGGCAGACGTGCGATCTGCTATCAGAGGGTCCGTGTTCTTGTCTCGCTCGCTGTTTCACTAACAGCCTGACCACAAGTGTTGCTTTGACTTCTCCATGCCATAGTTACTTCCATTTAAAGCAGGGATGGGGGACTTCCCTGGCCCACTGGTTAAGAATTCGCCTGCCAGTACAGGGGACGCTGGTTTGATCCTTGGTCCTTGGGGATCCACATGCCTCCAGGCGGCCGAGCCTCTGAGCCGCGACTGCGGGAGCCTGTGTGCCCTAGAGCCGGTGCTCCACAGCAGCAGAGGCCACCACCACGAGAAGGCCGCGCCCGTGATTAGAGAGGCCTCCTCGCCACAACTCAAGAAGGCCTGGTCGCAGCATATATGTACGTGTATATAATGTAATGCATTCTTCTGAGAGTGTTTGTCAAAACAGTCTCTTAAGTAAATCTCCTATCGGGGGCAGGGGTCGGGGGCGAGAACCCATGAGGAGGGTCCGATGTGTGCTGTGATCACATGGCTCTCCGTCATGTTCACGCTTAGAACTGCGTCATTGCCCAAGGGCACCCCTCCTTGGAGCTTCAACACAAGTGCAGGGATCCCCAGACGTCGAGCCAGCCTGCAGTCCAGGGATGGGCTCACAGGGCATTTACCGGCCCCCCGCCCCGTGTGTCTGTCCTCTGTGGAGCGGGAAAAGCAAAGGTCCCGTGCTTGTGTGCGTGTTTTCACGTTAAGGTCCCATGCTGTGTGTGTGTTTTCATATTGATGTCCTGCGCGTGTGTGAGCGTTTTCATATTGAGGTCACATGCTGTGTGTGTTTTCACATTGAGGTCCCGTGCTTGTGTGAGCGTTTTCGTATTGATGTCCCGTGCTTGTGTGAGCGTTTTCACATTGAGGTCCCGTGCTTTTGTGAGCGTTTTCACATTGAGGTCCCGTGCTTGTGTGAGCGTTTTCGTATTGATGTCCCGTGCTTGTGTGAGCGTTTTCACATTGAGGTCCTGTGCTGTGTGAGTGTTTTCGTATTGATGTCCCGTGCTGTGTGAGCGTTTTCATATTGAGGTCCCGTGCTTGTGTGAGCATTTTCACGTTGATGTCACATGCTGTGTGTGTGTGTTTTCATATTAAGGTTCCTTGCTTGTGTGTGTGTTTTCACATTGAGGCTCCGTGCTTGTGTGAGCGTTTTTACATTGAGGTCACATGCTTGTGTGTGTGTTTTCATATTGAGATCACATGCTGTGTGTGCGTTTTCACATTGAGGTCCGTGCTTCTGTGTGTGTTTTCACATTGAGGTCCGTGCTTGTGTGAGCGTTTTCATATTGAAGTCCCGTGTTTGTGTGTGTGTTCTTATGTTGAGGTCACGTGCTTGTGTGTATGTTTTCACATTGAGGTCCGTGCTTGTGTGAGCGTTTTCATATTGAAGTCCCGTGTTTGTGTGTGTGTTCTTATGTTGAGGTCACGTGCTTGTGTGTGTGTTTTCACATTGAGGTCCCGTGCTGTGTGAGTGTTTTCACATTGAGGTCCGTGCTTGTGTGAGTGTTTTCACATTGAGGTCCTGTGCTGTGTGTGTTTTCACATTGAGGTCCATGCTTGTGTGAGTGTTTTCACATTGAGGTCCTGTGCTATGTGTGTTTTCATATTGAGGTCCCATGCTGTGTGTGTGTTTTCACATTGAGGTCCATGCTTGTGTGTGAGCGTTTTCACATTGAGGTCCCGTGCTGTGTGTTTGTTTTCACATTGAGGTCCATGCTTGTGTGTGTGTTTTCACATTGAGGTCCACGCTTGTGTGTGTGTTTTCACATTGAGGTCCCATGCTTGAGTGTGTGTGTTCACATTGAGGTCCGTGCTTGTGTGTGTGTTTTCACATTGAGGTCCCGTGCTGTGTGTGTGTTTTCACATTGAGGTCCCGTGCTTGTGTGTGTGTTTTCACATTGAGGTCCATGCTTGTGTGTGTGTTTTCACATTGAGGTCCACGCTTGTGTGTGTGTTTTCACATTGAGGTCCTGTGCTTGTGTGTGTGTTTTCACATTGAGGTCCCGTGCTTGTGTGTGTGTTTTCACATTGAGGTCCCGTGCTTGTGTGTGTTTTTCACATTGAGGTCCCGTGCTGTGTGTGTGTTTTCACATTGAGGTCCCGTGCTTGTGTGTGTTTTCACATTGAGGTCTGTGCTTGTGTGAGCGTTTTCATATTGAGGTCCCGTGCTTGTGTGTGTGTTCTTATGTTGAGGTCCCGTGCTTGTGTGTGTGTTTTCACATTGAGGTCCACGCTTGTGTGTGTGTTTTCACATTGAGGTCCCGTGCTTGTGTGTGTTTTCACATTGAGGTCCCGTGCTTGTGTGTGTTTTTCACATTGAGGTCCCGTGCTGTTTGTGTGTTTTCACATTGAGGTCCCGTGCTTGTGTGTGTTTTCACATTGAGGTCCGTGCTTGTGTGAGCGTTTTCATATTGAGGTCCCGTGCTTGTGTGTGTGTTCTTATGTTGAGGTCACGTGCTTGTGTGTATGTTTTCACATTGAGGTCCGTGCTTGTGTGAGCGTTTTCATATTGAAGTCCCGTGTTTGTGTGTGTGTTCTTATGTTGAGGTCACGTGCTTGTGTGTATGTTTTCACATTGAGGTCCGTGCTTGTGTGAGCGTTTTCATATTGAAGTCCCGTGTTTGTGTGTGTGTTCTTATGTTGAGGTCACGTGCTTGTGTGTGTGTTTTCACATTGAGGTCCCGTGCTGTGTGAGTGTTTTCACATTGAGGTCCGTGCTTGTGTGAGTGTTTTCACGTTGAGGTCCTGTGCTGTGTGTGTTTTCACATTGAGGTCCATGCTTGTGTGAGTGTTTTCACATTGAGGTCCTGTGCTATGTGTGTTTTCATATTGAGGTCCCATGCTGTGTGTGTGTTTTCACATTGAGGTCCATGCTTGTGTGTGAGCGTTTTCACATTGAGGTCCCGTGCTTGTGTGTGTTTTTCACATTGAGGTCCCGTGCTGTGTGTGTGTTTTCACATTGAGGTCCCGTGCTTGTGTGTGTTTTCACATTGAGGTCTGTGCTTGTGTGAGCGTTTTCATATTGAGGTCCCGTGCTTGTGTGTGTGTTCTTATGTTGAGGTCCCGTGCTTGTGTGTGTGTTTTCACATTGAGGTCCACGCTTGTGTGTGTGTTTTCACATTGAGGTCCCGTGCTTGTGTGTGTTTTCACATTGAGGTCCGTGCTTGTGTGAGTGTTTTCACGTTGAGGTCCTGTGCTGTGTGTGTTTTCACATTGAGGTCCATGCTTGTGTGAGTGTTTTCATATTGAGGTCCTGTGCTATGTGTGTTTTCATATTGAGGTCCCATGCTGTGTGTGTGTTTTCACATTGAGGTCCATGCTTGTGTGTGAGCGTTTTCACATTGAGGTCCCGTGCTGTGTGTTTGTTTTCACATTGAGGTCCATGCTTGTGTGTGTGTTTTCACATTGAGGTCCACGCTTGTGTGTGTGTTTTCACATTGAGGTCCCATGCTTGAGTGTGTGTGTTCACATTGAGGTCCGTGCTTGTGTGTGTGTTTTCACATTGAGGTCCCGTGCTGTGTGTGTGTTTTCACATTGAGGTCCCGTGCTGTGTGTTTGTTTTCACATTGAGGTCCACGCTTGTGTGTGTGTTTTCACATTGAGGTCCCGTGCTTGTGTGTGTGTTTTCACATTGAGGTCCATGCTTGTGTGTGTGTTTTCACATTGAGGTCCACGCTTGTGTGTGTGTTTTCACATTGAGGTCCCGTGCTTGTGTGTGTGTTTTCACATTGAGGTCCCGTGCTTGTGTGTGTGTTTTCACATTGAGGTCCATGCTTGTGTGTGTGTTTTCACATTGAGGTCCACGCTTGTGTGTGTGTTTTCACATTGAGGTCCTGTGCTTGTGTGTGTGTTTTCACATTGAGGTCCCGTGCTTGTGTGTGTGTTCTTATGTTGAGGTCCCGTGCTTGTGTGTGTGTTTTCACATTGAGGTCCACGCTTGTGTGTGTGTTTTCACATTGAGGTCCCGTGCTTGTGTGTGTTTTCACATTGAGGTCCCGTGCTTGTGTGTGTTTTTCACATTGAGGTCCCGTGCTGTTTGTGTGTTTTCACATTGAGGTCCCGTGCTTGTGTGTGTTTTCACATTGAGGTCCGTGCTTGTGTGAGCGTTTTCATATTGAGGTCCCGTGCTTGTGTGTGTGTTCTTATGTTGAGGTCCATGCTTGTGTGTGTGTTTTCATAGTAAGTGATCCACGTACTGTGGCTGCAGTCTCCTGTCAGGCTCATGAGTAACGTTGGGACCTCCTGTGCCACTTTTAATGAGAGCTCACTGAGTTTCTGAAGTACACGGCCTCCCCTCTGCCTCCCCTCTGTCATGCTGGTACTTCACTGCGCCTGTTGTGTATCTTTCTGATTGGAGGCCGAAACCATGGACCCTCCTGAAAGTGGTTTTCCCGGGTTGGTGGTTGGTCCCAGGCTGGGTGAGGAGGGCACACAGGGTGGCCCACGGGTTGGAGAGCAGCTGGGAAAGCGCCTCTGCCTCCTCTCCTCCTCTCTCTGCGACTCACGTGGTGTCCAGTCTCGAGAAGGTTGTTTCTGTTCGGTGGAAAATACTTCGTGGTTCACGACAGATTCATGTGAAAGGGATGGACGTTCTGATCTTGGCTGTGGCTCACTTTTCCAGTTTTCCACCCGTCTCTCTCTGAAGGGGCAAATCTGCCTTAGACCAACAGTAGATCTGAACCGGGAGATAGAGCCTGGACTTTCTCTGCAGAACCAGAACCCCCCGCCCCCAGCCCATCATTGGGAATTACTGAAAGGGAGCCTGACACTGCGGGAAGAGCACCGGTCCTCATAATGAAATGGAGCAAATGAGGGTGGTATGGACGGCACTCAGTGATGCTTAGTGTGGCAGAGCACATGCTCGGGGTGCAGGGCACAGCCAGCCCTGCGTGTGATGCATTGGGGCCCAGGCTTGAACCGCCAGCGAGCTCCCTGCATTGACGGTGTCCTGCTGTTTCTATCCTAGGAACCCTCACCCAGAACGAGATGGTGTTTAAGCGGCTGCACCTGGGCACCGTGTCTTATGGGACGGACACAATGGATGAGATCCAGAACCACCTCGTGAATGCCTACGCACAGGTGAGCGGGCCCAGCCCTGCAGGTGTCTCCTGCCAGTGTGCCCAGTGCTGCTGCGGTAACAGGGCCTGTCACATGCCAAGCTGCGATGCAGCACCTTCCCCGGCGACGCCTCGGCGTGGCTGTATGCATCAGTTCAGTCGCTCTGTCGTGTCCGACTCTTTGCGACCCCATGAATCGCAGCACGCCTGGCCTCCCTGTCCATCTACCAACTCCTGGAGTTCACTCAGACTCACGTCCATCGAGTCGGTGATGCCATCCAGCCATCTCATCCTCTGTTGTCCCCTTCTTCTCCTGCCCCCAATCCCTTCCAGCATCAGAGTTTTTTCCAATGAGTCAACTCTTCACATGAGGTGGCCAAAGTATTGGAGTTTCAGCTTCAACATCAGTCCTTCCAATGAACACCCAGGGTTGATCTCCTTTACGATGGACTGGTTGGATCTCCTTGCAGTCCAAGGAACTCTCAAGAGTCTTCTCCAACACCACAGTTCAAAAGCATCAATTCTTCGGCACTCAGCTTTCTTCACAGTCCAACTCTCTCATCCATACGTGACCACTGGAAAAACCATAGCCTTGACTAGATGGACCTTTGTTGGCAAAGTAATGTCTCTGCTTTTCAGTATGCTATCTAGGGTGGTCATAACTTTTCTTCCAAGGAGTAAGTGTCTTTTAATTTCATGGCTGCAATTACCATCTGCAGTGATTTTGGAGCCCAAGAAAATAAAGTCTGACACTGTTTCCACTGTTTCCCCATCTATTTCCCGTGAAGTGATGGGACCAGATGCCATGATCTTTGTTTTCTGAATGTTGAGCTTTAAGCCAACTTTTTCACTCTCCTGTTTCACTTTCATCAAGAGGCTTTTTAGTTCCTCTTCACTTTTTGCCATAAGGGTGGTGTCATCTGCATATCTGAGGTTATTGATGTTTCTCCCAGCAATCTTGATTCCAGCTTGTGCTTCTTCCAGCCCAGCGTTTCTCGTGATGTACTCTGCATAGAAGTTAAATAAGCAGGGTGACAATATACAGCCTTGATGTACTCCTTTTCCTATTTGGAACCAGTCTGTTGTTCCATGTCCAGTTCTAACTCTTGCTTCCTGACCTGCATATAGGTTTCTCAAGAGGCAGGTCAGGTGGTCTGGTATTCCCATCTCTCTCAGAATTTTCCACAGTTTATTGTGATGAACACAGTCAAAGGCTTTGGCATAGTCAATAAAGCAGAAATAGATGTTTTTCTGGAACTCTCTTGTTTTTTCTGAACACAAAGTATGTTGTCAGCCTTATATTCAGTTTTGTGAAAACCATCTCTTTTTTCTGTGAAGTGCACCCATCTGGCATGTACTGTACTTTTGAGATGCTATCAAATGAAAACAGCCTTACCTGAGTGTGTGTGGGTGATTTGTATGATCAGACACCCCCAGAAGTACTCATCTGTGCACAAACACAGAAAGTCAAATTGGATGACATTCATTTCAGTAGAGTATTTTGGAACCTAGAGTATTTATTAATAGATGAAAAAATTTTAATGGAGGACTACTATCTCCCGTGTCTAGGTTAAATAGTGCCAGGTGATATCTTAAAAAAAAAAAAAAACAACCTGTATTATCCATGAATATGACTTCAGTAGCTCCAAATGTTATTTTACTAGAAAAAATTAAAAGCAGAAAAGATGTCATATAGACACAGCAAATAGTATCCCATCTAAGAAGAATCTTACAAACGTTTTTAGTGAAAGCTATGTTCGTTGGCTGGTTATCCAGGTTTTTATGTGAATGGATTTCTTCCTTCCCTTCTGCTTGTTAGTGTTAATGAGATGACAATAATTTAAGTCCACTGTAACGGAACATGAGTCTGGTGCAGCCTGATCGTACTTACACCTGGGATCCTGAGTGGACTTGAGTGGAGTGAAGCACTCAGCCTGAGTCAGCAGGAGCAGGGCTGCTTGGTGGCTGTGTGGGTGTGCGGTCAGGATGCAGGTGTGGGTGGGGGGCGCAGGCTGGAAGGGGCACCAGCTGAGCAGGGGGCCACCCCCTCCTTAGCCGGCTCCGTGATTGACGGGCGGATGGGCATGGCTTAGCTGCTCTGCACAGCCACCCAAAAGCGGAGAGGCTTTCCAGGGGTGTTAGGAGTTACCCTTGTGTTCCGTGGAGAAGCATCTGATGGGCCTTGGGGTCGGGGTCCTCCCACAGCCCCACCCAGGAGGAGGTAAACAGGGTTGTGGGTAGGGTGTGTCCAAGGCTGTCAGGAGGCAATTACTATATCCAACACTCCTTGTCTGCAAACCAGACAGTTAACTTCAGAGACTGATGCAAAGCCAATGAGTCCATAGTATTAAGGGAACCATCCTAAATGCTTTTTCCTGCTCTTAACTTCAGACCAATTACGCACACAGTTTTTAAGGAGAAAGGAAAGCACTTGGGAGTCTTCTGTTCTTAACTTTGCTCTTAGAAGTGGTGGATAAACAGGAATTGTTAAGGACTGGGCACATGCATGACAGGCTGCAGTGAATCTACTAAAAGGAGATGGTCAAATTTTGAGTACTGTAGCAAACATTTCGGTTACTGGACAACCGGGAAATGTCCAGGCACCTTGTGGCCCCAGGATCCCCAGGTGCGTTGTTGCCCCGTGGGTCACGTGCAGGCGGTTGTCATCCCAGCCACCTTCCAGCCCGGCCTGGCCGTCCGTGACAGGCGTGCGTGTGGGTAACTCCAGCATGCGCCCGCTTGCCTCTAACCCTGCAACGTCCGTGTTTGCAGACACAGTGTCAGGCTGGCGGAAGCAGTACCATTTCAACTCCTCCGAGGAAAGCCGCGTCGTCGGCGCCCAAGGTGAGGAGGAGCGTGAGCAGCCGGGTCCACGAGGCTGTGAAGGCTGTCGCCCTGTGTCACAATGTGACGCCTGTGTATGAGGCCCGCGGCGCAGCTGGCGAGACCGAGGTTGCCGAGGCGGACCAGGACTTCAGCGATGACAACCGCGCCTACCAGGCCTCCAGCCCTGACGAGGTCAGTCACCGAGGGCCGCATCCCAGGCAGGCCCGCAGGCGCAGACAGCGCCTCCCCTGGCTCCTCCCGGCCCCGCCAGGAGTGCTTGCTCCGTCTTCTCGTGGGGTGAGGAGGGCTTGTCCGTGGTTTTCAGAATGGGCTTTCGCCACAGGCCAGTGCCCTCCTGGCCTAACCCCAGCCCTCACCCCATCCTTGTGGGCAGGTGCTTTCTCATCCCAGAGCGCCCTGGGATTGGGTACAGGGAGGCGGGGAGCAGGACCTGTTGCCTGCTGACGCCATGAGGTCTGCAGGTTGCATCCTCCTGTGATCTCTCTCCAAGGCAATCACCAAGCTTGCAAGTCAAATCTCCAGGTATTTTGCTAGAATTTAGGTACAGTGTGTGTGTGTGCACGTTCAGTCACTCAGTCGTGTCCAACTCTTTGCAGCCCATGGACTGCAGCCCCCCAGGCTCCTCTGTCCATGGGAATCCCCAGGCAAGAATACTGGAGTGGGTTGCCATTTCCTCTTCTGGGACATCTTCCCCACCCAGGGATCAAACACGCATCTCTTCCATCTCCTGCATTGGCAGCCAGGTTCTTCACCACTAGTGCCACCTGGGAAGCTCAGTTCTAGAAATGCTGTTTATTCCACAGGTGGGGCCAGCTCTTCTCCATCCTGGAGATCCAGTAGGTCATACCACAGCTGAGGCCCACCGCCCCAGTTAGTCCCCCCACCGGTACTGCCAGGCTCTGAGAGGGTGCAGGCCGGGGTGTGCAGCGCAGGGCCCACAGCCTGTCCTGACTTCCCAATGGCGAACCCCCAGTGGAGCAGCAGCTCAGGGCATTGACAGAGCTCCTACCACAGCTGTGGTTTTTTTTTAAATTTATTTTTGAAGCTCTCGTTACAGAGGTATTTCCATTTTTCTTAAACTGAAGTATAGCTGATAGACCATATGAGTTATAGGTGTACAAGGTAGACTTGCCTGGTGGCTCAGTGGTTCACAGTTTGTAAAGGTTATACTCCGTTTATAGTTACTGTAAAATGTTGGCTGTGTTTCCCGTGTTGTAGCCTGTTTTGTACATAATGGTTTGTGCCTCTTCCTCCCCCTGGCCTGCCCCTCTACCTCCCCCGCCCCACTGGTCGCCACTCATCTGTTACCTGAATCTATGAGTCTGCTTCTCTGCTGTCACGTCCACTGGTGTGTGTGGCTTCCCCAGCAGGGCCAGCAGGAGCCTGCCCCATGGCTCAGCCTTTGGCTTCTGTGAGGCTCAGTGCCTGTCTTCCCAGTAAGTGCTAGGGAACCTGTGAGCTGTGAGCCGGGCTGTGGTCAGTCGTGGGGATGCCCCGCAGCGCAGCTGAGCCGTCGTGCAGAACAGGGATCCAGGCTGTGGGTCACTGAGCCACCCTTGGGGCACAGCCTCCAGGCCCCACGTCCCTGGTGAGTGATGCAGCGGGCAGGAGCGCGGTCCCGTCCATCCCCCCCGCTCTGCTTGATAGACCACGTTGACCAGCAGGTGTGTAGAAACCTCCTTTCCACCAGAGCTCAGTACGGCCTTTGGAACCGAGTGTGTATCTCCTGGAACACATGTCACTCGCGGTCGCAGTGGACGTGGGGCCTGGGCCGCAGAGGTGGGCAGTCAGGTGTCCGGGCGGCTGGCCTGGCCTCGGGTTGGCCTGGAGCAGACACACGTTGGAGGGGAACGCTGCCCCTCTTTTTCTTGCAAAGGAGTTACACTTTCTAGTGTTCTAGAAATCCTCTCGAGTTCCATGTGATTACTTATTGAAACGTATTCTTTCCTAGTCCTGAGCATGGAAAACTTAGACCACAGATGTTTTCCAAGGAAAATTTTATTGGAAGTTTTAAAAATCTTATATGTTTACCTTATTACCTTCCAAAAATAAATACAAAGTTTTATTTAAAATACTTAGAATTTTTTTATCTTTAGACTTTTATGTTAACAACGTTTTTTAAATTTTAAATTAGGAATTCACAATAGAGAGAGATTTCACTGATTCAAAGATTTCCAAAACTAAATTAAAACTACTAGGCTTATATTTAAATTTTTTATTTCAAAATTTCTTCCTACTTTAGAAATTGGACAATGATTAAAAATGGCAGGCCATTAAATAACCTCTAAGAAATCCCTAACCCATATTTCAAATCTGAAAATGAAAAGACTTGACTTCATCATAGTTTTTAAAGCACTTTGTGGACGCGGTGTTTGCAGGTCCCTGAAGCCCAAGGAAAATCATCAGAACGGTTCATTATTTCGCTTATTGAACTTTGCTGCAGTTAGGTTGACAGATGATAGCATTGTTTCCCAATCACCAAAGTACTGTTTTAAAAGCATTTTTTATTGAATAAAGTGGTAGAATATTGCACCCTGGAGCTTTTTTCAGGGAAATGGCTTAGTTGATGTTCCCTCCTTGCCCTCAGCCTTGACCTGTCAGCATGTGTGCAGTTAATAAGCAACCTTATCATTTAGGAGACTTAACCGGCTTTGTATACTCACGTCAACACCATACTCACTCTTATAATCCCTATTTGCTTAGGCTCCTGTGTCATCTTAGCATCAGAAAGTGTGACTTATTGAGTAGAATGTTTCTGAGTCTCTCATATTGCAGCAATTCTTCATGTTCATTTTCCTGAAAAGAGAGCATCTTCTGACTTACCTAAGCATGTGCACAGATGCATTTCTCCTGTTCCAGGAATGGCGTCTGGGGGTTGACTTCAAGCCGTGAGAGGCTGTCCGAGGCACGGTCCCTGCACACTTACAGTGATGAGCGTGCTTGAAGCTGTCACGTGTAGCGGGGGCTGGGCTGTCAGAGCAGGGGTAATTTCGTATTCAGGACCTGCAGCCTACTTAGGCTCCAGTTGCTGTTTCTTATGATAAGTGATCAATATTTCATTTTCTCCAAGAGAGTAGAAAGTTTCACTTGCCTGTCACTTTGCCAGTACAGCCTCAGCATAGCAAACTCCAGCTTAGCAGACAAATGTTCCCGGAAATTCCTGGACAAAGTTAAAACCCAGCCCTGGTAAGCTCTGTGTCCAGTGCAGCTGCGGAAGCTGAGACCAAGCCAGTGTCACCAACGGGCGCCACCAAGTCAGCTCAGGGGCAGCACCTCAGGCACCAGGTCATCACCTCCAGTGAGCAAGGCCAGCACGATGCAAACCCGAGACCCCAGTCAGCTCGGCTCAAAATGATCGATAGGCTGAGATTTTCAATGACTTAAACCTGCGAATCTGCTGTTGTTAGTAACATTTTCCCCTTCATCTCTGTAAGTTCTGTCTTAACTGTTATTTCAGGGTATGGCTAGTGTTGTTCACGTGGACGTGTCTGTGCAGGAATCAGCTGAAATTTATGACAAACCACGAGTGGATTATTTACAAACAAAAGAATGACCGTCCCTAATAGCATTGCTTCTGATTTACTCCAGTGTATGCTGCATGCTGTAACTTTACACCCGTTTTATTGTGTGCGCTTATTGAAGCAGGACTAACTACGGTGTTGGGTCAGCATGTTTATGGGGAGCAGCTCCCCGTCTGTGGCATGAGTCCCCCTCCATGGCCCTCAGGAGCAGGACAGAACACGAACCGCACAGCCTGCCCTGAGTATTGACTGGCAGCTGTTCCAGGTGGTCAGCTTGCACATTTTGTTCATAATTCTATCAATTATAGCAGTGATGGCAGTACCGCAATTGGAAATGAAGATGTGTCAGTGATCAAACTGTGATTTATACGGTGCGTGGTAGGAAGGGTGTCCCTGGAGTGTAGCTGGTGGCTATGCAGATGCTAATATGGTAAAGGAAACTTCTCCTAATCTTTCAAGAACGACAGCACAGACTGCTGAATAATGGAATTACAGCAAAAATTAATAACAAAATCTGCCCCACACTGGCTGCCTAGCATGGAGAAGTGTGAGAGCATAAACAAATTGCTTGTGACAGTGATTGCCCAAGCATGTTACTAACTGGCCTGTGGATGAGATTTAGCTCAAGCTCCCATTTAAGTACGTTATTTTTCACACTTGCATTTTAATTATTTTGACCTTCATATTATTTTCAATAATCACATTGTTAGAAATGTCTAAAAGCCAAGTTAGAGACGCAGTCATCCTTACGTGGTCTCTCCCATCACTGACCGCATCCAGAGGGAGCAGGAAGGGGCAGCAGCTGCTCCAGCCACCCCTGCACCGCTTCTCTGTGAGGCCACGCACCTGGCCCCTGCCTGGCCCGGCGGCTCTCTTTCTGCGTGTGTCCCCTTAGAAACACCACACAGCAGTGGTGTGACCCGAGGCGAGGGTGACAGCCCAGGAGGAGCCAAGGCCGTGGCCGTGCACCCCAAGCAGCTCCACCCAGGCCCCCCTCGTGGGAGCCGTCGGCAGTGGGGACTCCACCTCGGCCAGCAGACAGGCTGCACTGACAGCAAGAAGGGGAGCAAGTGAAGCCGGTATCCAGCCGAGACGGTTGAGAAGACGGCAGAGCCAAGGAAAGTAGGAGAAAGCAAAGGTAGAGGAGAGCATGAAAGTAATGACTGGATAAGCAGTAAATTCAAAAGCTGATCCTTTGAAAATTAAATAAAGTGGAAAAACTTGGCAAAAATAGTAAACAATACAGAACGGTGACTGCAACCTAAGCGCACACACCTAAAATTATGCCTGTGAAGAGTGTGTAACAGACAGGTGGGCTTAAATTTTTAGAAGAGCATACTAGACCAGCCCAGATGCTCAGACTTTTTAAAACCTCTAATATCCATGTTCAGGAAGAATACAGATTAGCAGAATGGAGTGTGAGAACTACATGAAACCTCGGTAGGCCAGAGAAAAGGAAGAAACAAAACTCTCTCCCTTTTTTCAATAGATAATGTGATTGTCTTCATAGAAAATCCCAAAAGCTCCGCGGAAAGTTTAACTTTCTCCTAAGGCTTAATAAGTGAGTTTACCAAAGTTGTATGTTATGATATCCATATACAAGGATTACTCCTATTTGTATATAACAGCAATGAGCAATTAGAAATTGAAATTTTTTAATGTACCATTTCTAGCACACACACAGAAAACTATGACATGTTTAAGGATAGATCTAACAATACATACAGCATTTGTATGCTGGAAAGTAAGACAGAGAAGAAAACTTGAGGACAGTGTATGTGAGAAATGTACACATGGATTCGAAGACTTTCTGTTACTGTCAGCTGATTTTTTATAAAGGTGCCATGGAAATCCGTTACAGAAAAGATGATCAGAATAAATGGGGTGCAGAACATTTGAACAGCCATTTGCAAAACAGCCTGAACCAGTATGTCTCACTGTTATAAAAATTAACTCAGATTGGCCATAGACCTAAATGAAAAACCAAAAGTATAAAATTTCTAAAAGACAACGTATAAGAAGATCTTTGTCGGTTTGAGTTAGGCAATGATTTTGTGGGTCACAAACCGTGCAAATTGTAAAAGAAAAAACTGTTAAATTAGACTTTAAGGTAAAAATCCTATATTCTTGGAGAAACATTGTTATGAAAACGAAGACAAGCCACAGACTTCTAGGATGTGTTTGCAAAATACATACCTGATAAATGACCAGTAACCAGTACAGATAAAGAACCCAAAAAACTCATCATGAGAAAACAACCACCCAGTTTAAACAGAAGCAAAAAATTTGAACACCTGTGCCACCACAAACAGGTGCGAACGCTGGCTGTATGGAACCATAGAGCAGCCTGGGCGCTTCTTTCGAGTGATGACATTTTGCTTGTGAAGAAGTGGCTAACCATGAACTAGTGACTTCTAGGGTGAAAATTGGGTTTTTACTCTCAAAGCCCAGATTACGCTGGATGAGCTCTTCACCCCCGTCTCTTCCAGGACCCAGAAGCCTGCCTCACACAAGCCAGGGCTCAGACAGGGCTCCACGTGTTCCCTCCTGTCATCAGTGCCCCATTGAGCTTCCCGCTGTTCAGCCACCCTGAAGAAGAGACTGCTTCTCCTTGGCTCGAGAGGTGTCTGTGTTGCTGGTCACTGGGGGTGGCGACCTGAACACAGTGGGCGTCAAGCATCTGCCCCGAGGCTGTCATAGACCGCTTCACTGTTGTCCAGCTCCGTAACCGGGCGGTCATTTCTGCCCCAGGGGTCTGAGTGGACCGCTGCCACCCAGTCTGTGCGGTGCCCCCGGGGGCAGGCGTGGCTGGCAGAGCCTCCCCTCCTGACTGCCGGAGTCATGTGAAGAGCCTCCCCCACCCTTGGCTGATGCCCTTCATTCTGAGTTGGGAAACATGCTCTCAAACAGCATGTGTGTTTTAATTGCTTAATCATCTTAAGGAAGAAAATACAGTCAAACTGTCAGTACTTTAGAAATTTTCCTTCCTTTCACTGCTACATGTCACACCTCTGGATATGAAGTTACTCCTCAAATCCGTCTAAAAAGAACAGCACTAGTTTACTTCAGATGAACAGAGCGCGCGGCCTGGACTCTGCGAGGCTGACTGCAGCCCCAAGGCACGCCAAGGCAGGGTGGCGAAGCTCAGAGCCGGGGAGACCCTCTGCCCTCACAGGCCCCACGGCCCCGTGCGTGTGCCCACAGGTGGTGGTGGCTGGGGTGCTGAGCACATGGCAAGGAGTCCTGTGCGTTCCTGTCCATTCTCTGTGGCTGTTTGTTTACAACCTGCTCAGAAATGTTAAGTTTTATTTTATCAGAGAGAGTTCTGCCCAGCGCTAAGCAACTGACATCAGAACAGTAACTAAAGTGTTTATTCTAAAGAGTCTTATACCATTGACATTCTGAACACTTTTCCTTCTGTTGGCAACAGACAGTTAAACCACAGAATGCTCACTAAGAACAGCTACACGGATGCTAGGCTAGGTAGCAGAAACCCAACTGATTTTTTGTGATAAATGCTACCTCCAAGGGGTTGTGAAACCAAGCATAAGCTAAATAATAAACAGATGTGAGTCACCAGATATAGAAACTTGCATCTTGACTGC
This sequence comes from Budorcas taxicolor, assembly GCF_023091745.1. NCBI lineage: Eukaryota > Metazoa > Chordata > Mammalia > Artiodactyla > Bovidae > Budorcas > Budorcas taxicolor. Next base: position 1,233,822 of record NC_068931.1, on the reverse strand, counting down.
AGCGGGCCCAACGAGATGATAGGGTGTTCACAGGAAGATACAATTTATAGGTCAGGATGTAATGGTAACCTTTCACTGCGTATGCTGAAGGCGAACCTTGGGGTCTGGATCACGTGCAGATACAAAGAGGTTGTGTAGGAACGTGTACGGAGTTTCACTTTCCGTTCTCGCTTGCGTGGGGCGGTGGGGTAGTTGACTTGCCCCCCTTGACATGCCTCTGCTGATGCCCGTATGTCCCTTTTGAATGCTGTGATTTGGGGAACATCACTGGTGCTCTAAATTATAGTCCTGTAGCCTCGTAGCATCTTGCTAGGGCCCGGCCTTCTCTAGTATCCTAGTAACGTGTTGGAAATCCAGGGAAGGCGGGTTCTGATTCCAGCCCCACGGGGACTCACTGCGACATGTTCACATGCCCTTGGACCCTGGCACGGCCAGGGGCCCCTAGAAAGGCCTCAGAACAAGCAGGGCCCCTAGGAAGGCCTCAGAGCAAGCAGGGCCCCTAGAAAGGCCTCAGAACAAGCAGGGCCCCTAGAAAGGCCTCAGAGCAAGCAGGGCCCCTAGGATGGCCTCAGAGCAAGCAGGGCCCTTAGAAGGGCCTCAGAGCAAGCAGGGCCCCTAGAAAGGCCTCAGAGCAAGCAGGGCCCCTAGAAAGGCCTCAGAGCAAGCAGGGCCCCTAGAAAGGCCTCAGAGCAAGCAGGGCCCCTAGGAAGGCCTCAGAGCAAGCAGGGCCAGCCTTGTCTCCTGGTGGCGTCTCAGCGAGCTCGCTGACGCTGGCCTGATGCCCTCCCCCCCGCAAGGAGCGGTGGCCTCACACCTCGCCGGTCCCCCGCGGGGAGCCTCACACCTCGCTGGTCCCCTGCAGGTGGCCCTGGTGCAGTGGACAGAGAGCGTCGGCCTCACGCTGGTCAGCAGAGACCTCACGTCCATGCAGCTGCGGACCCCCAGCGGCCAGATCCTCACCTTCTGCATCCTGCAGACCTTCCCCTTCACGTCGGAGAGCAAGCGCATGGGGGTCATCGTCAGGGTACGCCCGCCCCTGCCCCGGCCAGGGTCGGCTCTGCTCACTGCAGGGCTGCTGAGGCTCCCTGCAGGGCTTTATGCTTGTCCCAAAATTCAGACTGATAACTTATGCTCCAGTGGTCGTGGCGACTAAGGCGGAGAGAGTATAAGGTGTTACTGGTGAGTTTTGAAATCAGCTTGAGCGGCTTTGTTTTCACTGCAGTAACCGCTGAAGAGTTTACCTGAAGACTGACTTACGACCGTGAAGTTGCTGTCAAATTTTTGTAGCAAATACCACACATACATCTCGGGTGCTGGCTAAACTAGCAGCTCATTCAAACTGTGAAAATTTGAGAGGATTTACCTTGCAGTCCCAGGCACATGTGTGTGTACAGGTTTTACTTCAGAAGCCTCAGCACAGCACCTCGCAAGCTGCCGTTGTGGCCTCGGCTGCGATCGGCCTGGGCACCCAGGGAGGACGCGGCCCTGCGGAGGGGTTGAGTAGCCCGCCCGGAGAGAGGCGCTCTCGGGGGCTGCTGTCTCGGGCTGTTCCCTCTGGGCAGCCTGGCCTCAGCGGGCGTGTCTCGTTGCAGGACGAGTCCACGGCAGAGATCACGTTCTACATGAAGGGCGCCGACGTGGCCATGGCCTCCATCGTGCAGTACAACGACTGGCTGGAGGAGGAGGTATGTGCTCGCTGGCGTCTGCGGGCTCTTGACACAGCGCAGGGCGTGAGCTGTGGGCACTCACTGGGGTCACTGGATGAACCGAGGTTCCGGTTTCTCCTGGACACCAGTCAGCCCGTAGAGCAGAAGAGGTGGGAGAGCTGGTGATACAACACGCATTTGCTGTGTGAACAGCTAGCGTTTGGGGTTTCGTGGATATATGCAGGCGGGTCCTTATGAAGACTATTTTATGTTGGTGAAGAAATAGCATCACTAATCAGTCACTAAAAAACCTGAAATAATATTGTCTTTATATCTGGAGTTATATTTTAACCTGTTACTTATTTTGTAACCTAAATTATTATAAGATTTAAGTTAGAATTTTAATCTAATTCTAATTTGTACATAAGATTCACTTTAAACATGGAAAGTAAGACCTAGATATAACCAATCCTATATTTTCATCAAATTCTCCCTAAATAAGTATGACTTGTACTTGTTGTTCACATTTATGTGTTAATAAGAAGTTAGATTCAGAGGAGAACTAACCCCCTGGACCCATGGGCACGAACCCCCACCATGCCTGTTGTTGCCGGGGTCCAGTGCGCCCCGCCCCCACTGCATGCCTGGAGTTGGTCTGTCAGTCCAGAGACCACAGCCCACGTCCATGACGGTATTGGCGATATGAATCAATAGCTCCTTCAGGCACTGGATTTAATCAGGGACATGAATAAATTAAACTCCCTGAAGACCTAGTAAAATGCCATAAAAATTACTTTTGGTCATAATGATGTGCAATTAATTATAAAATCCTTGTTTAATTTATTTAGCTTTATGAGGTCAAATCAATAAATGTCTTGCAATAGACAGATAATGTCAGATTGTTTTTCACAAAGATAACTTTATTAAAAATCCTTTATGCGTTTATTTCCAACATTGTAGTTTCTTCTGTGGACACATCTTTCAACCCCCGCCTGCGTCTTTGTTGTAGTACTGTCGTTGTCTGAGGGCCTTCTGGTTTATTCAAAAGCCCACAGGTTCTTGGAGCCTGAGTTTACAGGGGCTGTTCTGTGTCAGGGAAGCACCCGAGTGGAATTTTGGTTATAAACTTTTTCCCCAAACTTGAAAAACAAAACCACCAACACTTGCCCTCGAGCGGTGGCAAGGGCGATGGTGTGAGGCCTACCCCCGAGCACCTCCTCTGAGGACGGCGCTGGGGGCGGCTTCTTCTGCGATGCTCCTCTGCTGCCCACTCCCGGGGAAGGCCGTGGTAGTGACCGCGGGGGGGTGCCGAGCCCGTGGCGAGCCTGTGACCTGCCTGTGCTCTCCCAGTGTGGGAACATGGCCCGCGAAGGCCTGCGCACGCTCGTGGTGGCCAAGAGGGCGCTCACGGAGGAGCAGTACCAGGACTTCGAGGTGAGCGGGCAGCTCCCCTGGGGCCACTGTTACTGGGTGGGCAGGGCGTCCGGCCTCAGTCGGTCCAGCGTGACTCCCGGCACCACCGTCATCCCCAGAGCCGCTACAACCAGGCCAAGTTGAGCCTCCACGACCGGACGCTCAAGGTGGCCGCGGTGGTGGAGAGCCTGGAGCGGGAGATGGAGCTGCTGTGCCTGACGGGCGTGGAGGACCAGCTGCAGGCGGACGTGAGGCCCACCCTAGAGATGCTGCGCAATGCTGGCATCAAGGTAGGGTCCGGGAGTGATCCCCCGAACCAGGTACCCCACCCCCAGAGGTGGTCCCCTGGAACTCAGTACCCCATCCCCCAAGGGTAGTCCCCTGAGACCAGGTACCCCGTCCCCTGGGGGTGGTCCCTTGGAACTCAAAGACAGAGCGTGGAAGTGTCTGTAAGCAGAGGTCTCTGCATGACCCTCGAAGAAGAAACCAGCACATATGGAAACCTCTGTGTCCACAGCTGGACGTCCGTCCTTAGAGGTTCGGGCGGTTCCACGCCGCCCCCAGCCTGCAAGGCACTCCCCGGGCGGGCCGGTTGCCCCCTGGCCTGGCCCGGCCCAAGGTGCCCGCACCGCAGCCTGTGCCCACTTTGGGGGCTTCCCATGAATTGCATGATGCTGTCTGCTGACGCACAGACCGGCTGGCTTCCAGCGGCTTGTCCTCTTCGGGTCCAGGGAGACAAGGGCTTTGGGTGTAAGTTTTAGTTTGTTTTCTTGCCTTCTGTGCTCTCACTGAAGCTGAAGTGCAGTTATCAGGGGGCAAGAAATGTGCTGCCTCAGAACAGGCCCTGTTCTGAGAATTTTACTGAAAAGAAACACTTGTGTCTTGCTGGACCAGAGAGCAAACTAGGGGGAAATGTCAGGACATAAAGCCGTGCCAGCTTCAGATAACAATACCCTTGGCACACCTGGATGAGGGCGCCGTGACAGCACTGAGGAGCACAGGAGATTGCCCACCCACTGAGGGGCGCAGGCCCGAGCTGCTGTCCAGGTGGGAGTCAGAATTGGAGAGCGGCTCGGACTCCAAGCGCTGAGCCAACCTCAGCCCATCTGGCCAGGAAGTGGGGTGGAGACGCGAGACGGATTAGAGCGGACAGCCTGCCCGTTCACCGTGCTTCTTCCTGAGCTCCGCCCAGTCCAGCTCTCGGGTGTCCACCTGGGTGGTCGGCGAGCGGGGCAGCGCACGCGTCCCCTGTAGAGGTGTGGGTGTCTGCAGTAGCTGCTCCCTGAGCGCTGGAGAAGGGCTCGGTGAGGTTCTGCCCTGGTTCCTCCCCTTTTCCCACCTGCAGACGCAGACTCCTTCGTCCCGCCCCGTGGAAGGACGCGGTTCTGGCCAGTCCTCTGAGCCTGAGCCACGGTGCTCGCAGGCCATGTCACCAGACTGTCGGGAGCGGGGCTTCTTGTTCTGTGGCTTGTTTCCAACCCTGGCACAATGAGGTGTCATGATCTTAGAGCTAGGCTCAGTGAAGTCAATCTAAATGTGTAGCGGAAATAAAAACACACAAATCCTCAGACACTGAAAGGAGCCACTGAGCAGAGAGCCAATATACCATGTAAGTTTGTGTCCTATGCCCCAAAATTCATGCTTATGTATGATACAGAAAGCACCTGAAAAATTCAGATGATAGAAACCACCTATGTTACAGGAAGTAGGTATAAACCGTTCCATTATGTATAAAGCTTTTGCTTTTCAGGCTAGGGAGATTTACACACTAATACATGTATGTGTGTGATATTTATAAGCAAGAGTGGTCTCAGGAGTTCCTTGGTCGCCTAGTGGTTAGGATTCTGGGCTTCCATGGCCCAAGTTTAGCCCCTAGTTGGGGAACTGAGCTACCACAAGCCACAGGGGGCAGCAGAAGTTACATAACTGCAGTAATAAACGGGCTAGATCTTTTTATTTTTCATGGTCTTGTTCAACATGCCTTATTTGACATAATTTCTGGCTTAACTACTGCCCGTCTGCCCATCTTGAACCCCAGCTTTCAACTGAGAGCTCACACAGGAATCTCGGGTCCTGAGCCCTGCAGACCCTCAGCCCTGTGGTCCTTCGGCCACGAGGCTCCCGCCCCAGTCCTTCGCCTGCCCCAGCTCCAGCTAACGTATCTGAACGTTACTCTGCTCTTGCTGTTTCCGTTAGCACATCATCTGAGATGTTTCCATTCCATCTTCACAGTCTCCAGTGCACAGAGCGGTGACACTAGGCACACTTACACTGCCGTGCAGCCGCCACCTGCCTTCACTCGCCAATCTCCAGCTGAAACTGCCCCCTGGGCTGCCAGCTCTCCCTCCCGCAGCCCCAGCACCTGCTGGTCCGCTTGGTCTCTCTGAGTCCGACTCTAGGGACCGCCTTTAGGCACAGTCAGGCAGTGTTTCCCTTGGCAACTGGTTTGTTCCACTTAGCACAGTGTCCTCGAGGTTCGCCCCCATTGTAGTAGGTGTCGGAACCGCCTGCCCTGTATGGAGGGACCACACTGGGTTTCTCCACCGTCCGTCCGTGGACTCTTGCCTCACTTCACGTTCTGGCTGCTGTGAATAGCGACGCTGTAGATGCAGATGTCTGTCCAAGGACAGAGACCTAACGAGTGAGCACGTGACAGAGCCGGGGCTCACGCACTGGAACTGCCCCCTAGATATGGATGCTGACAGGTGACAAGCTGGAGACTGCCACGTGCATCGCCAAGAGTTCTCACCTGGTGTCTCGAACGCAGGACACGCATGTTTTCAGGCCGGTAAGTGTGCATCCACATCCCTTTGAACTTTAAATGTTTTGAATTAAAATTTACTGGTTTTGTGAGAATGTAAATTAATTACTAGATACCTATTTAAAAAGAAATAATTTCCTTGCTCAATTTATAAATGTTAAAAACAGATTTCTATTAGTTACATATGTTAATGTGATCAAAAGCTGCTTTTGATAGAGTGAAACAAGATATATATTCAAGAGTATTTTCCTGTAGTACTATTAGAATTATTAACAACTAAATATTTATTTTAAAACAGACATACTGCCATCACTTTCCATTTGATTTATAGAAGTGTGTAGTGATTTAAAAAATTACAGTTCCCTAGTGGTCCAGTAGTTAGGACTTGGTGCTTTCTCTGCCAAGGCCTTGGGTTCAACCCCTGGCCTGGAAACTAAGATCCCACAAGGTGTGGCACAGCCAAGAAATAATGTCTGTCTCTTAGTCATACACATTATATGTGGTCCAGAGGCCGCTTTGGTGAGACAAGCTGTAAATGCAAAGTAGACATGTTTTTAATCTACTGCCATCTTCAGATTAAATGTTCTCCCTTAATTAGATCAAAGGAAATTAATAGAAATGATCTAAATTAATGTGTTTACTGTATCTATTAGTTATGATGAAATTTGATTCAAACAAGAAATAAAAGTTTCTTGGGTCTTGATTGATGGTGGCTGAGCAGACATGGTGTGTATGTCTTCCAAATGAAGCGCTTGCACCTACAGAAATAGTGATTTGAATATAATTTACATGTAAATGTCGTTTATCTCGAAGCATCAGAATCGCAAATTAGGCCCTGCAGACTACTATTTGCAATTAAATTATTAATGATTCTGATAAAACCTCAGATCAATTTTTGTTGACTTTTCAGTGTTATAGCCCCACAAATAAAATCTCCACAATAAAAACTACCTACTTAAAGATGAGTCTGGGATTAATTTGAAACACATGAAACTTTTAGTCCTGTAATACATCATTTATTTTATGCCCCATAAAATCTCCACAGAAAGAATGACAAAAACTGGTGTTTTGGCTTCTGAAATGTTTGCATCCTAACATTAATGATGTTTTGAGATTACGGCTCGATTTTACATCGTTTAATCCTCCAGATACTTAGTTGGCCTGAACTACAAGAAGTTGAAACTCGTGACCGAAACACAAAGCAAGCGTTTTGCTCACTCACCTTGTTAATGAATGAGGCATCTGTAGATGGTCCTCCCGTCCCCCACCCCCTGCTCAGCCTCCCTCAGACCCACCGGACCACCCAACCCCGAGCCTGTAGACTGTCCATTCGTGGCCGCCGTGTGCTCACTCGCTTGTGCTGCTGAGCGCTCTTCACCCGCGTGTGCTCCCGAGCGCTGGCGGGGGCGGGGGCTGCCCCGCTCTCTCACCCGCGTGTGCTCCCGAGGGCTCACGGGCGTCCAGCGCGGGCGGGGCCGGGACTGCCCTCTTCGCTCACCTCATCTCACTGCAGTTGCAGTACTTGTGCACTTCCCAGTGCATCTCCTGCTCTGAGTTGCCACAAATACGGAAACAATGGTATTAAATAAGTAGGTGTTTACTGCCAGCACTGCAGAAGAGATTGGGAAGACAGTTTGTTACAGCGTTTCCGTGTCTGGAGCTCCGTCGTGCTAACTGGGCCTTTCCCCCTTTTCGTGGAGGTGACCAGCCGCGGAGAAGCCCACCTGGAGCTGAACGCGTTCCGAAGGAAACATGACTGTGCGCTGGTCATTCCCGGGGACGCCCTGGAGGTGAGGCGCCTGCCCAGGCCTGGGTGTCTGTCTGTCCTCCTCCCTGGAGGTAAGGCGCGCCCTGCCCCTAGGCCTGTCTGTCTGCCCTCCTCCCTGGAGATGAGGCTCGTCCTGCCTCTAGACTTGTCTTGTCTGTCTGGCTGCCTGTGGGCTTCCGCAGGTGTACTTGCCAGGCTGCCTTGCTCATCGGCACTGTTTCTGGGTCCCTGCTCTCGGCAGGCTGCATGCAGCCCTGTGAGAGGTGGGCCCTGAGGAGCGGCCGCTGTGCTGCGGTGAGAGCCTGGCCCGCACGGCTCTCGCCTCCGCTCTGCTGCCGGCTCCCTCAGTCCCTCAGTCCCTCTCTGGGCGCCTGGAGCTTGCTCCGTGTTAGCAGCGTGGCCGCTGTGGAGTCCTGGCTCTGGTACCCACGTCGTGATCTAAATTCATCCACACACAGACATCCAGCAGTGGCCCGGGACCCGGAAGACCCTGTGCTCCTGGAGACCCCCCACATGGGGTGGGCGGCTCGTGGATGTCTGGGCCATTCCCTCTGTCCGGTCCCCTCTGCTCACTCTGCTCGTGGGCCTGGCGGCCACAGTTACCCAGACAAGGGAGCGCTGGACACCCACGCGTTCTGCAGTTTGCCAATGATTCTCACAGATGTTTTCTAGGAGTCTGGGCAGAGTGGTGGGTCCTCTTGTGACCCAGCCCTTGTCAGTGGGACTCTGAGGCCGCCTATCAGGGCGTGGGCAGTACCCACACTTCTCCAGGGGAGCAGCAGAGATGGCCACGCCCTCTGTGCCTGCGGGTGGTGCCGCGATTCCGGCTCTCCCTGTGGACCCGGGAGGGGCTGGCGGCCGTGGTCACAGAGCCTGCCACCCACGGTGCTGGGCTCTTCACCTCCGGAATCTGCTCAGCGGCCCCCGCAGAACCGCACAGGACCACTGGGCCTGGACAGCAGAGCCATGGCCATGACTCAGGGTGTCCAGCTCAGCTGTGGGGCCGTGCAGCCTTTAGGCAGCTTTGGGGGACCTTTACTTTCCCAGCCGAGATGGGGAGCTGGGGGTCAGAGTGTTCCATGTGGCCAGAGGCTAGGGTCTTTCCAGCGGGGCCGAGGGGGCGGGCTGGCCAGAGGCCACCCGGGAGCCCTGGCCCCGGGGCTGCACGTCCTCTCTGCCTGTGGTGGTGAGCCCGGGCCCCGCTCCTCCGCCAGGTCTGCCTGAAGTACTACGAGCATGAGTTCGTGGAGCTGGCCTGCCAGTGCCCGGCCGTGGTCTGCTGCCGCTGCTCGCCTACCCAGAAGGCCCACATCGTCAAGCTGCTGCAGCAACACACAGGCCGACGCACCTGTGCCATCGGTGAGCGTCCCCATCATGCAGCGGGACGCACGCCGCGCCTCCCCACTGGCTGGACTCCACCGGCATGACACCCGGGGCCCAGACCCCTGTCTGCTGTCAGTGAGGGAGGCGGGCCCTGCAAGCGTCCCCTCACACCCTGTTCCCTGCCTTAGGTGACGGAGGGAACGACGTGAGCATGATCCAGGCGGCAGACTGCGGGATCGGCATTGAGGGGAAGGTGCGGCCAGGCTTGTCCCCGCCCCCGCCCCGCACCTGCTCTGGGCGGTTCCAGCATGTGGCAGGGAGGGGGCAAGGCGGGGCCCACCGCCCTGCGGGAGCAGCTCCCTGAAGGCCAGGTGGGGACAGTCACAACCTGCCACGACCCGGTTCCCTGGCCAGTCTGTCCTCTGAGCTCACGTGAAAACACCCAGAGAGGTGGGGCATGCACGGGATCCCAGCCCCTCTGCTTCCTGGGCCCACAGTCGGGTGTCTGGTCACAGCTGAACCTGCAGCTGCTTGTGGTGGGGGCGTGGGTCGGCGGCTCCAGCTGAGGCAACAGGTTGCAAGGACTGGCTTGCAGACGCCCAAGGCCCCTGCTTAGATCCTGGGACACCCACAGTGCTGGAGCTGAACCCTCCCTAGGTCCTGGGGACAGCGGCCGCTCCTTGGCCGAGAGTGGGCTCCCTTGGGCAGGGGGCCCGCACAGTGCCGCCCGCTCTGCACTCCGGGGAGCTGTGGGTCGGACGCGCCCCGCAGGCCCGTCCCCAGCAGCGTGTCGCTCCCCGGTGGATTCGGCCGGTCCTGAGCACCCCGCCCGCCCTTGCAGGAGGGGCGGCAGGCCTCGCTGGCAGCTGACTTCTCCATCACGCGGTTCAAGCACGTCGGCCGCCTGCTCATGGTGCACGGGCGCAGCAGCTACAAGCGCTCGGCGGCGCTCGGCCAGTTTGTCATGCACCGGGGCCTCATCATCTCCACGATGCAGGTGCGCCTGGCCCTGCCCCTAGCCCCACCCCAACCCACCGTCCCCGCCCCCAGTCCCAGCCCAGCCCCTAATCCCGCCCCAACCCACCGTCCCCGCCCCCAATCCCCGCCTCCAGCCCCACCCCGTTCCGCCCCACCCCGCCCCCGCCTGCCAGGAAGGCGGTGGGCCATGGCTCCTCGGGTGCCTCATCTGTGTCACTGCTCTTTTCGTCCAGGCCGTGTTCTCCTCCGTCTTCTACTTCGCTTCGGTCCCTCTGTACCAGGGCTTCCTCATGGTCGGGTAAGTGGACCGTCCAGCACACAGAGCGGCCACATATCGGGAGCACGGGTCCCCGGGAACCTGGAGGGCCATAGCCGGAGCACTTCCCGCATGGTCAGAGTCAGGAAGATCACACCCGTGAGCGTGGGAGGCGGCCCCTCTCCGTCTGTCCCCCGGTGATCCCGCTATCACCTGTTCTCCTTAGAAGCTGTTTTCCTGGGGAAGCCACACTGCATCTGAGCAGGGCTGCCCCTTCCTGGGGCCCGTACCCTCCCGGCCGGACACAGTTCTTCCTAGCAGGACGTGAAGTTAGCGGCAAAGACACGAAGGGCAGACAGCGCTGGGACAGGCCTGACATCCTGGGACAGCCACCGGGAGGCCTCCTGGGGGAGCACAGCTGAGTTAAGACCACAGACCTCGCTAGGTGTTGGCGAGAAGGGGGCTCCTGGGTCTCCACAGCTCCCGACAGGAGCACACAGTGGGAAAGCAGCCCAGAGACAGAGCAAACCTATGGCCCAGTAGCCCTCACCTCCGAGTGCCCATCGCCATAGGAAGACCCCTCCTCTATTTAGCACGGTCCTGCGAAGCCCCGACACCCAGCAGCTGACTCAGGAGATCCACTGAGTTGTGTCCCTGCAGCCCAGGGACGAAGGCTTGGGCTGCAAGGCAGCGGACCTGAGGCAGTGGGTTGGGCACTGTGGCGAGCTCGGCAACTTCTGCTAAAACGAAGCACACAGCTGCTCGCACCCCTGGACCTCTGGCCCCAGCCAGCACCCCCATCAGAAATAAGTCAAGCTTACCTTTACAGAGCAAAAAGCCCTGTGCAGTCTTTAGCCACTTTATTTGTATTAGTAATAACCGGAAACGGGCTGACACAGACGCACTGCAGAGAAGGGGGTGTGGAACTGCCCTGACCAGAGCCAGGACCAGGGACCAGGTGAGCGAGAGGCCAGACGCCAGCACCCGCTGTGTGGTGCCAGCCTGTCGCCGTCAGGCAACAGCAGTTGTGACATGGAGAACAAGCGCCAGGGGGTCGGCGGGCTGAGGGAGACTCCAGGTGGGCTCCAGGGCCCCCTGTGGCCTCCCGGCCTGAGGCTGGCTGCAGTTCTGGAGATGCGGCCACTGGGGGGAGCTGGCTAACGGCTCCTCGGGGTCTGTCTGGGTTCTCTGTGATAACTGTTCTGACATCTGCAGCAATCTCAAAGTCTTAATTAAAAAGCTTTAATTAAAACCGAAACTTTGGATTCCACTGCCTGTGAGCACTGTGGCTTGTAGGCATTGCTCCAGTGCTTTAGGACAGGTTCTACTCTGTTGCCAACTTGTTTTTGTTTGGTTTAGAGTTTGACTTTGGCCTCTGGTAGAAGAGGTGTGCTCCCGGGGTAACCCCCCTGCTCTCCTCCAGGTACGCAACCGTCTACACCATGTTCCCCGTGTTCTCTCTGGTGCTGGACCAGGACGTGAAGCCGGAGATGGCCATGCTGTACCCGGAGCTGTACAAGGACCTCACCAAGGTGCGGCCCACTAGACCCAAGGCGGGGGAGCTGCAGTGCTCTGCGTAAGACTGTGCTTGTGAGGAGGGCGCATCCTCTTTCTGTGGGAGCCCTGGCCCCGGGTCAGTGTCTTTCTTAGGTGGGGCCGGCTCCCGCCCTCTGGAGCTGCCGGGGTTCGTACCTGGGTGGGCCGGGGGCCTGGAGTCTTCACAGGCTCCCCACACGTGGCCACGGGGAGACGCGCATGCTGCTCCATTGACAGAGCTGCTCCCCTGTCTCCCCAGGGGCGATCCTTATCCTTTAAGACCTTCCTCGTCTGGGTTCTGATCAGCATTTACCAAGGTAAGACGGACCCTCTCCTCCTGGGCTGAAGCTGCCCTGTCTTCTGTTAGCAATGGCGCTCTGCCTGCCGGTTAAAGTTCTCAGGCTCCACGTTTTGTCAACGGTTGAAGATCGCCTTCTGTTCATCTCGCGAGTCAATCCCGAGCAGCTGGCCTCTTCCCAGTACAGTGTGGGCTGGCGTTTCTTACTGGTCCAGGTCACCTAAAAACCGACCTGGTTTCAAATAAATGACAATTCTGAAAAAAGTAATCAGCCCTTTTGACAGCATCTAGCCCACACAGTGGCTTGCTTTCTTGGCGTGGTGGCAGGACTTGACGAGATCTGGACCCTGTAATTAGAAGGAGCCAGCTGCCTTTGTGGCATCCCAGATAAACAGGTGCCATGGAGTGTGTGGGCAGTGGCCGGACCCCGTAGGGGGCACCAGGGTGTGATCACCAACTAGGGGGCAGGCCTCCCCAGATGCTGCACCGCTGCCCATCCAGAGTGTCTGTGTGGCACCGCTCAGCCCCCCAGCCATGCAGGCCCATGACTGTTGGCACGGTTGAAGTCATTAGCAGCAGCAGCCTCTTGGTGACGGAGCCTGCAGCCCCAGCGGAAGGCTATGCTCTCTCCCAGGCGGCATCCTCATGTTCGGGGCACTAGTGCTCTTCGAGTCCGAGTTCGTGCACGTCGTGGCCATCTCCTTCACGGCACTGGTGCTCACGGAGCTGCTGATGGTGGCGCTGACCATCAGGACCTGGCACTGGCTCATGGTTGTGGCCCAGCTGCTCAGCCTCGGCTGCTACGTGGCTTCGCTCGCTTTCCTCAATGAGTATTTTGGTAAGTTGCCGTGCATTTGTTCGCTGAATAACTGTCTCTTCCTGGTTTTCGCATGACTTTCTTGTTGCTTCTGTGACATGGTCTTCAGTGCGGATTGCAGACCGCTTCACAGCGCACAGCTCACTTTGCAGGGAGATGGAGTTCCTTGTAGTGATGCCCAGAGCTGGGCCGGGCTCCCCACGGGCACGCTCTCCTTGGTCCTCTTCCTGCTGGAAGTGCTGAGGCTGCAGGGAAGAGGCTCAAAGTGTGGGGACTGCGCACCCACCCCCTACCCCCTCTGTGTGCATGAAGGACAGGACGCAGAGGACAGGACGTGGCGCAGAGGACAGGACGCGGGGCAGAGGGCAGAGGACAGAGGTCAGAGGACAGGACGCGGGACAGAGGACAGGATGCGGGGCAGAGGACAGGACAGGACACGGGGCAGAGGACAGAGGACAGGACGCGGGGCAGAGGGCAGAGGTCAGAGGACAGGACAGGACGCGGGGCAGAGGGCAGAGGGCAGGACGCTCAGGGCAGAACCTGAAACTGCAGATGGAGCTCCAGGCGGAACTGTGGTTCCCAGGGAACAGGTGCTGGCTGATTCTTTCCGCGCTTTGTTAAGTGGGTGAAGCTAGAGTATAGACGGGCAGCTGGACGCCATTGCTGGAGACGCCCGACTGAGGAGAGCCCCATCCCCCGTCTGGGAGGCGTTTGCCGCCGGCCCTTCCCCCAGGATGCTCTGTCCTGATCCACCTGCAGAGGCGCCTCCTGACCCCCTGGGGCCCAGGTCCTGCACTCGTCAGAGGGGACACGGCTGGCGCCATGCGTGCCCAACGAGCATGCATACCATCTCGCATGCGGCACTGGGCCTCCAGTTTGCTGTGGTTGAGCCGGGTCCTCACGATGTGCCCACACGGCCCAGGCGCCGTGAGCCCTGCGCAGACCAGGACTCTGCTTCCCGGGCCCCACGCCATCCATGGTTCTTCGGGCAGCTTTGCCCACAGCCTGCAGGGTTGTCGTGTCCTGAAGGCGACCACCGGCCTGGCCAGGTTCCCACACAGCTCTCCCCGTCAGCGTCAGGACAGCCTGACCTCCAGCCTAACCTCCGCCAGGCTGGAGGTCAGCCCAGCACGTCCGCTGGGTCAGCAGGACCTGTGGGGGGCAGGCTAGCCGAGATGGTTCTGCTGACTTCAGATGGGCCCAGAAGGTCCAACCCATCACAGGCTGCATTGCACGCATCTGCCCCTGAACATGGGGGGTTCCTGCCTCCTGTTGGGAAGCCTTCCCCTGGTACAGGCAGAATGGTGCCTTCACAGGGACCCCGAGGCTCTGCCAGGCCCGCATTTGTGGTAATCTGGGTGCAGGCGGAGGGGGGCCACAACCCCAGCACCCTGAGACCTGTTTGGGCTTTCTCTCCCACAGATGTTGCCTTTATCACGACTGTGACCTTCGTGTGGAAAGTGTCAGCCATCACAGTGGTCAGCTGCCTCCCTCTCTATGTCCTGAAGTACTTGAAGCGGAAGCTGTCCCCGCCCAGCTACTCCAAGCTCTCCTCCTAGCCCCTCCCTGCACCTTCAGCTGGTGGCCGTGATGTCTGGAGCACTGCAGCTGCTGAGAGGCCGTGAGGCCAGAAGGGCCCAGGTGACCCAGCCAGGCGCCATGGACATCCCGCCTAGGCACCATGGACTTACCCCCTTGTCCTCATCAGGCTGGATTTCCTTTCCTCCCCGTTCTGTTGTTTTTCAGAGTTTAATTTACATGTAGCACCAGCTTGAGTTTCCATGAATATGAGCCCTGTTACTGGAAAACACCATCATTCTCTGCTGTTCTGGGAACTGAAATGAAAGTTTATTTACTATATTGCAACTTCCCAACTAACATTCAGGCTCTTTCTTTGATGTCATAGCAGAGAGTCGCCCTTCTTCACCAGAATAAAGCCTCCATTCTGTCCAGGCCGTGTCTGCCACACCCTCCCCACGCCTCCCACAGGCTCACCCCAGCCCCGGGCGCCCGCACAGCCTCTCCATGCCCACAGCAGCCATGCACGTGTGTCCGAGGCTCTGCTGTTAGTTCAGCTGTCCCCGTCCTGGTGTTTGTCCGCGTCTGCTGCTGCTTCTGGCTCCTGGCACTCAGGCGGTCTGTGGGCCCCTCGACGGTGCTTCCGTGGGAGAGCGCTTCCTCCTCTAGGCCGTGCTCTGAGTCCCATCTGGGTGGCCACTGCCCAGGGTGCATCCCAGGGAGGACGAGTGACCCCTGGCTGCTCACTCTGGTCCCCGGCCGCGTCCGCACAGGAAAGGCCGTCAGTCGGAAGCCCTTCACCCAGCTCCTCACTCAGCAAACAGTCCTGTGGCCCTCAAACAGCCAGACCCTGGGGTCCCGAGGAGGCTGCCCTGATTGCTGCTGGGCAGGTCCACCCTGCAGGTCCTGAAAGCCCTTTTTGCTGGAGTCATTTCGACTCGGGGAAGCTGGCCATCCACACAAGCACTGTGCTGGCTCTCCGACTTCCGCTAAACCCTGCTCTGACCCCCGATCCGAACACCTCCTGGTGTCCCTCTGTCCCAGGCGGGGGCCTCATCCCAAGCTGCCGGGAAGGGCCCCGCACAACAGGCAGATGGCACTGGTTTGCGTCCCTAGGAGGGGGTGGCCACACCCCTGTGATCCCAGAGCCTCTCAGCGGGCGGTTCCTGCTCAGGCTCCTGCAGACGGCGGCCTGGCTGGGCTCCAGATGAACAGAGCGCGCAGAGCAGGTGTAATTCCGCGCGACTCCAGCAGGTGGCGCTAGAAACTAAGGAATGCAGCCAAGGCCGGCGGCCCAACTTCCGGGCTCTCGGGTCAGTCAGCGGTCTGGGCTAGATTCTCCGCGCGTTCGCAGCGTTCAGGCACGGGCCTGTGTCCACGCGGCATCCACTCTGGACGGAGACCGGGGCCCCCTTAATGATAAAGTGCGGGCGACACCTCCTGATCTCCCGGGATGACCCCGCCCGCGGCCCCTGCTCTTGTGCCTGGTGCTCGGGAGACTGGGTGGGCAGAACTCGGGGGCCCAGGAGGACCGAGGTCATGTACCGTTTTCCTAAAAGCAGAACTTTCCGAGTCTCACAGCCACGTGATTGTAAAGCCAGAGACCCTCCCTGCTCTTCTCCAAGCCAGTTCCCAGGCCTGGGCTCTGTGGCTGCCACAGAGAAAGGCCAACCCCAGCCCCTTCCAAAGCCCAGCCCCACTGCCTTCAGGGTCCGGGGCCCGCCTGGCTCAGGGAGGCCAGCGTGTGGAGGGGCCCCCAAGTCCCTGCCTGACCCCCCAGTCCCTTTTGCCGACTGGGCGAGCAGCCACCGTGGGCCTGGCGGGCTCTGAGCTGGGGTGACGGGTCAGGTGGGACTCTCTGGCCCCGGTCACAGGATGCTCTGCTGGGGGCCGGGGGCCGCAGGCCACGGGCCATGGTGGCTTCTTCCAAGGAGGCCAGAGCTCCCAAGGGGAGGCTGGGCCCACACTGCTTGTCCATCCAGCCCTGCTCAGGCCCCTCGGAGCTCTGCGTCCATCCATCAGCTGGGCGGCCGGTCAGGGCTCAAGGGAGAGCCAAGGGCGGACACAACCTCTGAGTAGCGAGTGAAGCAAAGGCAGGACGGGGTGAAGCACGGAGGGGACTGGGGGTGCAGGGGCAGGGCCTCAGGTCCCCAGGCAGCGGTCCCCAGGCCCCTGTCCCAGTCACGCAGCCCGCGCCTGGGGCCAGCAGAGCCGGAGGGGTCCTCCCAGGCAGGCCCATGACCCACGCTGCCTGAGACGCAGCCTGTGGAGCTGGGTCCCAGGGCGCACCCCTCAACAGCGAGGACACAGTCCACCCCCGGTTCTGGGCCGGGCCCCACCCCCTGCCCCCGCCCGCCTGCGCGCTCCACCCTCCCCGCCATCTCCCCGCCATCTCCCCGCGGCCCGTGTGTCTGGGTGTCACCAGGTGGAGCCCTCTAGAATGGCCTTGTCAGGTCTGAGCCCAAGTCCCAAGGTCTCGGGCGGCTGCGCTGAACCCTGGATGCTGTTTGTTCAAAGTGACCTAACATCGCTTCAGGGCTCCCAGGCTCTTCGCAACCTGAAGGTGCAGAGACCAGCCGGCTGAGCCAAGGCGGCTCTGATTCTATGATGGGGCCGGGTGTCTGGTCCAGACTGCATCTTCACGTCCCCTGCCCGGCACCTGGCCCAGTCACCTGCCCCCGGAGAGCCGGCTCTGAGAGAAGCCAGACTTCTGAGCAGCCGGGGGAGCCTCATAGTTTAGACAGTCGCTCCCAGGAGCCTCCCAGGGCTTCTGGGCACAACTGCAGGGGTGCCGTCCACATGGGCAAGCTGGCAGGGCATCCACTCAGCCCCAGTGTCCTCGTCCCGAGTGGCCCTAACTGTTGCTGCAAGGAGAGTGTTCCATCTGAGTGTCTGGAGGCTGCAGTTATGATGCTGACTTTGGGGTCTTGCCCAGGGAGGAGGGGTACTGTGCTTTCACCAAACAGGAGCAGAAGGCAGCTGCACCCTCAGGCCCACTGCCCTTACCGGGGTGACACCTCACTGGCTGGGATGCAGTCTCTTGGCCCCAGAGCCCTGTGAGGCCCCCGCTCCAGCTGGGCAACTCCCCATGTCCAGAATAGCAGAGCAGAGGGGCTTGCCCCCAGCATGGCTCCAGAGCGCCGGGCCAGGCTGGTCCTGGAGGAGGCTCTGGCCCCACTTTTGGGAGTGCCAGGGGGTATGGCGCCCACGCCCAGCGGACTGGATGGGCTTGGCTCAGTTCAGGGGTCACAGTGCCAATGCTAAGGACCCTGGGGGCGTGTCAGGAGCTCTGGGGAGGGAGCCTCCCACTGCTCCCTTCACCTGTTCTCAACAAGCCCTGAGGTCCCCACAGCCCTGGAGCCCGAGCTGGGCACGGGGTTGTGGGGTCCCCATCTGGCCCTGCACCCCCTGCCACCACTAACCACCTCTGGGAGAGTAGCCTGTCACTGGGACCTCCCAGGACGTGAGGGGCTGCCCCCACGACCCTGCAGGTGGCTGCCTCCTCCAGCAGGGCCTCCTGGGTGCTGAGACCCTCCTGCCCACCACAGGCATCCCCCACAGGCTCACATGCCAGGCCGCGGGCTCCGCCCCCACAATTGCTGGGACATCCTGACTGCTACCACCCTGTCCCATCTGAATGCCTGCATGAGGGGCAGGTGACGGACAGGTGGGGGAGGGCATGAGGGGGCTCCGGGACCTCAGGACCACGGGGCTGGGCTCAGGCTGGTCGGATCTGGATGAGGCGCTCGGAGGCTGAGCGGCCTCTATGGGGGAAGGACACCCAGTGTGGTCAGCGATGCAGACCCCAACACCCCACCACATGACCCTAATGCTCAGCAGGACCCACTGCCCTCAGCCGGGGGCCCACCCAGGTCCTCAGGAGGAAATGGGAAGATGGACGCTGGGTGGACACCCAGCTGGGGAGTTTGGTGGGGGAGCGGGGGGCTGAAGGCATTTCGGTAACCGCAGCCACCAGGCTGGCAGTTGAGCCACTTGGCTACAGACAGCCCGCTGTGGCCCTAGGACACAGGATGTCCAGGGTCCCCCATCACACTGCCCAGGAGGGACCACCCGGCAGCTTGGGGCCCCACGTGGCCAGATCCAGAGGACACTGCATGAGGGTCACAGTGAGCAGCAGTGAGGAGGGGGGGACAGAGATGGGCAGGCCCAGCTACAGAGCCGTTCCCAGTGGGGATGACAGACCCAGGGCATTTGAGTCCCTTCCAAGTCCCCCTCAACAGCCTGAGTCCACCAGGCTGCAGCCGTGCCCTTTGTCCTTGGGCCCCAGAGGCCTTGGTTCTCTGCACCAGGGCAGGCATTTGTCCTCTCTGAAGTGCCTCCAGCCTGGGGTCCCCTGCCTTGCCATCGCCTCCCCTCTGCCTCCCAGCTTCACCGAGTTCTGGCCGCCGGCCGGAAGGTCTCACGGCCGCCGGGATGTTGGTAGCACCTGCCCAGAGCAGCCACGGCAGCACCATCGACAGAGCAAGCACGAGCTGCGGGTCCCTGGAGGAGCCCGACTTGGAGCACGTGGGCCAGAGACCCCCAAGGGAGCCAGTCACCCAGAGGCCAGAGGGAGGGTCTCCAGGGGCATCTGCACGCGTGCTCAGGCCGGCAACTTCCTGACGGTGGGGAGGTGCACTCAACGCAAACGCCCTTCCATGGACAAGCAGGGAGGGAAGCAGGTCCCTGCCCACGACAAGCTCTGAGTCAGCCTCAACAGGGAGGAGCGCTGACCGGGAACAACCGGATGGACCTCGAGGACATGTTGCCGAGTGAAACAGCCGTTCTAAAAGGACAGATACTGAGTGATTCCACCCACACAAGGGGCCTGGGCTTAGCTTAGCATGCAGGTTCACAAATGGCGGGTAGAGGGTGGGGTGGGGCTGGCGGTCCTCAGGGACCGTGTGTTGGCTTGGGAAGATGAGAGCACTCTACAGACAATGGCAACTGTATGCACGTACTTGACGCCAGTGAAGCGCACACTTATGTTTCCATAGTGCACTGTGTTATGCGTGTTGCATGTGTTGACAGTGAACTGAGTTATGTGTGTTGTGTGTGTTGCGTGTGTTGATAGTACACTGTGTTGTGTGCGTTGCGCGTGTTGACAGTGCCCTGTGTTGTGTGTGCTTCGTGTGTTGACAGTGCCCTGTGTTGTGTGTGTTGACAGTGCCCTGGGTTGTGTGTGTTGTGTGTGTTGACAGTGCCCTGTGTTGTGTGTGCTTCGTGTGTTGACAGTGCCCTGTGTTGTGTGTGTTGCGTGTGTTGACAGTGCCCTGTGTTGTGTGTGTTGCGTGTGTTGACAGTGCCGTGTTGTGTGTGTTGCGTGTGTTGACAGTGCCCTGTGTTGTGTGTGTTGCGTGTGTTGACAGTGCCCTGTGTTGTGTGTGTTGCATGTGTTGACAGTGCACTGTGTTGTGTGTGTTGCGTGTGTTGACAGTGCCATGTTGTGTGTGTTGCATGTGTTGACAGTGCCCTGTGTTGTGTGTGTTGCATGTGTTGACAGTGCACTGTGTTGTGTGTGATGCGTGTGTTGACAGTGCCCTGTGTTGTGTGTTGTGTGTGTTGACAGTGCCGTGTTGCATGTGTTGACAGTGCACTGTGTTGTGTGTGTTGCGTGTGTTGACAGTGCCATGTTGTGTGTGTTGTGTGTGTTGACAGTGCCCTGTGTTGTGTGTGTTGCGTGTGTTGACAGTGCCGTGTTGTGTGTGCTTCGTGTGTTGACAGTGCCCTGTGTTGTGTGTGTTGCGTGTGTTGACAGTGCCCTGTGTTGTGTGTGTTGCGTGTGTTGACAGTGCCCTGTGTTGTGTGTGTTGCGTGTGTTGACAGTGCCGTGTTGTGTGTGTTGCGTGTGTTGACAGTGCCCTGTGTTGTGTGTGTTGCGTGTGTTGACAGTGCTGTGTTGTGTGTGTTGCGTGTGTTGACAGTGCCCTGTGTTGTGTGTGTTGCATGTGTTGACAGTGCCCTGTGTTGTGTGTGTTGCGTGTGTTGACAGTGCCCTGTGTTGTGTGTGTTGCGTGTGTTGACAGTGCCGTGTTGTGTGTGTTGCGTGTGTTGACAGTGCCCTGTGTTGTGTGTGTTGCATGTGTTGACAGTGCACTGTGTTGTGTGTTGCGTGTGTTGACAGTGCCCTGTGTTGTGTGTTGTGTGTGTTGACAGTGCCGTGTTGCGTGTGTTGACAGTGCACTGTGTTGTGTGTGTTGCGTGTGTTGACAGTGCCGTGTTGTGTGTGTTGCATGTGTTGACAGTGCACTGTGTTGTGTGTGTTGCGTGTGTTGACAGTGCCCTGTGTTGTGTGTTGTGTGTGTTGACAGTGCCGTGTTGCGTGTGTTGACAGTGCACTGTGTTGTGTGTGTTGTGTGTGTTGACAGTGCCGTGTTGTGTGTTGCGTGTGTTGACAGTGCCGTGTTGTGTGTGCTTCGTGTGTTGACAGTGCCGTGTTGTGTGTGTTGCGTGTGTTGACAGTGCCGTGTTGTGTGTGTTGCGTGTGTTGACAGTGCCCTGTGTTCTGTGTGTTGTGTTGACAGTGCCCTGTGTTGTGTGTTGCGTGTGTTGACAGTGCCCTGTGTTGTGTGTGTTGTGTGTGTTGACAGTGCCCTGTGTTGTGTGTGCTTCGTGTGTTGACAGTGCCCTGTGTTGTGTGTGTTGTGTGTGTTGCGTGTGTCCACACGAGTTGTAAGCAGACAAGTACAGCACAGGGTCTCTTGCTGTCTGGGCACCAGAGGCCCAAGTGCAGGGGAGCCTGGGGGTGTGCGGAGGCGTCAGGCCCATGGCCTCTGCCTGGAACACCCTCCTCCCGCCCCCCTCCGCCCCGCAGCCAGCTCCTGGGATCCCACAGCCTAGCCCTGCCACAGCCCCAGGCTCTAGGGTGTGGGCTTGAAACAGCATCTTCCCTTAGGGTTCCCATCCATTTACACATTGGCAAGATGCCACTTCCTGTTTCCAAGAAGGAAAAAAGGCCAAGCGGGCTTGTAAAAAGCCGCCTTCTGCTTCAACATCAAACAGTTCAACGCAGCATCTCCATGAGTTAAGTGTAAATGAATCAGAAGCACATGGATTAAATTTCCCTTGAAATTCACTCTATTTTAAAAATTAATGGAAAAAGTGCCTGGCAAAACTTGTTTAGAGCTTTATTGAACCAAAAACACTTTAAAAATAGTTTGGGAAGCTCGGCAGACCCAAGCCATGGGCGGATTCCATCTCCTCCCACGCTGGGCTGGAGCCCTGGGCCAGGGAGGGGGCGCTGGCCTGTGCCCAGGGTCCTGTGCCCACCCCTCCTGAAAACTCACTGTGTGCAAAAGCGAAGCAAATTAGAGCAAGAAAGGGACCCAACCACCCCCCACCCTGCCAACCTCGGCCCAAGACTGGGATGGAAAACTGCTCACCTTGGGCTGCTGCTGAATTTAAGAGTTACGATCAGAAGACTGTTCCTGTTACCATTCTGCAAAACGAAGGCATAGTGAGCTCACAGGTGCAAACCCTGAAGCTCTCCAGAAACCAGAGGAGGACCCTAGTTCCCTCCGGCCAGGTCAGTGGCCAGAGCAGATGCCCAGACAGCCAGACATGGGGGGTGTGGAGTGCCCGCCGCCTCTGCACGCCCTCAGCTCTCAGAAACACAGGCCTGGCCTGAGGCTGCCAGGAGGGGCCCAGGGCAGCAGGAGCCTGCGCGGGATCCCTCAAGAGGATGGAGGGGAACCGCAAGAACTCTGCTCCACGAGGCATCCTCAACACTCCTGCGTCCACCTCGGAGGCCGCCAGGCCCTTGTGGGCCTCACACAGCAGGACAGACCCCGGGGCCAGCTGGGGTTCTGGTGCGGCCTGGGGTCCCGGCTGAGGCTGAGTCCACAGCAAAGGGACGAGCGGCAGAGGGAAGGCAGCTCCTCCCAGGGGAAGAGCCCACAGGCGGGGTCTCAGGGGGGCCCAGAAATCTGCCTCTGGCCTCCCCTTCAACAGAGAGGACTTCGGCCTGCATCACTGTGAAAACGCTGAGGATCGCAGACACGGCAAAAACCCCAGGGTCACTTCCCCTGCCCCAGGGGACTGAGCCCAAAGGAGACTTCCGCAGGCTGGAAGGCAGTGGGCAACATACCAGCGTGCTCAGAGGAAAACACTGCAAACCAAGAATCCGACACTCAGCAAAACTACCTTTCAAAAGCGAGGGTGAAATGAAGGCTTTCCCAGATAAACGAACACTGAGAACTTGCTGCCAGCAGACCCACCTTACAAGAAATAAAGGAAGTTCTTCAGGTGGAAAGCGCGTGACCCCAGGCAGACACTGAAGCCACATGAATAAACAGTGCTGTTAAAGGTAAGTACGTCATTTTATGAAGCAGTACAAATGTATATTTTCCTCCTTTATTCCAATAACTGGTTTAAAAAGCAATTGTATAAAATAATACAGATATAATGTAATGTGAGGCCTATAATTAGTGGAAATGTAAGACAAGTGTAATATTTTCACCAGAACCGAGGAAGTGGGTGAAACAAAGCTGAGGGGGGGGACGCAGGCAGGTGGTGAAGGAGCACCAGAGCCCCGCCGGGCCTGCAGCGTCACCATTTGTTACCACGTTACCGTGAAAAGAGGAGAAAGGAATGAGCCCACATAGGATGCATGGTTATGTCTGTCATTGAAATCAAGCTCCTAGGCATCTGAAGCTGACTGTGATGTTAATATGTCTCTGGTAAATCCACTAAAGAAATAACTTTCAAAGGGGTAAAAAGCACTAAAGAATTCATTTTGCTACTTTAGAAAACATTCACTTCACGTAAAGCAATAAAGGAGGAACCGAAGAACAAACCAACGGGAGGAAAACAGAAAACAAGAAAAATGAAACGGCACATATAAATCCAATGGTATCAACACTAACATCGAATGTGGATGGATTTAACAAGCTGATCGGAAGAAAGCGTGATCCAACCTGAACCCAGCTACAGCAGGTGCGCTTTAGACTCACGAATGGACTAAAGTG
Source organism: Budorcas taxicolor (assembly GCF_023091745.1). NCBI lineage: Eukaryota > Metazoa > Chordata > Mammalia > Artiodactyla > Bovidae > Budorcas > Budorcas taxicolor. Next base: position 1,210,542 of record NC_068931.1, on the reverse strand, counting down.
GAAAAACATATATTACGCAAAGAACAAGTTCGGGAAGCTGGAACGGCTGTATGAATGTCAGATAAAATAGATTTTAACACACAGAAAAATGTCATTAAACAAAGAGGCATGTTTCATAACGATTACAGGGCCCATCCATCAGGAAAACGTAAAATTTATAAATATATGCCCATCTAGACACGGAGGCCCAGGACGTGCGCCGCAGAAGCTGACGGGAGAGAAAGGCAGCGCGGCGGCCATAGTGGGAGGTGTCAGGAAGGGCCCCGCCTTCAACCATGGGTGTGGCAACCAGGCAGAAGGCCAATCAGGAAACAGAAGACCTGAGCCCAGGGCGGCACACCCGCGAGGCCCACCGGACGTGCGTAGGACACGCCCCCCAGGCGCGGCGGAACACACATTCCCCTCAGAGTCACCGGCGACACTGCCCAGGGAGAATGTTCTCCACTGTCCCAGAGGGGCCGCTGCTGAGGCTCGGGGCGGACCACGTGGAGGGCGAAGGGCGGGAGGCGCCGTGCAGAGTCTTCGCCGGGGTGCTGACCAGCCTTGGCCGTGCTGACACGGACTGGCTGAGGACTGCAGTTTTAGCCCAGTGGTGGGACACCTGGAGTGGGTGGTCCGGGGATGAAGAAGCCCCTGCACTGTCTCAGGGACGAGGGGAGGATTAAAGAGCGACTTCACAGGGAAAATCTCAGAGCAGAACCTCCAAACCGGAAATGCACGGACCTCTAAGGACACCCCTAAGAGAAAAGGGAACTCACAGGTGTGCAGACCCATCTTTTTCAACTTCAGGCACAACTGGCAGGTTTAATGTCAATGGCTTTTTAAAAGAACCTCAGCTAAGTTTACTTAGAAGCAAACAAACTCTTCCTAATTCTGATTTTTGGGCTTCCCAGGTGGCGCTACTGGTAAAGAACCTGCCTGCCAATGTAGGTAGACATAGGAGATGTGGGTTTGATTCCTGGCTCGGAAAGATCCCCTAGAGGAGGGCACAGCAACTCTCTCCAGCATTCTTGCCTGGAGAATCCTCATGGACAGAGGAGCCTGACGGGTGGCAGTCCACAGGGTTGCAGAGTTGGACACAACTAAGGCATCTCAACATGCACGCAATTCTGATTTTTACCTTAATGCCTTTCCCTACCCTCTGCCTCAATGCCCATGTAGCCAGGCATGTGTGCTGACACTTGGTTCAGTCTATGAGCCTCTTGCAGTCTGTTCAGAGGTGCTGCAAGAGGAATGCACACCTGCCCTTTAGAGAAGCCGCACGCTCAGAGTGGTTCCAAACGGGAGAACTTTGAAATGGCGCTGCCAGGGCTCGGATGTGGACCTGGCGAGAACAAAAGCATTTACATCAACTCACAGATGTATGAGGTGAACAAAAGCATTTACATCAACTCACAGATGTCTGAGGTGATTTTCATGAGCAAGAAGTGGCACCTGGGTGTGTGAGAAGGGAACAGGAAGAAAGGGTGGACGGCAACGCACCTGCCCAGGAGGCCCTGCCAGCTGGGGGTGCAGAAGCTGGAAAGTGGGACCAAGGGGTCCCCAGCCGGGCTCCCAGGGCAGGGACACAGCAGCCCCTTCAGGGCAGCTCCGGCCAGACCAGCGCCTCCCAGGTCCTCCGGAGCTGTCCCCAGGCCGAGGGCACTGAGGGTGGCATCTCCATAGCACTTGTGCTTGAACGCAAAACCGGGAGCAACAGCGACTGCAAAGTCTCTAGAAAATATTGAGCGGGGAGGATGAATACCCAAGTGCGCACCAGGAGAAAGGATTTGGCACTAAAGGGACTTTGAAAATGGTAAGCTTCTTTGGGTGTATTTGCCCCAATAATCCACAGAAACAACAGTAATCTAAAAATAGTCTTGTTTTCTGTCCTAAGCTCCTTTTAACTTCGTTAGTCATCACCAATTCTTAAAATAAAACCCGTGTAACGTCTCTCCTAGTAGCAGCTATAAACACACCTCGAGAGGGGCCGGAGGACGCAGAAAGGCGGAAGGGGCGCCGGGGGGCCTCGGGCGCGGGGACGAGGCCGGTGGCCCCGCGGTGGCCGCAGGGCCGGCCCGAGGTGGACACGGGGGCGCGCTGGCCGCGGAGCTGCGCCGCCGCCTCCGGGACTCCCTGCGCCCTGGCGCGCGGCCACCGTGGTCTGGGCAACGGCATTAAACAGAGGGAAACAGACGGGACACCGTCACCCGGGCGGGGGAATGAGGGGCGCGTTGAGAGCAGACAGGAAAAGAGCTTTTCTGGATGGAGTGAAAATTATTTATTGGAGGAAGAGGAGGAGGCGGCGGCCAACGGCCCCCAGCTCGGCCCTCCGCACCGAGTGGCACTCCCGGCCCGAGGGGTCCCGCGGGCTCCGGGGCCGCAGGACAGCCCCACGCCCCTGAAAGCCCGAGAGGGGCGGGCGGAGGGGGCGAGAGTCAGCCTTCCTTTTGACACAACTCTCCAAACCTCCCTTCTCTCTGCGCCACGACTCGGCCTCTCCTCCCGGCCCGTTCCTCTAGTGGGGCGGGCACTCGCGCCGACAAACTCTCCAGGCAAAACCCATAGCCTGGGGGGCCGGGGACTCACCAGCTCGTCTTTGCTGAGGGGGGCGGGGGCGGGGACGGGGGCGGGGGCAGGGGAAAGGGGGAGGGGGGAGGGGAAAGGGGGAGGGGGGAGGGGAAAGGGGGAGGGGGGAAGGGGGAGGGGCGGGGCGCCCCCTGGTGGCTGCCAGCTCCGGACGCACGTCCCGCCCCCCAGTCCCCGCCCCTCCAGTCTCCGCTTCCCTCCCCGCTTTCTCCCCCCCGCCCCGCCCCGCCTCCCTCCGTCCCGCGTCCTCGAAACCCTCCCCCCTCGGCAAGCTCGAGGGGTTCCCCCTTTTGGGCCTCCAGCGTCCTCGCGGGGTCTCCCAGCCCCAGCCACTGCGTCCCCGCGGGGTCCCCCCCGCCCTTTGCCTGGGGCTCGAGGCGCCTGGCGGGTCGGCTCCCAGGACGGGCGCTGACCCACAGGTCGTGGCACCAGGAGTCGGCCTGACCCCCTCCAGACCCCCAAGGGAGACACCCAGGGGAGACCCCCAGGGGAGGCCTGCGCCCAGTCGGGCCGACTCCACTGGGATGAACCGACAACCGCGGTGGTGACGTGGGCATGCCTCTGCCGGGCGCCTTCCTGTTGTTTAATGTCGCACCGAGGGCAGGGCAACCCCCCCCCCCGTTGGGTCAAGCGTGGAACCCCCCCTTTCCCCGACTGCCGGGCGTGGAGTCCTTTGGGAGCACCCCCCCCCCCCCCCCCCCGCGAGCCGCAGGCCTCCTGGTCCCCGCGGCAGACACGTCTTCTGCTTTGGGTTTATTTTAACCCACATAGGGTGTCGTGCAATAGATTTATAATTCTTATACACCAGACATTTTAACTGCCCCAACACTCCGTCCCTTCCATCCAAGGCCAACACGAAAATACTGTCCCGTTTTGGCCGCCAAGCTGCACCGAGAAGCAGGAGGGCTTGAAAGAGGAAAGAGTGAAGTGAAGCAGCCGCTTGGAGAGGCCTCCCCCGCGAGGCGAGCGGACCAGCCCCCGTCGGCTGGAAACCCCAGTCGCGCCGGTAAACCGCCCTGGCCCTCGGGGCCGGCCGGGGGCGACGGCTGGGAGCCCGGGGAGGGGCTCGCGGTTCTCCACGGCCCCCCCGCCGCCCCGCGCCAGCCAGCCGTGCAACAGGCAATCTGGGTCGCTCAGATATTTACAGGAGAAAAATGACAGTGACTCCACGTCCCGGGACTGCCGTGCAATCTGTTAGTAATTTAGCGGGATGGGAATTTCCTTTCTCGGGCCTGCCAGTGGAAGCGCTTTTCCAAATTTCCACAGCGGGGGAAGCCTGCGATTTTACATAATGACTTCAGCATGCAGGGCTCTCTCGGCACCCCCGTCGGCCCCCTCCCCGCCCCGCCCCGCCCCCCTCATTAAAGCTCAGTGCGGTTCTCTCAGGACACCCGCGTGGACCCAGGCGTCCGGGCCGGGCCGCGCGCCGGGTGCGCCCCGGCCTCTCCGCGTGCGCCCCTGTCCGCCCCACTTGCGCCCCACGGGACGGGCGAGCGGCGGCCCGGCGCGGGGAGGGGCGGCCTCTCGGCGGCTGGTCCCCCGGGCCCAGCGCCGGCTCGGGCGGGCGGGCGGGGGCGTGATGTCACGGCAGGGAGGGGGCGCGGGAGCGGCCGGGCCGGCGGGGAGGCGGGGGAGGTATTTTCCAGCTTTAAAAAGGCAGGAGGCAGAGCGCGGCCCTGCGTCAGAGCGAGACTCAGAGACTCCGAACTCGCCGGCACAGTCACCGCGCCGGGGAGGGCGGCCGGGCGCGGGGACCGGGGCACGGGCGCACACCTCCGAGCCCCGGCCACCGCCACCCTGCGGGGCTCCCGGGGCCGCAGCCCGGCTCCGCCACGCGCGAACACACCCTCCCACCACATTTCTCTGGGGCGCGCGGGCTGAGCTGAGACCGGGCCGGAGCGCGTCGGCCGGGGTAGAGGGGGCCTTTCGCGGGAGACCCGACCCCGGGCGGCAGCGCGAGGCGCCCACTTCTCCCGCTCCTCCTCCTGCTTGCCGCCGCCGCCGCCGCCGCCGCCGCGTGGATGCCAAGTACCAGTTTTCCAGTCCCTTCCAAGTTTCCACTCGGCCCTCCGGTTGCAGTCGGCGGGAGCGGAGAAACTTTGGGGCCCTCGGCGCCCGCCGGCGGCACCATGAAGTCGGCAGAGGAAGGTAAGCGGGCGCAGCCGCAGTCCCCCACCGCGGCCCCCGAGGCGTGGGGGCGGCCCAGCACCCTGAGCCCCGCGCCGATCCCGCCTGCGCCCGGCGGGGTCCCGGCCTGGGGAGGGGCGAGCAGGCCGCTCTGGTGTCCGCGCGCGGGGAGGGGCGTGGGCAGCCAGGCGCGCAGCGGGCGCGCTGCAAAGATTGGGAAGCGGTGTCCCCCTGGTGTTTCCCCAGAGCGGCCCTGATTTCGAACGCGCCTTCTTGCCAATAGGTGTCTCCTCTTCTCTAGCGCTGAGTTCGCGCACTTGGCCTTCGCTGGTGCAGCCGCTCGGCAGATCCCGCTGTAGAAACTCGGTTCATATGCAGGCGGCTTGGGGACCAGCGAGGTTAGGGCCGACAGAGCCACAAAAGAAGGACATTTTGGAGAGAAGCGAGGCTTCTTTAGGAAAGAGGGATGGCCCGGTTTCTTCCCCAGTGGGGCAGGGCCACCCTGTAGCCTCGAAGACCAGCCGTACAGTGAGGTGGGGATCTCTGCTCCCCTCTCCGAACTTAGCCGGGGCCGGATTCTCTCCAGGCACCGGGCCACGGGAACCGCTCCGTGAGGCGCCGCCACGCCGATGGCTCGACCCGCAGAACTAAAAGCGATGAAAGGCGCGGTGGGGCGCAGCCCCTAATTCAAAACCAGTTTGCAATCTTGTGGATTTGAGAGTTCCAACCGTAGATGTTTCAGGACAGTTTGGGAAGGGCCTGCCGAGTTTCAGGCTACTTTTTCATAGTTACAAGGATGGCATAAGCATCTGCCCTGAAGCCCGGGATGGCGAGGCCGCGACTGAGTCTGCTGGCGACCCTCCTGCGTGCAGCTTCGGGTCCACAGCCCCTCACACTCAGCTCTTAGAAACAGCCGCCACCACCGGGAACTCCCCCACCACCCTCATTAGCCGGGAGCTAAGGGGTGACCAGGGCCAGGGCTCTGGTGGAAGCTGGAGACACCTTTCCAAACGCCTTATCAGCGCTGAAGTACTTTGTCTAAATTATTTTAAGAAAACTGCCAAGGCTGCCAATGTGTAATGAGTACTCATATTTTATAAGGGCAGACATCCTTCTGGGACGTGCTAGAAACTAAATGCTATTGCCTGCTGCACGATTCTGATAAATATGAGGGCCCCGCTTGCATCCCAGCTGCAGTTTTCAAAAACTGCCTGCTCTGGAGAACTTCCTTATCGTCAGCAAACATGCGCTCAGGACCCTAAACTCAATGTAAGAACGTCATATGAGGGTCAGGGCCTCAATGTCTTATGTTATTTCTATGTAGTTTTAATCAAGGGAAGATATATATTAACATACACCTTATGTTTCTTACCATTTCATGCCAATTTAGAAAATGTTTAAATGTAAGCAGTAGATAATGCTTACAGGATGAGCTGTTACTGTCAGAAAAGTTTTAAAAGTTGTCGAGATTTTGATTTTACATCTTTGGACACTTTACATCAAAGTTTCCCCCACATTATTTCTTACCACTGCTTTTTAAATATGTGGGCCTTTCAAAGTTTAGATTTCTTTACTTGAGCAGTCGGTGGTCTGTCGTCAATAAAGGGTCTTTTTTTTTTCTCTTACAAGAAGAAAAGACATCTATGAGGGGGTGATTATTTGTCCTGTTTCCTACTTAAGAATACATTCTAAGGCGCCAGGGCTGAGACAGCTAGCCGGGCGCGGTGATGCCCTTCGACTAAACGAATATCGGTGCATGTATCAGGACTGCAGAATTAGGCCAACCAGAAAGCATGATCTAATCCTTCATACAGACAGGAGCGGGGTGTGAGAGGCAGAGCCCGTTTGCAGGTCCACGCCTGCCTTGCTCAGGGCTGGCGGAAGGATCTGGCCTTCCCCGCAGGCCGGACTGGGCTTTGGTTGCCCATCTGAGAATCTGAGGGAATCCCCAGCCTTCCCCTCCAGTTTAATGAGCATCTGGTCAAAGCTCATTAGGCCTGTTGTTCGGGAAGGCCCTGTGCTTGTTTTTCCGCGTGGGGAAGGCAGAGAAATGCGGGCCTTGTAGGTACGCCCACCACCCATTCAGAAGTTGCACCATACGGAATGCCTGGGGCGCTCCAGGACGGAACAAAGCCCGCCCTGTTCTCCCGCCGCCTCGCTCCGCGTCGTCTCCTAATCCAGATTAGAAAGGCCCCGTGGCCGCATCGCTCGAAAGGCTGGAGGCCTGGGCCCCGAGCACACCCGCCGCCGCTGGGAGGAAGCGCCAAGCTAAACATTTCCATCAAGACAGGAGTGTCTGCTGAATTGGCAAATAGCTCCAAACCATTTACAAGACGCAAGGCACTGGGGGTGCTGGTGAGGGGACCAGTTAGAAAAGCTGGTGAGGGGTCAGCTCCTCCTTGGGACAAAGCAGACCTAAATCCTGACCCTGGGGGACTCGGCCCACCGGGAAGGATAAACCCACTTTCTCCAGAACAGAACAGTCGAGAGAGACGTTTTGGTATAAACAGTGGGTAGAGGCTGTTAGTTTGTGTGTAAGTTTTTGGCGAGGGTGAGAAAGTGGCTGAACTTAAAAAAAAAAAAAAACAAAAAAACAAAAAAAAAAACAACGAAAAGAGAGAAAAATGAAATGCTGTGGCTTCTGAACGGAAAACAGAACTTCCATTTGCCTGAAGGTCAGCAAAAAAAGCAAACTAAAACAAAACAGCCCTCCAACATACATCTCAAAGTTAGGACTATTATTAGAAACTAAATCAGGCCAAAGTGAGCTATAGTTTATCACGGGAGAAAACCAGCCGTTTGAAAAGGTCCTGAGAGAGAGAAGAGGTTTGGGGGGTGTCGGGTGACTCCCAGGTTCTCTGCTTCCGGAAAAAATTGGTCCCCAGAGGCCGAGGGCCTGCAGGGCAGAGGGGAGGACGCGACAGGCAGGATTAGCAGCCGAATCGCAGAAACGGACCATTGAGCACCGCCTCCTTCCCCCGTGGGCGATCCTCTGCCTCTCCGCGCCACCCCCCTCACCCCGCCCCGCCGTCCTGATCACCTTTCTCGGGCTTTTCCAGATGTTGCTTTCACGGGGCGCCAAGACCCTGGGGAAGTCAGAACGGCTGGGAGAAAGTCCAGTTGGGCCGGGGGCGGGCTGGTCTCAGGCGGGCCTAGCTCTACACGGACTTTGTGCGCACACGCTGCTCTGCGCCCCGGCCTTGGGTGTCACCCCCCGCGGGCTCCCCCTCTTCTCGCTCGGCCTGGGGGAGCCCTGGGGTCATTCAGGGATGGTTGGCAGTCTACTCGTGGGCCCACAGGCGTTTGCACGCGTGTTTCAGGAATTTGAGGGACTAAAGTGAGCGGGGTTACAAAAAGGAAAGGTAGCCAGTTGGGCATCAACCTGCCGGTAGCAGGCCGCGCGGGAAGGCGGCAGCGCGGCCCGGGCGTCCCCACGACCTCCCACCTCCTGACTCTCGGGGAAGGGGTGGGGGGGGGTGGATCTGAGCTGCACGGGCCGAAGCGCAGTGTCGTGCGTGTGGGTTGGGAAGAAGCTGCTCCTCTGAAAGCCGGCCCTGCCATCCAGGGTGTTCTGAGCCGGCCGGGCCTGCGGGGCTTCGTCAGGACGAAGTGGGGGCTCCCTGTCCTAGGGGCGGGTGGCCGCCCGGAGGTCCCTTCGGCCGCTCAGCGGAGCCGCTGTGGTCAGGCCCGCGCGTCCCGGGCTCTGCGCCCCTCCCTTCAGCCCCCTCCCCGGTAGAGCCGCCGATGCCGCTCGCTGCGCCCGCCTCCCCGAGCGAGGCTGCGGGCGGGCGGGGGTCGACCGCCAGGTCCTGTCCGCACCCCCAGCTTCTGCCCACCCGGCTCCCGCCGCAGGGGTTCTCGGGCCGCCGGGCGGACGGAGGTGGCCGGAGACCCCGTGTGCCCCTCTCCGGCACCAGTGCACCCCCCGAGCGCAGACCCGGGAGGCACTCGGGGATCTCCCTCGCGCTGGGGGGCCGACCCCGAGAGCTTCCTGGGGGGCCCCGGGCGCGGGGAGCCGGGACGCCAGTGAAAGGCGTGCGCCCCGGATCGCGGGCAGAGTTTATTTAAAACTCGGAAGCCGGCGGCCGGCGAGCCGCTTGTTTATGTAAACCCGGAAACAGCGGGGGGAGGGGCGCGGCGGGGGAGGGCCGGGGGGAGGGGCGCGGGAGTCACGTTACCGAGGACGCGCGACCGAGCCCGGGCGCAGCCGAGTCCCGGCGGCGCGACCACAGGTGCGCGCGGCCCGCGCCCGGTCGCGGAACCCGGTCCGGGACCCCGACCCTAGGCCCCGACCCCGGAGCCCCTGAGACCCCGGAGCCCCTGAGACCCCGGAGCCCCTGAGACCCCGGACCCTGAATCTGATCCCGACCCTGACCTCGGACTCGGAACCCGAGCCCCGGCCCCCACCCTGGACCCCTGACCTCGAACCCCGACTCCGGCCCTGGCCCTCTGACCCCCGACCCCGACCCAACATGACGGGGCTGGAGGAAGACCAGGAGTTCGACTTTGACTTCCTCTTCGAGTTTAACCAGAGCGACGAGGGCGCCGTCGCGGCCCCCGCAGGTGGGTGCGCGGCCGGGCGCGGGGCGGGCGGCGGATCCGCGTCGGGAGGGGCCGGTCTGGAGGCGCGCCCGGCTCCCGCCCCTCTGCCCGGGGCGCCCCCCGGCCTCCGTCCCACCCTCCGCGGCGCCCGGGCAAAAAACAGGTCAAGCTGAGGGGCGAGCAGGTCGGCGGGGGAGGCCCTCTGGGGTCGTAGGGTCGCCTTGCCAAATGGGCTAGGCTCCGGGCACCGTCCCGCTGGAGGGGCCTCCTCTTTAGGGCGCGGTGGGTGCTGCTCCTGTCAGGGGACAGGGCGCCAGGCCTCCGCGGGGAGGGGGCCAGGGGCCCCTACGTCTGCCCTCCAGGCTCCTTGTGCCCTCAGCGCTAAAACCTCCCGCCCCACCAAGAAAAGTCCCAGCGGAAGCAGCCTTCAGGCCCAGCGACCACCGAGTTCGCCGGCCTTTTCTTTCTTTCATTTTCTCTTCTCTGTCAAAAATAAAGGTTCTACTTAAACAGGCAGCTGATGCAGGAACCCTCCAGCCCAGGGACGGGGTGTGTGCTCTCCAACAGGAATGAGACGTTGAGCAGTCACCCAGTTTTGCAGGAAGACTGGGCCTGAGCTGGAGGCCGCCCCAAGTGGATGGAGCCCGGAGCCCCTCCCTGCAGCCTGGCCCCCCACCTGTCTCTTGTGTCCCCTGTCAGCCTCCTTTTTTGTTTGTCTTCAGGACACTCTCTCTGGCCCTGCCCACGTGGCGGGGAAGTGGTGAAGCTGAGCCCAGCAGCTTGGCACCGTTGGGTGCCCAGCTCTGCAATGACTGTATAATATTTTCCGTATCATTCACCACCCCTCTTTTAAAACTGCAGCGTCCTGCTCGTTTTTTAAAAAAACAAATGTTCCAACCAGGCCAATGTGGCCTGAATCAGTGCTCCCTGGATGGCCTCCCTTTTCCTCTTCCTGGGCTGTGGGTCCCCAGGCCTTTGGGTGGGTGGCAGCCAAGGCAGGCGAGGGTGGGAGAGCGTGGCAGTTTTCTGAGCAGATGTGGGGCTCGAGGTGGAGCAGCGGGCCCCGCAGGCCTTCTGGACGAGCTTGGGTTTGGCTGTCTGGACGCAGGTCTTGGCTAGGCTGTCTGGGCTGTTTCCACCAGCATGCGTGCATTCTCCCTGGGTATCCAGCCCCCTTTCCAGTCTCCTTAGCAGATGTATCTGATGAGAGGCCTGATGTGTGAACCGCTCCCCTGGCCGCTCCAGGGGGTGAAAGCCGGGTGGGGACAGAGTGCCACGCGCATCCTGTGCCCTCAGGCTGTGCCGCCCCAGAAGGCTAACCTGGTCAGCGCAGAGGCCTGTGCTTGGGAGTCCCCTGGAGTCGGGGGAAGGCCTCGCAGCCCCCTCGCTCTCTGCGCATGTCTGCTCCCCTGACAGCAAGCTGAGCAACATTCTCAAGGTGCTCCTTCAGCATCGTTGCCAAGTGGATACCCCCACCCACCCCAGCCTCCAGGGACCACTGTCCCAGGAAAGCCTCCTGCAGGAATGCCTCCGGGATACCGGCACCTGGGGCCCAGCATTCACCGGGCCTTGGTGGAGGGGCATCAGGCAGCTGGAGAGAGCTCTGGGCAGAGGTGAGGTGGTGCCTTCACCTTGTCATGGCATTAGAAGAAAGCATCCCTTTTTATCTATCTATGTGAGAGACACTCATACTTTTTGTTACGACTATTTTAGAGCAGGTTTAGGTTTACAGCAGAATTGAGAGGAAGGTATGGAGATTTCCTGTGAACCCCCTGCACCCACAGGCACAGCCCCCCAACTATTGACATCTCCCCTAGATGGGACGTTTGTTACAGTCGATGAACCTACATGGACACATCATCACCCAAAGTCTGTAGTTTACATAATGTTCCCTCTGGGTGTTTAATCCTGTGGGTTTGGATGAATGTGTAACGACACGTGTCCACCATAGTGGGGTCATTCAGAGCGCTTTTGCTGCCCCGCCCCTGTTCATCCCGCCTCCCCGGCCCCCGACCACTGACCTGGTCACTGTGTCCCTAGTTTTCCCAGAGTGTCCTACAGTTGGGACGCTGGACGCAGAGGGTGCGGCCTTTTCAGATTGGCTCCTTTCACTCAGTGACACTCAACTTGCGTCTCCTCCAGGCCTCTTCCTGACTTGATGGCTCTAGTGCTGAATAATATCTCGTCTGGATTGGATCACAGTTTATCCATTCACTTACCCAAGGACATCTTGGTTGCTTCTAAGTTTCAGAAGCTATGAATAAAGTACAGTCTTCTTGTTCTTATTAAATACTAACATTAAACTGTAATTATTAAGTTAATGGTTACATTGTTATATTAAATTCTTCAGCTCTGAATGGGTGACAGAAATGACTTCACATTATTTCTGGGATGAACTTGGACAGAAATAAGTGAATGACTGACCAACTCTGAGGTTGATTGTGAAGTGAGGTGACAGAGCTTGGGAGGGGATTTATACTCAGCCCAAAATGGGCACTTTCTCAAAAGGACTCAGCCTTCCCTGACCACAGGGCCCCTCACGCTCACCATTCTGAGTGAGAGTGGCATCTTCTCACCTGTCACCTGTCGCTTATGCCACCTCTTGCTCCAGAGTGAGTGACACCCCCGCGTTCGAGGAGGCCTGGGTGCTGGGGTTCCTTATATGCAGCGAGCTTGGCAGGTGCCGATAGTCACCATTTGTTGGAAGAAAGCAAGCAGAGTTTTAAAAATAACCCGCCCTGGTCTGGGCAGGGTGTTGTTTGCCCAACAGGGGCTGCCCTGGCCCCACTGGGGAGGAGGCTGGCGGGGGGCTTCCCTCCCGGGGAGGCTTCCTGCTGCTGCTTCCCTCTGGGTCTCAGGAAATAGCTGCTCTGCTGCGGGCCGGGCGGGCGTGGCCCGGCTTCCCGCCCCGGGCTCCTGTTTTCTAAGTTATTTTGGCCGCCCAGCTGGGGCTGTCACCGTGGCAACGCAGGAGGAAATGGGCGGGGCCTCCTGGCCGCCGGGGGGCGGGTCCCTCGCCCGTGCCGGGTGGGGGCTCACGGTTGTTGCGAGAGCGGGGACCTTTCCTGAGGAAAGGAAGACTTGGGAGTTTTTATTCTCAGTGCCCTCTCAGTGCTGGTGGTGGCCTCGAGACCCCAGGGGCCCACGTGTCCTGCTCGCTCGCAGCCCTCCGGGCCTCGGGCCCGGAACCCAGCGTGCCGGCCAACCCGGGGCCACGCAGGCCGAGCGCCGCACCTGCGCCTCCGGCCGGCGGGCCCGCGCCCTCGGCTTGCTCAGACCTCCGGAGACACTCCGCCGGCGTCTCCGTCCAGAGGACGCGTCAGTCCTCCGTGGAGTTTGTCGGGGGAAGCGGCTGGGGCGAGTCGGCCTGGGGATGTCTTGGACCCTTAGACGAGGGGCCTGGACGGGGAGGACCTGAGGCGCGAGGCTGGGCTTCGGAGCCGCGGGCCTCGGGAGGCTGAGACGGCCGGCTGCTCTGCCTCTGGAGCGTCTGCCTTGCAGGTGGCTGACTGGCCCTGAGACGTGTCTGTCCGTCACCCGCGGGCCAGGCCGCCCCTGCTCAGTCAGCGGCTCTGCACAGAAAGGTCCTGGCGAGGAGTGGCTTTGTTGTGCTTTGTCTTGTCTCCACTGCCTTATAGCGAAGCTATAATCTAGCCCTGTGGGGCCGCGCCTGCCACGGGGAGAGGAGGCCTGGCGAGGCGTCGGGAGGCCTGGCCTGGCTGCCAGGCTGCTTCCAGTTCTATTTCTAGCTTCGTGTCCTGCGGTTCAACCCCAGCAAATGCTGAAGGGGATGTTCCTTAAAATGAAAAACAAAAGTCGCGTGTCGCGTTCCCTCTCAGGGTCTGTGACCGACGGGGAGCGAGGTGCTGTGACGATGCAGCCACGGTGGGTGTGGGGGAGCGCGTCCGGCAGTGCATCCGCGTCCCTGCCGCTCCCCGGGAAGGGCGAGGGGTCCTGACCTCACTGGCAGGGAGGGCCTGAGCAGTCAGGAGCCTGCCAGGACGCAGTTGGCCGTAGTGGAGGTACACCAGGCAACTTTTTTGTTGATCGTACAGTGAAGTGTTAGTTGCTCAAACGTGTCTGTTCTTTGCGACCGGGAGGATAGTAGCTGGCCAGGCTCCTCCGTCCATGGGATTCTCCGGGCAAGAATACTGGCGTGGGTTGCCGTTCTCTCTCCATGGGATGTTTCTGACCCAGGGATCGAACCAGGGTCTCCTGCACTGCAGGCAGGGTACCGGTTGTTCAGATCTAGCACAACTGAGTGATTCTGGAATCAGTGGTTTTTCAGAATGAGAGGAAACACTCCTGCCCATGCTGGCCTGTTGGACGTGCTAAGGGTGGAGCTCACCGTGGGCACTGGACGGGCCGGGAGCTACGCTTTGTCCCCTGGCTCCACGCTGGCATCCATCTGTGTCCACCAAGAGGTCGGGGTCGGCCCTGGAGGCAAGGCTGTGTCTGTCTTCAGAGATGAGGCACGGTTTTATGAACGTCCATTACATTAAGGCTTCTTGAATAGACTCTTCCTGGTATTTGCCTAGACTTCTGCGCTGTGAGTTAATGACCCTCCTTGGTGGGCAGCCAGGCTCCGGAGGCAGTGGCAGAGTCGTGGGTGCCGAGCCCTTTGGTGCTGCCTGACGTGACGTGAATCAGCCTGGGCATCTCAGGATTTTAAGAAAGTCGCTGAAAATATTTCCATCCCATGTAAATATAATCCCTTTGAATAGTTAAAGAACTCAGATTTGAATACGGTTCAGGTGGGAAATAAGCCCAAATTGGGTGGGAATGGGGCGGGGGGAGCAGGGAGATGCCCCCCAGGGCGGGCAGGCCCGGGCAGCTGGCAGCAACCTGTGGGCGTTTGGTCCTGCAAGGGAGGTCTTCGTCTCAGGCTCCGGCTGAGCTCAGAACAAAGTTCAGGCACTTAGGAGTTTCGCCTCATAGTTTATTAAAGGAAAACTCGTGCATAGGGGGTCCTGTTTGTGTTCTAATAAAGGCTCATGCCTTTCTTTTCCTCACTGAGCCGTCGTTCTCTACAGACCTGGGTTAAACAGTGGCCCTCCTGGGAGGCTCTGGGGGTCTGACCCTTGCGCCGGTTTCCCCATCGGGCCACAGGCCGTGGCGAGTCCTGTGGGCAGGCGGTGGTGGGGCCGAGGCTCGCTCTGCTAACTGCAGGATTGTTCTTCGAATTCTTGGAATTGCCTTCCTGCCAACAAATGGCAGTTCAGGGGTCGGATCAGCCGTAAGTCCTGAAATAAATGGCAGATTTGCATCATACTGTTTGGTGGAGCGGGCAGCATGGAATCTGTTTCCTAGACCCCGTCAAGGCCCCGCAGGCTCTGGGAGCTGGAAGTGGCCTGCCAGCCCTCTGCGCCTGGTTTGCGTGCTGTGTGCGCTTCCTGCTAGGGCTCCCCTCCTGGAGTTGGCAACTTGTCTTTAAAATGAAGTCCCTTCTTCGCTGAGTGCTGCAGTCTGTGAGCCACGGTGGCCCCAGAGCAAGGCATCCGGTTTGGGGCACGGTCACTCCTCCCGGGGCAGCCAGGCCTGGGGGCTGCGCCCCCCGGGGGGCCTGCATGGTGTCCTGGCCACCCGGGTGGGGCCACCTCCAGGACGGACGTCATGGAGGCGCTGGAGTGCGCTCGCCTAGCAGCTGCTGCCCCTGGGAAGGGGCCCCCGAGGTGCTGGGCCAGGCTGGCCTGTCCCTCTGCTTCAGGGCAACGTGTGACCAGCACGCTGGCAGAGGGGCCCGTGTGTGGGCGGGGGGCAGGGGCCAGGGTGGGTGACCCCACTCCCCGAGATGGAGCCAGGTGCTGCGCCAGTGGTCGAGAGGACCCGCCTGAGAGGAGGCCGGTCCTCACTGACCCCCGCGACGCCTTCATGGCTCACCCATGGTCTGGGGACACACTGAACACGGCACAGCCACGTGTTGAGAAATCCCTGCCATGTTCACGGGTAACACGATTTGTTGATATTCCGCTCTTCGATCGCAGTCCTCATCGCATCTCACTGTCCAGGTGGTACTGCTGGACACTCCAGCCTGGCTGGCCGGCCTGCTTTTAGTTGGACTGGTTGACAACTGACTTCTTGCCTGAAGCCTCACCAGCACTGGGAACAGCTGTTTGTTTTCTGAACGAGCAGCTCTGGTCCGAATGGTCTGGAGAGTTGGGCCATGGTGAAGGGCACCCTCCGAGTCGGAGGTCTGTGTACAAGGCTGGGACGTCCACGTGGTGTGCACCGCTCTGTGGCCAGAAGGGGCCCTTAGTCCTGCTGGGTGCGCCTGCCTTTGGGAAGAAGCACAGAGCCGTGCTTAGGCTCCCGTAGTAACGAGGATTCCAGCTGACGCCACTGTCCAGTTGGTCCTGCCCTGAGGGTCAGACCCTCAAAGGGGCCCCGGGGCCTCCTGTGGGAGGTGCCCCTACCTGCTGCCCCGGCCCCTCTGTGTCCAGGACCTCCGCCGGCCCAGGTTGAGGTGGGTGTGTCCACACCTGTCCTGAGGGCTCCCTGCAGGGTGGGTGGGTCTTCCAGGGCCTCAGCGGCCTGACCTGTAGCCCCCGGGCCACCTGCTTCTCAGAAGTCTTGACCACCTCTTCTGGACATGCCTTTGCAGGGTTAACTTCCTGGACTTTTTTACAAAGATGGTAATCTGATTCTCACCATGGTTTTTGTGTTGAAGTGTCGGTGAGACTGCGGGTGTTGGTGTGAGGAGGTTGAGGGCAGCTTTGCCTGGCAGCCCCAGGAGGGTCCCTCCATCCCCCTCGGGAGCGTGGGGGTGGGTGGGGGTGGGGACGGCGGGGCTGGTGGAGTGGAGGGGGTGTCTGCATATCCGCTTACCCCCCCCCCCGCCCCCGCCTCCTCCCCGCACCCTGGAGCTTCGATTCCCTCAGCTGCAGTTTCCCGCTCTAGTCCCGCTCAGCCTCGCTCCGGGGCCGTTTAGATTCCAGCAGCGACTCTGAGCATCTGGACGCCTTCTCCCCGAAAGATAGGCTGCCTGCGAGACCTGGGGGAAGGGCGGGCCTGCGTGCTCTCCCGGCCTGCCCTGTTAGGGGGCAGCTGAGAACAGTGTTTTATGGGACGGTACTTCAGAGTGTAAAAGCCAGAGCTCCTCACTAGCAAGGGTGGTAAGGGCCTGGGTTACCAGAGGGTGGTCGCAGGCTCCTTCTGAAATAAGCGAGAATGGAAATAGATCTCCCCTGATGTGGGAAGCTGGACCCGTTGTCGTTGGTAAATCCGTGGTGTTTGAGCCTGCGGTTCGAGGCCCCTGAGCTCTAGGGTCTGTCCAGGCAGGTTCAGAAGCCTGGAGGCTGGATGAAGCGTCTCCGGGCTGGTGCGCTGGGCCGGGGAGGTGGTGTAGGGTTTCCTCAAGTGGCTCCATTATTCAGAGACTTTGGGAGACTCGGCTCCAGGCTGCGGTCACGAGGAACCAGCAGTTTTGAACCGTCTGTTCAAATCGGAAATCCAGGCGTGTGGTTTGCTGCTAAAAATGACTAATTACGCTAGTAATGATTTCTTACACATATTTTACTGAGGGTATAATTAACATGTAAAGAGCTAAATTATGGCTGTACATCAATACCCTCGGCTTCGCTTTTCTGCTGAAAGGATTCCTGGGCCCCAAGTCACTGTCAGAGGTTGGGTGAGAGGCCCGGAAGACTGTGTGCTCACCTCAGCGCTTTCTTTGTCTCTGGTGATCAGTCTGTTACAACATCCTTAAACGTCCCGGTCCCAGGATCTGACACCCTGGGTCTAAACCCTGTCCATCTGTTCATTGAACAAATCAGCACCGTTTGGACTGGAAACAGGAGTGGACCACAGGGCGCACTGGGGTGGCTCTGACACCCCCACCCTGAAACCCGTGGTTTCCTCTGGTGGAAGACATGATGGATGATCAACGTTACGGGGGGAAAATAAAGTGGGAGAGGGTGACATGCGTGCCGGGCTGGGGGGTTGGGATTGGGATAGGGTGGTTGGGGGAGGCAGTGTTCGAGTGGAAGCAGAAAAATGGGGCCCCGCATGCGGCTCTTCAGGAAGGACGTGTGGGCAGACGGAAGCCCCAGTGGGCGCGTGACTGAGCGTGAGGCCACAGCTGGAGTGGAGAGAGGAGGGCCAGAGGGGCAGGGGCCCTGAGGGTGAGGCCAGGGCGGGCGAGCAGTGGGGTCATCTCAGTGGCCTGCGGGGTCGGGAGGTCGGGGTTGCGGGTGGGGGGCCCGTCTCAGTGGCCTGAGGGGTCGGGGTCAGAGGTGGGGGGCCCCACACCCCTGGTCCAGGCCCTCATCATCTCCCTCTTCCCTCCAGAGCACTACGGCTACGCCGCCCCCGGCCTGGGTGCAGGCCTGCCCCTCTCTGCGGCGCACCCCTCACTGCCTGCTCCATGCCACGACCTGCAGAGCTCGGCCACGGGCGTCTCCACTGTGGGGTACGGCGGGGCAGTGGACAGCGGGCCCTCTGGCTACTTCCTGTCATCGGGCGGCATCCGGCCCAACGGGGCACCGGCCTTGGAGAGCCCGCGCATCGAGATCACCTCCTACCTGGGGCTGCACCACAGCAGCAGCCAGTTCCTGCACGAGGTGGACGTGGAGGACGTCCTCCCCAAGCGGTCCCCGTCCACGGCCACGCTGAACCTGCCCAGCCTGGAGGCCTACCGTGACCCCTCCTGCCTGAGCCCCGCCAGCAGCCTGTCCTCCCGAAGCTGCAACTCTGAGGCCTCTTCCTACGAGTCCAGCTTCTCGTACCCGTATGCGTCCCCGCAGACATCCCCCTGGCAGTCCCCCTGCGTGTCTCCCAAGACCACAGACCCCGAGGAGGGCTTCCCCCGCGGCCTGGGGGCCTGCGGCCTGCTCGGGTCCCCGCGGCACTCGCCCTCCACCTCCCCCCGCACCAGCGTCACCGAGGAGAGCTGGCTGGGGGCCCGCACGTCCAGGCCCTCATCCCCCTGCAACAAGCGCAAATACGGGCTCAACGGCCGGCAGCTGTCCTGCTCCCCGCACCCCTCGCCCACGCCGTCCCCGCAGGGCTCGCCGCGGGTCAGCGTCACCGACGACACCTGGCTGGGCAACACCACACAGTACACCAGCTCGGCCATCGTGGCCGCCATCAACGCCCTGAGCACCGACAGCAGCCTGGACCTGGGCGACGGCGTCCCGGTCAAGGCCCGCAAGACCACGCTGGACCACTCGCCCGCGGTGGCGCTCAAGGTGGAGCCGGCGGGCGAGGACCTGGGGACCACGCCGCCCACGCCCGACTTCCAGCCGGAGGAGTTCGCGGCCTTCCAGCACATCCGCAAGGGCGCCTTCTGCGACCAGTACCTGTCGGTGCCGCAGCACCCGTACCCGTGGGCCCGGCCACGGTCCCCCACGTCCTACACCAGGTGAGTGATGGGCGGGCGGGGCCGCAGCCTCCTGGCATCCCTCTGCCTTCTCTAGCCTGTGTCTGTGTCTGAATCTCCCTTCCTCCGGACTTGGTCACGTTGGCTGAGGGCCAGAGATCTCGTCTTCACACGTTCTGTCCTTCCTAAAGGCCGGTGCCCAGACGAGGCTGTGTTCTCCGGTGCTGGAGGGACTTTCGGGCACATTCTCTGCTGTCTTGGGGCTTACGAACACGTGGGCTGGGTTTTTGTCTTGCTCCCTATAAAGCCAGGCGCGGCTCCTGTCTGTGTTTTCGCCTCCCCTGCTCACACCTAATTGCTGTCACTGCACAGTCGGCGCAGATGGGGCCCTGCTCACAATTCCCCGGAGCAGCCCGCCCGCCTGCACCAGCCCTGCCAGCTTGGGAGTGACTCGGTGCCCCTCCCTGGAGACCGCCGCCTGGCGGGAGCCCCAGCTCCTCCGAGCTGCAAGCTGCCTCTTGGGCTGTTGATTTTTCTTTTTAACGGTGTTGGGGCTGCTGCTGCTGCTCCATTGGGTCCCCTCACCCAGCCTGGGGTTTTTATTTTTAACTAAACAGCTTTCCCAGCAGGTGGACCACTAATGACCCCTAGCAGAGTGCTTTCTGCCCCAGGACTCCAGTCAGGTGTCGGCCATGCGCACAGGCCCTCCCTGGAGGCCCATGCTCTACCACGGGCTGTGGCTGCCTCCCAGGAAGAGGCTCCTGCCTGTGGTTTCAGTGTTCGAGGCTTGTTGCTGCTCCTGTTTGCTTCTGGAGGCAGGACTGCGCGTCGGCCTCGTGGCTTCCAGCCGTCCTGTCCAGACCTTGAGGAGAGCGAATCAGGGTGTCATTTGTCACAGAGCTTGCTGTGTTCTCTTCAGAAGCCCCCTTCTTTCTGAACTAAAGCTGTACTTAGAGCTGTAAGTGGACAGCTTAGTTCTCGGTGCCAAACCTGTGCAGAAGCCTGTGGCAAAAAGCAGTGTGAGGGGTGAGTTTCTAAAGCTGAACGCTTCCTTTCCGCCAGCATGGGGAGCAGTCGAGAGCCAGGGGGCAAGGGGCCACGACGGGTCTTGACCGGCTTCAGAGTGCATCCACGTAAAGTTCAAAAACCTGGCGTTTCCAAAGTTACTGTCAGAACATGTATCTTGGAAAGTTCATTCACGAATGTGGGGGTTTAAAAAAATCCATTTGGAGGCATTTTAGAATGTAAGAATTTTTATTCACGCTCTCTTTGTAATTATTATTTAAATAAAAAAAGAATACGTCAAAGCACTCTTCTCCAGTTTAGAACAAGGCTTCTAGAACAAGGCTTCAGTGAACTCGCATGGTGACGGTGTGAAGGTCCTAAGGGCTTGCAAGGAGACCCTGAGCCCGTATCTCCAGGAGCCGCTGGGACCCAGCCCCACTGACAGGGCGACTTAAACAGCAGATGTTCCTCGAAGTCTGGGGCTTGGAGCCCGTGGTCCAGGCGTTTGGCTCCTCCTGCGGTCATTGGGCGGGACCGCTTCAGGGACTCGCCCCAACTTAACGGCCCCTGTAAAGACTGAGCCTGCAGGCACGGGGGTCTGCTGCCGCCCTGGGGTTAGGATTCCACCCTGGAGCCTCTGGAGGAGCGGCTCAGCCGGTGACCGCAGGCGGATGGGGCGGCTTTCTCGAGCCCCGGTGGTGGAGTGCCCGTGGGAACGCGCGTGGTTCTGGGGGTTGTCAGTGATGGAAAGCACCAGTGCTGGCCCATCTCTGCTCAGGGGTCTTGGTGACAGCTCCGTGGGCTGAGTGCCCCACTCTGTCATCCAGTCCAGGCCCCCTTGGGTGGGGTCCCCCAGCGCTCCTGTGAGCTCACGCCAACAAGCCCCACACTTCCTCCCGGGCTTGAAGTCAGCTTTTCCCACTGTTTTGGTTCCACATCAAAATATGTTTCCTGGTCCCTGGCAGTGTTTTCCGTGTGATCCTGTCCACGGGTGCCAGGGGCCAGCTGGAGAAGGGAGAGGTCAGGCCATTGCCCTGAGGGGCGGTGACCACACTTCCTGCCCTCGGACACTGCCGCGCGTGCCCGGGGACCGGTGCAGGGAGGGGGCCGGCACCAGGTGTCAGCAGGTCTTGGGCTGCACGGCCGGGCGCCCAGTGCTGACAGGCTCCGAGGTCTGGGATGGACAGTTTATCAGGACAGATCCATCGCCACCCCCGTGGGAGCGGGCAGCCCCTCTGGGCACGTCCACATCTATCCTGCCAGCGAGGGGAACTTTTTAACGAGATGTGTGCGGTGTGGGCCTCTTCCCGAGGAACGTGGGGTCCATGGGATCACTGCCCCCAGCACGCGCGGCCCTCTGTTCTGTGTGGAACCTCCCGACAGTCTCATGGGGTCAAAGATATTCCCGGTTCCTGCCACAGAAGGGGTTGTGTTTGTGAAATCAACAGCGTTGTTGGACAGAAGTTTGTAGCTTTTAAAGAAGAGTTTTGATGTAGAGCCTCGGAGAATCGTGCTCTTCTCCTGAAGCTTGAGAGACGCAGAGGGGTCACAGGTGACCCGTCTGAAGGCTGTCTGCCTGATGGCTTTAGCCAGGCCACAGGGCCCTCTCCAGGGAAGACTCCCCACTCCTGGCGTTGGATGAGAATAAGCAGGTCCGCCCACAGCACTGACAGCGACGCTGCCCCTGGCCGTGGCGGAGAGGGCAGAGGTGGCCGTGGATTGACTCCTGCTGGTGGCTTCCAGGGGCTGTTGTTGTCCTGGAGGTGCTCAAGCGTAAGCTGGTGTTGGTTAAAGCAAATGCACTGGAGCTCCTGCCCCGGCAAGGGTGTCCTCCTTACCCAGGGCCCGCTGCGTGCGTTCAGGGAGCTCGTCCTCCCTTTGGAATGGGCTCGCGGAGAGTCCTGACTTCTGACGTCTCCGTGCTGTCTCTGTGCCCGGCAGAATCTCTCGATGTGCCTTCAAGGGGCAGGGTTACATGAGGCAAGGACTGGAAGGAGCTGGTCTGGGGAGGCAGAGCGTTTTGAGACACGCCGTTTCTGACAGCAGCAGCGTCAAATTAAATCACTGCAGACGAAACTTTGCTTTGTGATCTGAGCATTACTGACTTATTTCTTTGTTAGCAACGTCCTGAGGCTTGGGGCCTCTTAGTTCCCGGACCAGCCCCGCACCCCTGGCTGTGGAAGTGCAGTCATAACCACTGGGTCCAGGAGAGCCCCCACTCCGGGGTCAACTTCCTGAGTGGCGCAGGCATGTGATAACCCCACTGCTTGTTGTGGGTTCAGCGACCCAAGGGGCTGCGCCTCCCAGTCAGTGTGTTTCAGACACGGTTTCTTCTAGGTTTTGGGTACAGTTGATGACTTTAATGATATCCGTGACCTTCGTGCTGTGCCTAGGTCTTAGCTCCCAACCTGATGAAGCTACAGCTGATTGACTGCATCTTTAAGTTAAATGAATATTTCAGAGTTTACCCTAATTTGGAATAAGATTAAATAAAGCTGTATGCTGGTAACAAATCTAATCACACATCATTCCGCTGGAATGACTGCTCTGGCCCCAGCCGTCTGCACTCAGGCAGTTTGCATTGGGTCAGCCCACTCGAGGTCTTGGACACATCGCTTCTGGGTTATTTTCCCTTTTCTGACCTGGCTGAGGAGCTCGTCATCTGGAGGTCACAAAACGAAGCTCAGTGGGGACACCCCTGGCGGTCCTGTGGTTAAGACTTGGTACGTCCACTGCAGGGGCCACAGGTTCAGTCCCTGGTCCAGGAACTAAGATCCCACATGAGGCAGGGACAAAAAAAAATTTACACCCTTCCAATAAAAGGAAGCCGCTGACAGTAAGCTTTAGAAAGAAACCAGTGAGTGGAGTGGTCTCCATACGTCCCCCCAGCGCTTACAGGACTGGGGGCCCAGTGCCCGCGCCATTGTTCAGGCCCTGCTGGTAGCGGGTAGGGCTGGACTCAGGCCATGATTGGCAGCCCTCTGGCTGGACCCCCTGGGAGCCCCTGCTCCCAGGAGTCGTGATGCGTTTGCTTGCTAGGTGGGGGGCTGTGGCAGTGTCGAGGGCTGGGATCTCTCTACAAAGCCCATGTCCTGCTCCCAGGGTGTTGGTGGCTGCTCTGGGAGGTGGGAGGCCGGCAGACCGAGGCCTCAGGAGGCAAGAGGCTGACCATGGCCTCAGCTGTGCAAAGGCGTCTGCAGGTGAACTCGGTGGCCAGAGTCGGGCCTGAGCTGCGAGTTTCTGCAGGTCACGCTTGCTCGCTGCAGGAGAGATGGTCTCAGAGGCCCAGCCCCTGGCGCCCCATGGAGCAGGCTCTCCTGGCTCCTCAGAGTCCACCGTGGACCCTGGACACAGCGCCCTAAGCGCTGACTTCCGGTGGGAAGGCGTAGCCTGGAGGGTTCAGCCGAAATCTGCAGGTTTGCGGCAGAGGCTTCTCTCTGTCTTTTGGTCTTTCCTCGAGATGCAGGTGGAGGATGCAGGCCTGATTGGTCTCTTTTTTCAAAGATTCATTTATTTGTGTTGGGCCGTGGGGGCCTTTGCTCGTGTGCCCGGGCTTTCCTCGAGATGCGGGTGGAGGATGCGGGCCTGATTGGTCTCTTTTTTTAAAGACTCATTTATTCTGTGTTGGGCCGTGGGGGCCTTTGCTCATGTGCGCGGGCCTTCTCTAGCTGTGGCGAGCGGCGTCTCCTGTCTCTGGGCTCTTGGGCTTCTCGTTGCAGCGGCTTCTCGTTGCAGAGTAAGGCTCCAGGCGCAGTAGTTGCAGTGCGCGGGCTTAGCTGCTCCGTGGCACGTGGGATCTTCTTGGACCAGGGATCGAACCTATGTCTCCTGCGTTTCACAGTGGATTCTGTATCACTGGACCACCAGGGAAGCCGATTGCTTTATGTGATGTTATCCTGTGAATGTCTGGTAGTATTAGCTGTGAAAAGGAGAACAGGGATCTCAAGGACTTTTGCATTCCTGGAGAGGATCAGTTTGAGTCTTTGTGGCTTTATACACTGATTTTCGGGAGAAGGCAATGGCACCCCACTCCAGTCCTCTTGCCTGGAAAATCCCATGGATGGAGGAGCCTAGTGGGCTGTAGTCCATGGGGTCACTAGGAGACGGACATGACTGAGCAACTTCACTTTCACTTTTCGCTTTCATGCACTGGAGAAGGAAATGGCAACCCACTCCAGTGTTCTTGCCTGGAGAATCCCAGGGGCAGGGGAGCCTGGTGGGCTGCCGTCTCTGGGGTCGCACAGAGTCGGACACGACTGAAGCGACTTAGCAGCAGCAGCACACTGATTTTCAAGTCGAGCCTTAAGATCCGTGCTGGTTGATTTTGTGGATAATCCAAGTGCTCAAAGAGTTTTGCTTTTGAGACTGGACAGCTCCTGGCCTGTTCTTGTTCTGACCCAGCTGGCCGTGGCATGCGTGTGGGGCTGGGCTGCACTCGGGGGTCTCCAGTCTTGAGTTTCCCAAACTGGTAGGAGCCTGACCAGGAGGAAGTGTCCAGTGACAGCATGCACCAGTGACCACAGACAAAACAGAACTCTTTCTGTCCAGACGTTTTCCTCTGAAGAGAGTGCGGGGCACTCGTTGGGGCCCTAGGCACCTGCAGTGCACCTGGGTTAGGCGGCCAGGGAGACATGGGGCTCATCCCACGGAGGGTGAAACTTAGTCACGTTTAAGACGAGGCCTTCTGTGGACATTAATGGGCCTTCATTGACAACTGTTTCTTGGGTTCATGAGCAAAAATGTATGTGTCGTGATAGGGTTTGCTTTTTGAATAAATGCTTCTAAAATAACCTTCTGGAAGCTGGGGCTTCACGCCCAGCCTTGAGCTGGTTTTTGGTGAAGAAAGTAACTGCCCAGAGGCTTTGCGTCCAGGTCAGTTAGCGGGCTGGGGTGCCCAGGAGGCACCCCACCCCGCCGCGGGCACACGAAACGCTGGATAGTGCCGCGCCTTGCCCCAGTGCACTCAGCCACGGTGCGCTTGTCATTCCGGCCACACCACTTCCATGGCCTGTCCAGGCAGACGGCCCTGCTCGGGCTGTGTGAAGGTTTAAGCAGCCGTTGCCGGGGCGGCCAGAAGCATCGGGATGCGAGC
This sequence comes from Budorcas taxicolor, assembly GCF_023091745.1. Lineage (NCBI taxonomy): Eukaryota > Metazoa > Chordata > Mammalia > Artiodactyla > Bovidae > Budorcas > Budorcas taxicolor. The sequence continues at coordinate 1,185,892 of NC_068931.1, read as the reverse complement.
CTCTGGGGTGCGCCTGTCACTCCGGCCACACCACTTCCATGGCCTGTCCAGGTGGATGGCCCTGCTCAGGCTGTGCGAAAGTTTAAGCAGCCGTTCCCGGGGCGGCCAGAAGCATTGGGATGCGAGCCTGTGGGGCAGGGCCTGAGAGGCCTACGTGAGCTAGGCCTGGGTTTTTTGGGGGTGGGCGAGGGTGCGATGCAAAATAAGGATGACAGGGTTTTCCAGAAAGCTGGAAGAAAGTCCCTGCAACTCGGAATTGTCCACACCCTGGTTGGTGGAGCCCCTGAAAGCAACAGAGTTTTGTGAAATTCCTGAATCCGAGGTGGTGGCCTCACTGTTCTTGCTCTGAAAGTTCCAGGTCTGTGACTGGACTCAGGTTTCTGAGCAGGCCTGGGCCTTGCAGACGGAGCCCCTGAGGGTGTGAGAGGACGAGCAGGTGGCCTCCGCCCGCCAGCACCCCCCAGAGGCTCGACCCCATCTGAGCCCCCCTCCCAAGGGCACGGGGACACGTCGGGGACTCTGGGGACTGAGCTGGCACTCAGAAGGGGTCCAGGCAGTGTGACCTGGGCAGAGCCTCCTGGGGGAGCCTGGCCAGTCTCAGGGTTGGGGTGCTCTGTGTGTGGCACCCTGAGGACAGGCAGGGGATACGTGGGTCACTGGCCCCCTTGTACGTTGCTGCCCAGCTCTGCCTCTCGCCTCCCATCCACCCACCGATACCCTGGTAAAAGCCCTTCTCCAGCCTCCTCCAGGCCGCCAGCCCCCTCGGCTGGTCCTGTCCCTAAGTCCTCTCAGTGCAGAGAGGGCTGTCCCGAGTCGGGGGTGACAGCCCACAGTGTCCTGAGACCTGGGTGAGAGCTCCTGTCTGAACAGCCCCCGTTGCATCCCTTCCAGGCCCATCAGAAGAGCCCGGCCAGCTTTAGATTCGGGCCTTCCCGTGGTTGACCCCCAGCCCCTCCCTGAGGGCAGTTCCCTGGGCCCCGAGAACCAGCGAGGGTCACCACGGAGAGATCAGCCTTGCCCGGCAGCCCTCCAGGAAGGTGACCTCTCAGTGGGAGCAGCTTTCTTGCCTGGACTCTGCCTGTGGGCGGAGGGTGGGTTGGGCCTCCGGCGAGGTGTGTGGTCCCGGCCCAGCCTCGGCTCAGAGCGCTCTGGGAGCCCAAAGACTCTGCTTCATTAAATAGCTGGGAACTGAGCCCGTGACCTTTTTTAAAATTAAAGGAAAAAAGTCAAATCAAAGTGAGTAAGTCAAGCAGCCCTTCCCTTGGCTGCGACCCTGGGAAAGCGCATTTCTTTCAAGCTTGGGGTGATGGCCTTCCCCTCTAGGTCTGGTCCCCTTCGGGTAGATTTGAGCCCTGCCCAAGTTCAGAGTTTGTATCTTCAGGTCTTTTAGAAACAGCTGAATTCTAAAACCTTTGCAGTTTTCTTCTAAGTGATAGGGCCATATGGGCTTTGGCTCGCAAAAATTCAACGTTGAAAGGACTCTACCTAAACCGTCTGCTTGGAAGAGCAGCACCCCGCCTCCCCCGACCCCAGGTGTCTACACGGAAGGAGAACTTCACGGCACAGGGCTCCCTGAGGCTCATCTGTGGCCCCTGGCCTGGGGCATGTGGGCAGCCGTTCAGTGGGAGCTGTTCTTAGTCGTGAGTGGACATGGCCTTCCTGTGGGAGGAGGTTCTGGGGGCCCAGGCTCAGGTGAAGCCAGACGAGGGAATAGTCGCCGAGCTCACAGGCTGAGAGCAGGAAGGTGGAAAAGCGGGTGGCTTGGGGGGGGGTTACAGCTACTAGTGTTCCCTGTGGCATATTTTTTAATGTCAGTAAACCAAAAGGAACTTGAGTGCCTGCCGGGTCCGGCCTGGAAGATCACCGTGGAAACTCAAGTGTGTGTTTCTCAGATATGCTCTTTCAGTTTGTGTCACAGAAAAACAGCCTTGTGCAGCATCGGAGACTAGTCACGGTGCCCACACCCACCCCTAACAGACGGAGGAACTCGTGGCCCACCTGCCTGCCCCCCACCCACGCCTGTTACCAGACCTTGTGTGACCTTTCCAGTGACACTCAGTGTGCATCTGCCAGAGACCGGGGCTCAGGTTTAGACGCGAGTTGTGGCACCAGGAGACATCACACTAGACACTAACGTGGGATTTAAATAATCCCTTGGTGTCACCCAGCGAGTGTTCAGACCCCCTGACCCGTGGTTTCCCCGAGACTGTCGGAGTCCGGCTCCACGCCTCCCGGTCTGCTCAGGTGTATGAACCATTGTTTCCCCCGAGCTCAGCTGGAGGGGCTTGGCAGGTCCCAGTCCTGGGCCTGGAGTCCCTCGTTGCCTGTAGGCAGACGCATATGAGATGTCAGGGGACACTTGGAAGCCTGGACACTGTGGTGGATGTTGCCACTGGGGGTTCAGGTGTTTATGTGTATGTCACCACCTCTGGAGTGCCCGTTAGTGTTGCAAGAAGGTGCTACCTCGAGTGCCCTTCCCTATGAGGCTTGGCCCAGGTTACAGCCAGCAGGCCCCACGCAGGGGGCCAGACCCCCAGGAGGCATCAGGAGCCCCAAGGGTTCGTGCCCTGTGATGGAGGCTGTGGTTCTGTGCCAGGGACATGACCAGCAAGGCCGCCAGGGTCTCACACTGGATGCTCACCTCTCTGGTATCGATAGTGGTGGTGGTTTGGTCACTCAATCCTGTCTGACTCTTGGTGACCCCATGGACTGTAGCCCGCCAGGCTCCTCTGCCCATGGGATTCTCCAGGCAAGAGTACCGGAGTGGGCTGCCATGCCCTCCTCCAGGGGATCTTCCTGACCCAGGGATGGAACCTGGGTCTCCTGCAACACAGGTGGAATCTTTACCATCTGAGCCACCTGGGAAGCCCTTTTATATTTGTATTAAAAGGCAAAAAGGTATAAAAGGGATATATCAACAAAATAAAACAGATGTGATACCCTGGCTTTTCTTGAAGAGGATGAGGTGGTTGGATGGCATCACTGATTCAGTGGACATGAACTTGGGCAGAATCTGGGAGACAGTGAGGGACAGGGAGGCCTGGCGTGCTGCAGTCCATGGGGTCTCAGAGTCAGACACAACTTGGCAACTGAACAAAACATCATCTCTTTTATACGGAAATACTTAAGAGACGCACACCCAGTTGTGGAGGTAGTCTCTCTGGTTGATTGTAAGACACATGCGTCTGTGTGTGTGGAGAATGTGAGACAGCTCCTGTTTGCACGGGTCAGCTGGGCGTCAGATGTGGGTTTAACCGTTTCTTCGTTGCATCGAGTGTAATCTTTTAAGAAATCAGATCAGGCTGGAGGTGAGTTTGACGTCATCCGTTGTGCTCAGCAGGTGGGGCTGAGGCACGAGACAACCTCCAGGCGTTCGGGGTCCCGTGGGGGCTCCACTCCAGGTCGGGGGTACCCGAGGAAGGTGCTCCGGCGGCAGGGCCGCGAGGCGTTAGGATGGTGCAGCGGGCGCGTCTCGGAATGTTTCTTTCAGGCTGAGGCCTTTTCCCTGAATCAGAGGTACATTTACATTTTTGTGGAGCTGCAAGATTCATGCTGAAAATTTCCAACCTCAAACAATAATTTTAATTGTCTGTGTGTGACAGTATTTACTTTGTGAGCCATTCTGACTTTAAACTGCGTGCAGCCGTGTTGCTGGCCCTGTCAGTGACTCAGGAGCAAGTCACTCCCCAAGTCTGTCTTCGGCCGTACTCGAGCGCCGAGCAGCTCTGAGGCCTTGCCCTCTATGGACGGTGAGGAGTGGACCCTTCAGTCCTCCACGTCTCTGTCTGTCTCTCAGTCTCTTTCTGTTTCTGTTTCCTGGGAGTCACATGAACCTACCTTCTACTTGTTTTCCTCTGTTTCTCTTCTGTTTACAGCAGAGGACAGCCTTTTCACCTAGATGGACAGTATGTATAAGGGAACAGATCAGTACGCTGGATGTTCTGAACCGAGACATGGCCGCCTCCCGTGGGCCTGGTACCACTGCCCCGGGGGACCGGAGGTTCTGTGGCCCGATCTCTCCCCACTCCTTTCGCAAACCTGCCTGCTGCTCCCTTGGATCTCGGGTCTTGCTTGTTGTGGATCGTGGACGCGGGGCTGGGCGAGGTTGCTGCAAACCCATCGCCTTATCAGGAGCACCCCCCATGTGTCAGGTCTGCTCACAGCTGGTTTGTGGGCAGAGGAAATGGGAACCAGCCTGCCCACTTCTCAGGTCAGGCTGATAGAGCTGTGATTTTTAAAAGATCTATCTTATTGGGGAGGTTAAATAATTTTTAGGCCTTTCATGAAGGAAGGAAAATATTTAGGGTCAAGTGTGGAAGAGGTTTCCATTGTATTCAGGAACCTCGTTGTGAAGAGCTGAGAGGATCTAGGTGTCCGTCACAATTAGCTGGCTATCAGCTCTGCAGTTTTAACTGCTGCTCGTGTGAGGACAGTGACCTCACCGACGGGAGTTTCAGACCCAGCCGGAAGGACACGCCGCCCGTCCGTCTCAGGCCGGGTCTGTGGGCGCGGGAAGCCGTCCATGCCTCTAACACTCCGTGTGTCCGTTTCAGCCCGTCCCTGCCGGCTCTCGACTGGCAGCTGCCGTCACACTCAGGACCCTACGAGCTGAGGATCGAGGTGCAGCCCAAGTCCCACCACCGTGCCCACTACGAGACGGAGGGCAGCCGCGGGGCTGTGAAGGCGTCAGCCGGGGGCCATCCCAGCGTGCAGGTACCGCTCCGCTCCGACCAAGCCCGGCCCTGCTCAGGGAGGCGCCACTTCAGCCCAGAGGCTGCTCTGTGGCGACAGCCAACAGCTCTTTCTGTGTTCTTAAAAAACTCTTCACCTCCCAGCCAGTTTAGCTGAATATTCTATACCCAGTCTGCTCGGTACAGGTAGGCGGATCGAGGGTGCGCAGCCTGCAGCCCCTGTATGGCTGTAATGCTGGGGAGGAGGCTTCCCTTCAGCGAGGGGCAGGGCGATACCCCGGAGACCGTGGGGTGACCACTGTAGTCCTGGGGGCATTGGGAGGGCTTCCTGGATAGTGGTGTTGGGGTGACCAGCCTGGACCTGGGGGAGCTAGGAGGACCCGCTGGATGGTGTTGCTGGCAAGTGTTTTTTCACCAAGGAGGGCAAATGGCTCTAGCTTTTGCTTGTGACTCCTGGTGGGGGCTACAGTGACCCGGGCACAGCCAGGCAGCTGCTTTGTCCAGAGGGATGCTGCCCCATACCCCCGTGGGTCCCTGAGCGTGCCTGACTCAGAAAGGATGGGCGGGAGAAGCCAAGGAGAGACAGCGTGCCCAAGGAGGTGCCCTGTGGCCAGTGGGCAGCGTGGGCTGGGGCTGCCACCTAGACTAGGCTCTTAACAGACTTGACCCTGGTGCTCTGTTACTTCAAGGTGTCCTGGAGTAGGAAAATCTTAAAGAGAATAAAAATGGCTTTGAAATAAGAGTGCTCCACTTCCCAGGACCTTTCTATAACAATCTGTAAGAATGAATGTCCGGGGCTGGTTGAGCCACGGAGAAGCTTCTGCTCAGAATCCCCCTCACTCTTTCGTCCAGCTAGGTGGCCCTTCGTCCCTGATTCCTGCCTTGGGCACTGCACAGCCAGACCACATGCCGGGCACCTTGCACCCTGCGTGAGGACAGGCGGAGGCCTTCCGCCCTGGGGAGAGTCAGAGCCCAGTCTGAGGGCCCTCCGCCTGCCCCCAGCCCCACGAGAACAGAGCCCCTCTGCCCGACCCCTGCTCGGCACCGTCCCCCAGCCCCCAGGTGTCCCTTCCCTGCCCACGTTCCCACCTCCCAGGGCTGTTCCCCGGACGTGGCCATGGTCCCTGTTCCCGAGCAGCCGTCAGGAGAGCCTTGGCCGAGGTCACCTCGGGCCACGTTCAGATTCGTCCCAAGCTAGGTCTGTCTGGACAGGTTCCGCTCTGGTTTGGAGTTTTCAGAGGCTGATTCTAAAGACTCTGCTTTCCTCTCTGAAGCCTGGGACCCTTGGAGGCAGTGGCTCCCAAAGTGTGGTCCCCGACCTGCAGGGTCGTCCTCACCGTGCCCCTTCAAGGTGCGAGTTCTCTGGCCTGCCCACCCCCCTGGGCCCAGAGCTGGGCCCTGGGGCTGGCGTTGGGGCGCTGGCTGGGACCCACCACCTGTCAGCTGGGAAGGAAGGAGCAGGCACCTGCCACAGGATGTCAGGGCCAGGGCAGCGTGGGGGAGGGGGCTGGGAGTGGGGTGGGCTCCGGGCACTGCTCCCCTGCACACACCCTGGGGGGCCAGCTTGCATGGCTGCAGGCCAGCGTGCTGAGCTGGTGCTCAGGCCTCACCCGCCTTGCCACCGTTCTCCAGCCCCGGAGATAAACCTGAGCTCCCAGGTGAGCTGTCCTTGTGGACGGCAGCATTCAGTCACACGTGTGACACCACCCGCCGGGCCCTGTGCTGTGACCTGTGACAGTCCTACCGGACACACATTTGCCATCTTGTCCCCAAGAGCGGCAGGCCTCGAAGTCCCCCACTCCTGTCTACGCCCCCACCGTGACCTGAGCTCCCAGCCCTGTCATTTAGGGAATGGTGCAGGCCGGGAGGGGAGGCAGCAGGCACTCCTTGTTTGTATTCTACTCCATTTAGATAAATAAAAATGAAGCTGGTGAGGGCAGGAGGGTGCAGGGACAAGTGGCCGTCCACCAACGCAGCAATCAGGGCCTGGAGTCTGCGGGATGACGTTGGGGCGATGTTCGCAGCCACGCGCTCGTTGCCAATCAATACCCACTTGGTTGGTGGCTTGACTTAGAAGCACAGCAGGGGCCCCATCAGTGCCCAGGCTGTGGCCTTTCAGGTCCTCCCAGGTGGAGGCAGGTCGGCAATGCCTGCACTTAGCCCAGTGGCATAAACATAGTGTTTACGGCCCCTCCCGCTATGGCTTCCACTGGAAGAAAGTGTGTTGCTGAATGGAAAAGACGTTACATTACAGAGGCGAGGAAATAGCTGTTAAGTACAGAGAAATGAAAATAAAGCAGCAGAGAAATAACAGCCGAATGCCCCCTCCCTCGTATGTTCTGTCGGCCAGGGGTGCTGTCCTGTAGGGCAGGGAGCCTTGTGCGGACTGGGCGCTGCGGAGATGCTAGGTGCTTGGCCGTGGCCCCGAGCGAGGGTGTCCGCGTCCTCGGTCTGCTGGCCACGGTCCTGGGGATGTGCCCCCCACCCCCGGCCAGGGCCCCAGGCTCCCATCCCCACCGGGCAAGTGTCTGAGGCACGAGATGCTATTACCCTCTCAGTGTAGAACAGAGAGCGAGCTGAGATGTTCTGGAGGAATTCTGGAACTTGAAACAGTGTTTGAAGTATCTTAAGCATGAAAGTGTTAGTCACTCAGTCATGCCTGACTCTTTGTGACCCCATGGACTGTAGCCCACCAGCCTCCTCCGTCCATGGGATTTCTCCAGGCAAGAGTACTGGAGTGGGTAACCATTTCCTTCTCCAGGGGATCTTCCCGACCCAGGGATCCAACCCGGGTCTCCTGCATTTAAGGTGAATTCTTTACCGTCTGAGCCACCAGGGAAGCCCCACCCAAGCGTGAATACCCCAAAATGACTCGAGTTCAGTGTGGGTGGAATGGGGGTGGCTGATTCTGGGTGTAAGCGGTGAGGCCCCCCCGCACCGTGCAGCCGAGAGAGAGAGGAAAGCTGGCCCCCAGAAATGTCAACCTCAGCCGGTGTCTCCCAGGAGGGCGAGTCCTCTGATCTCGAGGCAAAGAGGAGCTACGTGCAGGGCTGAGGCAGCAGGTAGGAAGAGGGGCTTTTAGGGTTTGTTTTCTTTTTCAGTTAGTGGACCACAAATTGGGTAAAAATAGAATTTGCAGATAATTATAAAACAAATGAAAATAGAAAACTCTCTCCGTTGCTGTGAAAGCCGGGTAACCACAAAGTCTTATTCTGCGCTGAGTTATTTTAGCACATCCTCCGACACAGCGGCTCCTCCCACCAGGGCGTCGCAGCCTTGGCCAGGCCGATCCACACGTTGGGGAACCGGCTGCCTCCCTGGGCCCTTCTGCGGTCAGCTGGTCAGAGGGAAGCCAGGCTTTTTTCCCAGAGCATCCAGGCTGTCAGTCAGAGCTGCTGTCATGCGGAGCGGGGAGGAGGCCAGCGCATGTATGGGCTGGACAGGGGCTTTCCTGCCCGCCTAGGACACCTAGCTCATCGGGTCTGAGTCTGCGTCCCCATGCTTGTTGTGAAGTCAGAGGCCGGGACCATGTGCATGACGCAGGCCCCTCTGTGCCCAGACGTGGGGCGATCTGCCCCCCGGGGACCCTCCCCTGAATCTAGGCGACAGCAAAACACAGAACCTTCTTTCTAGGCAGAATCAGACTGTAATCTTAGATTAGGAAAGGACTTCGTGTTTAGGGGCCCTTGCCCCCCATTTTCATTTGGGGACACAGATGCATGTGGGGCTTGGCCAGCATCGCTTGGAGACTGGCGGGAGTGTTTCAGACCGTCCACCGCCCCAACTCTCCAGAGGACCCCGCAGCCCTGGTGGGCGTGTCCGGCTGCTCTGGCAGCCCCTTTGGGTGCTGGCTCCTCAGGCAGGACACCTGGCCACCAGCTGGGAGGCCCCTTTGGGTGCTGGCTCCTCTTCCCCGGGGTCTGGAGCTGGGTGGGCTCCAGCCAGCCTCAGCGAGGCCCACCGGCAGGCTCGGTATGACGACGCAGCCAGGGCGACAGGGCCCCGGGTCTGGGCGGCCTTTGTTGTGATGGGAACAGCGAGGAAGGGGCTGTGGACTTCCCTGAACTTTACAGTCTTGCCTTTTCTTCTGTCAACAGTTTAGACACACGCACGCACAGAGTGCTCCCCACTTCCGGCCTCTCGGCCGACGTCCAGGCCAGGGCGTCCGTCTTGCCCGCCCTCTGCACTGCCTCCCTGACACCCCGGCCCAGTCCTGAGAGCAGATGGCCCTGCTGGAAAGGTCCCCAGTTCCAGCTGCCCCACGGGGCAGAGGACCTGGGGAGAGACCTGGGGGGTCACCACTGACCTCTGACCCAGGGGTCAGAGGATGACGCTTCATTTACCCAGTTACCAAAATAGCCCAAGGGATAGCATCTAGCCCCACAGATGGCCAGGCCTCAGTGAATAATTAATACGTCATGGAAACGTGAGACTCGGTGGGGCCTGTCTATTCCTGAACAGCACTTTAGTTGTAACTTGTGTCCTTGTCCCTATGAATGACCCGTGTAGCCCCTGTGTGGCCAGGTGAGCAGACGGGAGGCGCAGGCCCAGACAGCGGGGGCTGGGAGGCTGGGCTGCCCGGGGGGAGGGTCCTGGCCCCGCCTCATGCCCCGAGCGGCCCTCATGCTCCTTAGAGTGGCCGGCTCCTGGGCCCAAGTTTGCCCCTGAAGACCGTGACAGCTGACACCAAGGAAGGAGCACGCCAGGAACAGTCATTTTTTCCCAGATCATTAAAGTCAGCATGTCATGTGATCATCACTGTTCATCTCACATGGCATCCCTCCCCGCCGCCACCCCCTGCCCCAGGTACTAAAGCATCAGTATTTCAAGAAATGAGCTTCCTGGGAGTGTCTCAGTACTGTAGCTAGACAGCAATGCTTCCTTCATCTGATGTTCTGGCGTGTTTTGCTTTACTCTGAGCTTCACGTCGTTGTTTCCTTACTTGATTGGTTCTAAGTGGGCGTCTCTTTCTGCTCTGGAGATAGGGTCGTTTAACCTGAAACCAGAGTTTTCACAAAAGCCAGAGGCATAGACACTAGCGGAAGAAATCCCGTTTGACAGCAAACCTCCTCGGGCCCAGCGGGGAACGGAGGGTCGGACCACCCGGTGCAGCAGCCCGGCTCCCTTCCGCCCTGGGGGCCCAGACGCCACTCAGACACGGGTCTGACCCAGCCTCCCCGCAGCGAAACCCACCGAGCTGCCCTTGCAGTGAATCAGTCTTTCACGGGGCCGCGGGGCAGGGGCACCTCCCTCCACTCTTCTGCAGCTCCCAGGCAGGTGGCGTTTCCCTCCTGGCCTCCTTTCTCGGCCACATGCACAGACCTGAACGGGCTCCCTCTTAGCAGATAACAGTGACGCCCCAGGGCCCCTAGGCCGGCCCCCACACCAGGTCCTCCCAGCACTACCCCTCCTCCTGCTGTGCTGTGCGCACGGTCCTGTCTTTCTGGGGGGCTTCGAGTAGGAGGGCGCTCGCCCCTGAGTGCTGCCCCCACCCCGCGTGCAGCCGGGAAGTCGGGAGCACCCCGTCCACACACTCCGGGCGGGGCAGCACAGTCTTCGGTGAGCTGGGCCCTCCGTCTCCATTCCTTCGAGAGCCACTGGACTCTGGGCTGCGGGACAGCCGTCTATTCTGTGTCGACTCAGGTGGCCAGCCCTGCCCTGTGTAGGCCAGGCCTCACCCAGCAGGACCCGCAGTCTTGCCCTGGCTGCTGTGCGGTAGCCACCCCTCCACGGCACCCGGTGCCAGGACTGGGGCTGGCCCGGCGGCAGGCCGATGACAGGCATGCGGGCGTCTGGCGGGCTGTGCCCTTGGCCTCTAGGCGCCTCCGTCGGCCCTCTTGCCTGGCCCAACCCACGGCGCCTCTGGGTCACTGGTGGCAGACGCACAGTCCAGGCTCGGCCTCCAGAGTCACACCTCTGCTCACCCGAACCCCTGGGGAGTGGCCACTGCCCCCATCCATCGTGTGATATTTACAGTGAGTTCAGAGAAGTTGTCCTGAGGATCGAGGGCTCGGGTCACAGCGTCAGCCCTGCCTGCCCAAGCTCTGGTCTGCAGGGAGCTAACCTCCTGCTGGAGGCCCTTCTTCCTCCCAGGCCGTGGAGGACACGAGACGCCCTGGGGGGAAGCCCTCTTGCGGGTTTGGAGGCCGAAAGCTCACACGGCAGTCTCTCAACTTAATCCAGTACTGGGAAGATTTCGGTTAAAAAAAGTAGAGCCAGCTTGTGAACTGGAGTTTTTCTTCCTGCAGAGCTCCTTTGGGTATTGCGTGAAGATGCAAATTTTACATCTGGGTTAAACGCATAATTTCCCTTTAAATTGCCTGCTTGACTGTGTACAAGGATCCCTGCTCGGTATATGTTCGTACTAACTGGAAACTTGGTTGAAAGTAATTTCACTCAATTAACTAGTCCTTTGTTTGACGACGCTGCTGCCACTGTGTGTGCTGTGGGAATTTCAGCGTCCGGTAAATTTGGCCTCAATCATTCCTCACCTGTCATCCTGCCGTGTAAGTGCTGAGCTGAGCGCAGTAGCTAAAAACAAACATCTCTGTGTGTAGAAAACTCATTAGCTCCCGTACCTTGAAAATGGAATAATACATCCAGTTTAGTTTAGGTTGAAGCAAAGAGAGGTCATTGCTATGACAGGTAATTTTATAAATATTATTTTGACAGATACTATAAGGTGGCCAGGGGCAGAAAACCCATGCAGTGGAACATGTGAAGTATTTAAATGACTTCTCTTAAAATGAACTTCATGTTTTAAATAATAGATATTTACCTCCCAGGTTAAGCCTTAAATATTCCGATTTTCACTGAAATGGCATGTTTTTAAAAAGGCAGCGTTGTACCCACAATACACTGCCTGCTGGCAGAGCCAGGCCCCAGAGTGAGTCCTGTGGGATTCGAAGTTGTCATTGTCAGACCATCTGACCCCGGCCAGACCCCGTGTCGCCCTGGGGGCCCCTCCTGATGCAAGGAACAGGCCGTGGCCACGCGTGAGCAAGTCTTGGTCAAGTATATTCTTGTATTAAATGTCACAGAATATAATACTGAGAGGCAGGATTCATCTCTTCCTCAGTCTCAGATTTTATTTTCACGTTTCCTGTTGTGAAAACCTAGGTCGAGTCCAGCACAGGTGCCTCAGGAAGCTTGTTAGTTTGGCAGAAGACTGGACTTGGGCTCCCCAGCAAGGAAGAGAGCAGCTGGGCCGGCCGGGGGGTCGGTGCTGGTTCCCAGAACCCTCCCCGACTCCGCACTGTGCTCAGACGCTCATGGATCCACCTAGGAGAGTGCGTGTCCGCCCTGGTGGGCAGAGCATGCGGTTCCTGCAGAATTAACCTTGTCAGCAGGACCCACCGTCAGGAGTTGGCAGCCCCAGCAGGTTCTCTGTGTTGATGGCCTCAGAGGTGAGAGAGGCCCCATGTCAGCCTCCGTCCACACAGCAGGCGGGAGGACAGCGAGTGGGCATTAGGTCTCTCTCAGTAAACTTAGGCTCTTGCCAGCTCTCTGCTTGCTGTGGGCACTCGGAAGTCAGCCACAGGCCTGAGACCAGCTCACTGCCTCTGCTCACTGCCCATCGGGCACGTGTGTGGTCTGTACGGGTCAGACCCTGTGGGTCGGGATGAACACAAGATTGTTCTAATAGGAAAGACCCACTTTGAAGACGAGCACACCCATGGGTGCCTGGGGCCGCGTCACAGACAAAGACGATAAAAACAGGGAGCCTGATGCCTGAAACTGCTGCTACTGCCAGGAAATAAGATCTTTAAGCAACTCCAGGGTCCCGGAGAGAGTCTGGAGAGCACGTGTGCACATGTCAGCCTGTGAGCATTCACGTGCGGCATGTGCATCTGTGCACGCCCGACCTGTGTGCACACCCGACCTGTGTGCACGCCTGACCTGCATCCTCCTTGTCTCCGCAAGATCTCACAGTGATGCTCGGATGCCCTGGGAGCCATTCTGCAGCCCGTGACATTTAACAAACATGGGCTGTTAAATGTTACTTGGGTGCTACAGACCGTTCCCCAGAGACGTCCGCAGACGCCAGTGCCCGGCGCTGGGAGTCTCAGCTGCCGGACACTCACCTGAAGCTGTAAACTCACTCACTGGGGCTGCAGTCCAGCCGCAGTCAGAGCTGGGCTCAGTGGCCTGTGGTCTCGTGTTGTCTGTTGTAACGCCGTGCAGACCGTGTCTGCTGGGAGACAGGGCTGGATGGACGGAGTCATGAGGCTGCGCGAGCCGCGCCCTGATGAGGTACCGTGCGGATCCCTCTCTCGCCCGGCTCTTGGCCTGATGCCCAGCTCATCCTCCCACGTTGGGGGTGGGCAGCCCCGGCGCCCTGCTTGATGAGTGTGCGTGACTCTCACGAGCGGCCTGTCATTGTTTGGATTCTCTTCTGAGGCCTCAGAATTTACAAGTGACTTCATCTCTTAATTAAGTGAAGTCAGTGCAGTAGCTGGGTCTTTGTCAGCGCGTCTTGATGGACGGTTTGCTGCTGGTTTTAACCACGCTGGAAGCAGCGCGCGCTCGCTTCCCTGGGCTAAAGAGAGACTCGTTTCTCACTGTGAGGTCAGAGGAGAGCTGGGGAGGCCGCAGCTGAGGGCGGGATCGAGGTGGACGCTGCTAACTAGGTGTCGTGGAAAGAAGTGGAAACCAGCCAGGGAAGCGAGCAGTGGGATCTCTGCAAGGAGGAGCGAGACACGGGGCAGACAAAGTGCCGGAGCCCGACACCAGACCTGCCAGTGAAGTTCCGGCTCGTTTGTCTCTGGACCTTCAGCTTCCATTCTGACATCCCAGCTTGGAAACAGTGAGCCCTAGAAACAGCAAGCAGGGTCTTGGACATGGAGGTCAGCTGCTGCTGAACCTGGAGGTGTCCCGTTTCTGTGGGTCTCTGATCCCGTCCCCCTTGTGTGTCTGAGAACTGTCTGCATTTAGTCTGCCTCAAAGCAGTCCCAAGTCCCAAGCCGGCACTGCCTGAAAGTTCTTGGTCGTCCAGCCTGGCCTCCTGCTCTGTGGCTGTGAAGTGACTGTCCAGACTTCCCACAGGACAGAGGCGGAGTCTGGATGGCGGGGTGGGGACTGATCCCCCTGAAGCCTCATCTAAGCAAGGGCTTTGGGGCTCATGTATCGGCCGGACCTGAGAACAACCGCACTGCAGGGCCAATTCTCCCGTGTTTCCACCTGGGGAGCAGGGTCGGGCAGAGGGTGGGTGGCTGTGCCCTCACCCACATGGAAGCAGTGACTGACAGCCTTCTCGGCTGCACTGGTCTGGCTCATTGAGCTGCCTGTTGTCCAAACTGCTAACATGAGTCTAAGGAGCAGTGATGACAACCCGCAAAGGGGAGAGCAGCCCACTGTGCCCCCTGAGCCTGTCTGTGTCGGCAGCTGCCCTCCTGGGGTCCTGTGTCAGGACCCTGGCAGGTCCCAGCTTCTGCGGGAGGGGGATCAGCACGGGGGCTGGCCCTGCGCTGCCTGCTTGCTTTGGGTTTGCCTCTTGAGGACGGCCTGCCATAAACAGGATGGAAGGCAAATCCAGTGCCGTTCCGAGAGGGACTCTCACTGAGGGGTACAGGGGGAAGCGAGGCAGGAACTCCACCCAAGGTCCGCCAGGGGCAGCCGGTGAAGGTCCTGGGAGCGGCACTTACCCCCACAGTGCAGAGTCAGCCCGTCTTGTGTCTGGGGCCCGAGGCTGACGGGTTTTGTGCCCATACAAGACCATGTGCCCAGCACACAATTGAAATGGCCATGTACAGCACCCCCACACACACCTCCCATGTGGGGTGTGAAGCTGGCAGAAGACGGGCCACGGCCTGGGGCACATGGGACAGGCCCCAGGGCCCCACGCACCCACGGCCTGCCGGGCGGATGTCAGTTGTGTCTGGTTTGGAGCATCCTGTTTCTGGTTAGAACAGGACTGAGTAGGAGAAAGTGGGTCGAGTCCTGTTGGGTGCATGTCTGAATTGATCAGGGGTGGGCTTATGTGGAGGGGCTTGGCCTCATGAGATGCTTATGTCCACACGCGTGGGCAGAGGAGTGTCTGTGGACAAGGCCATGGCCTGGAGACCCCGGCTCTCCTCCCCACCTGCCCCTCCTGGGGCCCCTGTTGCCATCCTGAGACGCAAGCAGACGCATGCAGGTGTGTGTGGCCCTCGTGTGCGCTCGTGTTCCGGCACGGGCAGCCGGCTGTTCCACGCTGACTCCCGAGGTGTCCAGCCCAGCGGGGGGTGGGGGCCGGCCCCAGGCCACGAGCTTCCCCTGCGCCCGCGTCTGGGGAGCGAGGCGGGTGCGGCGTGGGCACTCACGGCCCCCTCTTCTGCCCGCAGCTGCATGGCTACGTGGAGAACGAGCCACTGACCCTGCAGCTCTTCATCGGCACGGCGGACGACCGGCTGCTGAGGCCACACGCCTTCTACCAGGTGCATCGGATCACGGGCAAGACCGTGTCCACCGCCAGCCACGAGGCCGTCGTCTGCAGCACCAAGGTCCTAGAGATCCCGCTGCTGCCGGAGAACAGCATGCGCGCCACGTAAGCTGGGGACTGGGCCAGCCCTCGGAGGGGGAGTCCTCACGCCTCCACTTTGCTTAACACTTCAGGAAACTTTACAAATATTTACGACGGCAGACTTGTTTCCTTCTAGGGTTTTCAGGTTGCCACTCAGTTCACAGCTGTGCGTGCCCCCTCCGTGTGCAAATGTGGCACATACTTTTTTCTTTTTCTTTTTTTTAAACTTCATTTTGTATAGGGGTATAGCCGATTAACAATGTTGTGATAGTCTCAGGTGAACAGCAAAGGGACTCAGCCATATACATATGTGAAGTCATTCTCGCCTAACTCCCCCCACCCCCGCATGGCACCCTTTTCTTTCTGAAAGCTCTGTGAAAGCCAGAGGGGTGGTCAAAATGCTGCTAATGTTGAAGCATTATGGAGACCAGCGCGTCTGGGCTGTGTTTTCAGTAAGGGTTTCTGCTGATGTGACCAGCTGGAATGTGCAGGTCAGGCCTGGCTCTTTGGCGTAGAGGTGACTCGATTAGCAAGCTACAGAGTCATCTTCTCGGGTCCAAGTGGGGTCCCTGTTTGTGGCCTCATTAACCGAGTGACCACAGTGTGCCCTCCCCTTCACTCCCGAGCTGCAAATGCGGCAGAGAAAGGGGACAGTGTTGTCCCTCTGGACTCACCTTCTCCCGGGGGCCTCCGTGGGGGCAGGATGGAGCCTCAACACCCTGTGTGTCTAGATAAACACGTCAGGCAGCAGTTCATTAACATGGGGTTCTCGGGGGTGTCTGTGGGGGCAGCCCCAAAGCTGACTTTGCAGGGAGACAGCAGGTGGGAAGGCCCTGCACCCAAGTGGGTTTGGGGCGTCCTCAGGGGAGAAGGAGCCCAGGGCCATGGTTGGGGAGGGAGGGTATGGGAAGCCACAGTGTGGGCTTGTGTGGGGTGTTGATCAGTTATTTGTAAGTAGCTCCTAAACCCTCTACGTTGTAAACAAAGGGAAAGCCTTCTCTCTGTGTTGGCTTTTCAGGGATTTGAGGGGATTCATTCTAAGTTTCCCAAAGACCAGGAGCGGGGCTGACAGCTGGGAGACCCTGCTGGTCCCTCCAGCAGCTGCAGCTCTGACTCCAGTGGCTGCGTTTACTCCATGAAATACCCTTCAGCCCGGGGCAGCACAGTCACCATGGGCCAGTCTTCCCACCTCTCTGGGCCAGGCTGTGGTCCCGACCTTCAGGCCTCATGCCGCCTTGTCTGTGAGCTTCTGACAGAGGAAAGGGCTGGTTTCCATCTGACAAGTTGCCTGTGGATTGTTGTGCTGGAGGCTGGTGTTGGATGGAATCATAAAGTTAAATGAAACTAGAGGAAATCACATGCTGCTGCTGCTGCTGCTGCTGCTAAGTCACTTCAGTGATGTCCGACCCTGTGCAACCCCATAGACGGGCAGCCCACCAGGCTTCCCTGTTCCTGGGATTCTCCAGACAAGAACACTGGAGTGGGTGCATGAAAGTGAAAAGCGAAAGTGAAGTCGCTCAGTCGTGTCCGACTCTAGCGACCCCATGGACTACAGCCTACCAGGCTCCTCCGTCCACGGGATTTTCCAGGCAAAAGTACTGGAATGGGGCGCCATTGCCTTCTCCGGAAATCACATGAGGCCCTAGCAAATCCAGGATCCTGAGCTGAGGGGAGACACTCCCAGAATCTTGGGGAAGGAGGTTTTCAGAGCCCGCCCCGGGTGCCTTCCTCTGGGGCATCCACACCTGCCCACTGCGGTGGGCCCTGAGCAAGTGGGGCTCTGCCTGCTTGAGACCCGGGTGCGTGAGGGGCTGGCTTGTCCTGCTCCTTCGCCGTCCCCCACTTGATGGGTGGACGTGGGGCCATCCTGACAGGTGAGTGGATGTCGGGCAGGGCTGGGGACTGAGGCAGGCACCCTTGTCTCACAGCATCGACTGTGCTGGGATCCTGAAGCTCAGGAACTCCGACATCGAGCTGCGCAAGGGGGAGACGGACATCGGGAGAAAGAACACGCGGGTGCGGCTGGTCTTCCGCGTCCACATCCCGCAGCCCAACGGCCGGACGCTGTCGCTGCAGGTGGCCTCCAACCCCATCGAGTGCTGTGAGTGCCCCGCCCCCGGCCGCCCCGTGTCCAGGCCGAGGGCCAGTCCCGCCGGACCCTTCCCTTCCCACAGCCCACAGCATTCCACCCCGCCCCAGGCGATGTGCTGTGTGGCGACCCCCATCCTCACAGCTTGCCTGCCCGCCGCCTCAGGGAGCATCCTGGCTTGTTCCCTTGTCTCTGACCTGAACATCAGTCAGATATCTTTGACAGCCCCTCCCTCACGGCCCCGCTCTGCCGCGTGGTCCACTCTCGCTGGACCCTCCTGTCCAGTCTCCAGATGGCCATCCCCAGGCCGTGGGCTCTGCTGCAGGTGGCTCCAGCTTTCTGACCTATGGTCTCTCTCCGTGAGAAGGAGCAGGCCCCTCATCTCAGGTCTTCTGGTCACTGGGGAGGGCCGTGTGAGGATCCCGGTCACTGGGGACCGCAGAGTGTATCTTCACTGTTGCTGCTACACAGACCTCTGCCCCATTTCCCAAACTTGGCCACCTGTGCCCTCAGCCCTTGAGAGCCCACCACATTCAACTTTAGCCTGGGGTGCCTTGCTTTGTGGGCCCCCCGCCTGGTTAGACCTGGGGATCGCCCTGTTGCTGCTGGTGGGCAGGCTGTGTCCCCCCTAACCTATAGGACTCCCCACAGCTTCCCCAGGCCCTTCAGGGGTGATCACTCTAGCAGAACGCATTCACTTCCACAGAGTCACACACACACACGCACGTGTGTACACACACATATGTATGCACACACATCTCCACGTGGACCAGTCAGAGGCGTGCTGCCTTCCCTTTGACAACGGGTCGTGGGTGGACCGGCTGCCCAGGAGGGGCTGGGGGGCTGTGGGTGGACCAGCCCTCCCAGGAGGGGTCTCACTGGCTCACTTCTCGCCCCACCCCAACAGCCCAGCGCTCGGCCCAGGAGCTGCCCCTCGTGGAGAAGCAGAGTGCGGCCAGCGGCCCCGTCCTCGGAGGGAAGAGGATGGTTCTCTCCGGCCACAACTTTCTTCAGGACTCCAAGGTCATTTTTGTGGAGAAAGCACCAGGTATTTCCTCTTAAAACCAGCATCGAGTGCTTGCTGTTTGGGTGCCGGCAGAGGTTGGCTGGCGGGAGAGGGTGCCATGCACGGTCCCAGGGCCTCCCCACATGGCTTCGAGGGGCTGCGGGTGTGGGGTCTGCTTCTGCCCGGCTAGCAGGTGCCTCTTCAGGGGCTCCAACCAGCTCTTGCTGGTCTTTGCCTTTTTTAGAACCGCAGACCATCCTAGGCAGGTATCCAGTTGTGCAGTGGGCGCGGAAGCCACAGGGGACCCCACTGGGCCCAGAGACCTTTCTATACTGTTCGCTCTGGTGGCACAGCGCCCCGCAGTGCAGAAGGAGACACTGGTTGCTTTCAATGATGGTGGCCCCTGGGGCCACAGCCACCCATGTGTATGTGTGTGTGTGTGTGTGTGTGTGCATGTGTGCACACATGCGCATGGACCTGTGTCTGTGCATACAGGTGTGTGCTTGCACGTGGACCTGTGCGTGTGTGCACATGGACCTGTGTCTGTATGCTCCTCTGCAGGTCTGAAGGGAAAGGGTCTCTACTCTCTGGTGTCTGGGGAACCAGGTGACCAGCCTGTCATTGAGCTGTAGGATGGATGCAGGGGGTTAGGGGCAGGGGTGGGAGTAGGGCTGGGGGAAGCACGGCTCCTGCCCCGGGGCTGCCCAGCCCTGCCCAGCCCACATGGTCATAAGGGTGAGCATGTGGCCTCACCTCTCTCACACCCTGGGGTGTGTTTGTAGAGCACGTTCCTTGTGGGGAGCTGGCCCAAGGGGATGCCGCTGCCCATAGGCTGGAAGGGAGTGCCCGCAGGCCGGGTTCTGGGGCCAGTTGCCCAGCTGCTCCTCTGAGCCCCAGTCCAGCTCGTGAGCCCAGGGCAGGGCCCCTGCTGCTCACCGCAAACCACGGAGGCTCTCAGCCTCCGTAATGGGGCTGATTTTGTACAGTCTGCAGGAAACTTAAGTGCTTCAGTCAAAACGGACTTGAGAGTCTTTCACGTTGACCTCATTCTGCCTGCACTATTGTGCCTGTGATTGGAAATTGTTTTACAGGAGGGAGAAGACCCGCCTGAGTACAGTGGTGGGGGAAGAATTCACACTACCAGAATGCCCCTCTTTGGAGGAGGTGAATTTTGAAATAATTTCAGCATTTGTGTTCTAAATGTGGGCGTGGGCACCCCCTCCCAGCCTGTGGGCGGCAGGGTCCTCACCGCACTCGGAGATGTATGTGGTGGGAGCCGGCCGGCGCCCCAGGCTGTTTCCTCCAGGGCTGTTTCCAAGCAGCCCTGACCTCAACCTGGGTGCCACGATGGGACCGTGAGGCGTCTCCCAATCTCCTCAGCTTGTTGTGGACGGGGGCGGGCTCCTCGGTCACGGTGGCCTGGTCACGGGTCTGCACGGTGGCCGTCGCCTGCGGGTGGAAGCCGAGTTGCCGGGCGTCTGGCTGTTCGCTGGGCTCCCCGGCTCCCCGGCCCCCGGCGGGCTCAGTGCTGCTGCCGCTCACTGCCACGCTGGCCTGCCCCCAGCCCGCTGTCTCCTGCAGCATTCCATGTCTGGTGGGCAGAGGGCAAGAAACCAGTAAGTGGGTGGAGACCAGACGTCCCGCAAACACATGGTGCGTCATGACAAGGGCGGTGTAAACACGCAGCACAGCTGTGTGTCGTGTCACAGTGTCTGCGTCTAAACAAAGTTGCCGGCACATTTGCACACATGTCCACGCCAGTCCTGTGTGTCCAGCATGCATTCCTGGCCTAGCACACATGCTTCCTGATGGGCCTCAACAGTTACTAGGCTTTTCCTGGTTGATTTTGGGGCGAGAAACCACTAAAGTCAATTTAGAGTGAAAGCCTGGTCATCCTCTAGGCTCCTGAGGAGGTGCCGTGTGCTGGAAAATTCTGTCTTTAGTCCCTACGTGGAGGCAGCAAGGCTGGCATGCGAGCGGTGAGGCTGGTCCAGGAGCTGCTGGCCGTGGGCAGGAGGAGGACTGTGGCTGGCCTGTCGCACGTCAGACGCTGGGTGAGGTGGGTGTCTAGTCACCATGTCGCCTCAGCTGCTCTGAGCAGTGCTTGGGGTTTCTTAAGTGTTTCAAGATTCCTCCTGGCCAGGGCTGGCTGTCACCTGTGCCCACCTTGTGTGACCAAGCAGGGTCCCGGAGGAGGATGGCCCTCAGGACATGGGAGCGAGGCTTCTCCCGTGGTCAGAGGACCCCTCAAAAAGAGCCATGAAGCAGCTGCGCTCACCTGTGAGATGTTCGTGTTCTCAGCTGCGTTCGTGGCGGGACTCTCCAGGACCACCCTGTAATTCTGCTCAGGGTTCAGTGTCCAGTAAGAAGCCACAGGGCCTTCCCTTCAAGGACAGCTGTGGCCTCTGAGCCAGATGCCACCTCCTGCAGTGGACGTCCCTGAGCGTGGGGCCTGGGACAGACTCACTGGGAGGCCTGGCAGGAGCAGGACGCTGAGATGCACCCCCCCCCACCCCGCTCTCTCCTGCTGGAGGTCAGGGGGCTCTGTTACGGCTTGTGCATGAGGGATATACTTGCACACACATGTGCAGATATTAAAAACATAAAATCATTTAAATATGAGAACACAGAGAAAGTGCCCACGTGGAGGGGGATCAGGAGAGACTAGGGATTTGGAGCTTGCACTGCGTGTCACCAGGTTCTCGATTGTGATGCTTAAAGTCAGCGATGTGCAGCCCAGCCTTTCCACATGGCTCCTAGAAACTGTGTGAAGCTCAGCAGAACTCACCAGAGCTGGCGGCTTCGGCAGGCTACATGGTTTGCTGCAGCTTATGTGTGGCTGGACACAGGTGTGGCCCCCAGGGCATCCTTAGTGGACACTGTACCTCCTCGACGCCCAGACTGGAGGGGGACCCCTTGGCACTGAGGCTCAGACAGGCCCCATCTGCCCAGACTCAGGGCTAAACCACCCAGGGTGTAGACTTGGAAGATCATCGGGTTCAGTGTGACTGCAGACCACCTCCCTGTCAGACCTGTTCACACCTATTACTGAGGTCCCAAACCCCACGTGGTCACAGACCCAGAAGAGAACATCATGCCCTCAGTCCTAAGTCTTTGCAACAGAAGCAGGACTTGTTTCCTGCAGGGAAGGCCTGCCACTGCCCGGGATTGACCATTGGGAAACAGCGCTGACCCTCAGTGGGTGGAAAAGAGCAGCAGCCAGGCCCCTCTGGTCCTTAGGAGGCTTTTTCTCACTTTGGGCCTCGGAGCCAAGTGGTCCTCCCTCCCACGACCCTGAACTGAATGTTTTCAGCCGTCTTGAGGGGTTGTGTTTCCCCAGTGCCTTCAATGCAGATGACAGGCGGGTGGGGCCCTGCTGGGGTTGGGGGCCATGGCATCCTATTCCCGGTTCTGCCACCTAGCCAGGTCCTCCAGGAATGTCCCGTGAGGGCATCAGAACATCACCCTCTGAAGGCCAGAGGGTGCCCATCCTACTTGTCACTTGCTGTGGTCGGCTGTTGGTGTCACGCACGATGCGCAGTGGGTCTGTGTGGGCTCACAGGAGCGCACGCGTGTTCCTCCCCTGGGCGAGGGAGTGACCTTGCTTCACTCTGGAGGCACATCTGCTTGTCCCTGCGGGCATTAGAGGCAGCACCCCCACCCTGGCCCTGCGGAGTGCTGGAAACCAGCGAGTTTGAGGCAGGGTCAGCTGTTGGGGACCCTCGGGGCTGCGTCCAGCAGGCCTGCTCTGTCCCCACCCTGTGGAGCAGGGAGCAGGCCGTGTGGCGGGGCTGCCCCTCCCAGGCCCGGCTCCTCCGCCGGGTGTGGTGGGGAAGCCTTTCCGATGACTCAGGCTGCAGGGAATTCCCTAATGACTTGGAATAGTTTTACTCCTGGGCTTGCACACAATTTCCTACTGAGGAGGCCAGCGAGCTCCTGATAAGGCTGGAGCACAAAGGCCCGTTCAGGCCTGTGGCCTCCCTTCCCGTAGGGGCTGCGGCTGCGTTCCACACCCGGTGGCCTCCCAGCAGCTTTGCAGAAACAAGGACGCCAGAGGCTGGGGGCACGAGCCCCAGGCCGGGGCAGTGGAAGGAGTCCGCAGTCAGCGGGGTTGGGGCGCTGGAGAGTGTCCCGCATGGGGGTCCCACAGGGCAGGCACCGGCCACCCTGGCTGCTGCTCCGGCCTCCTCCTGGAGCAGGATTGCGTGTGCACTTCTGACCACAGAACAGACTGGGCCAGAGCCCCCGGGCCAAGGTGAGGGGCGTGGGAGCCCTGGGCCTGTGAGCCGGACCTCAGTGGCACTTCTACTCCGTGCTCATTCTCTCTGTGCGCCAGGGATCTGAGCTTTCAGACGCGGTGACAGGGCTGTGAGCCTGTGTGGGTGGCCAGGCTGGTCAGCTTGTGGATCTGCTTGCACGGTGGGACCGCTGGACCCCAGGCCAGCACTGGACGGGATGGTGTCGCACAGCCCACGAGGGCCTGGAGGGGAAGGCCCCTCCCGCCGTGCTTGTCCTCGGTGCGCACGCCCACCGCCCACTCCACACGCGTGTTTCCCGTGATGGCTGTTCCACCGGTGGACCTACCTAGAGCCCATTCCCAGGAGGCTGGTCTGGCCTGTGGACCCTCCTGGAGGGTGGGCGGTGGACACTGGGTGAAGGGCTCTGTCAACCTCTATGGACCAGAAGTAAAGCAGTTGCAAGGCTTTGCCACAGCTGTTCAGGTTTTAACACTTAATGGCTGTTTTGGGGCAACAGTGGGTTTTGTCATAAGAAAAATTGTTGTTTTTAAAAGGCACCAAGGACGTGGGAGGCTTGGTTACAGGAAGAGTCATTTTGGTTTCCTCAAACCGGTGGGGGTGGGTGGGGCCCAGTGGCGCATCCACAGCAGGTGTGGGCCATATCGAGGGAGCTGTGTCCACGGTGCTTTCCACACGTCCCGGGGACCCTCTGCCGTTTATCGCCCAAGTTGGGGGTCACTCCTTCCCTGAGCCCTGCCCTCACGGGAGCTGTCTGCTGCTTGCGGAATGCCGGCGCTTTTAAGGGTGGGGGTGTTCTTTCCGTCTCCTGTTGGTTTTTCCTAGAGGAGAGACGGATGCGGGTCCCCAGGCTCCAGCAGTGTTTGATGCCCTAGTGGGTCATCTGCTGAATGCTCCGCGGGGGCACTCGGTGTCCCGAGGGGCTGGTGTGGCCTGGCACGTCCAGGCCTCTTTGTGACTCACATTTCCTCTCTGCTCCGCCCTCCGCCCCTGCCCAGCCAGCACTGTGAGGGACAAAAAGGCGATGCTGTCTAACTTACTTATAATTTAGTATTTGTAACACATACATTTCTTCTTGGAAAACAGTGAGAAAGCAAAAATTAGGCCCAGAACCATTACTAGATGTAACGTTTCATTTGGCGAGCAACTTTATAAAAAAGTGCAAAGAGGTCCGTGTAGGAGATTGGCATCTGTTACTTCCAAATAACGACTAGGCCTTGTAGGCAAAGCATGCCTGCCAGAGGGGCTTCCTAGCACCGGGAACGCGGCTCTGTCACCCCAGCCAGCAGGTCCTGGGCCTCACCTCTCTCCAGGGCCTGGCCCAGGGACAATAAGCCCTTTCTTTCACAGGTACTAGAGCCTTTTCATTTTTTCAAACATGCAAACGGCCATGGGGTAAGGTTAAAAATACCTTGTGTTTTGCATTTCTGTGTCCTGATGCGGCAAGGAGTAGTCTTAGAGAGGATTTTCTTATTCAGCCCCCAGTTCCCCTGAGCAGGGCAGGACCCGTGGCTCTAGGGCCACACTTATTAGAATAATCCTCTTCCCAAGACCCATGAGGGCTCTTCATGCCCAGGTAATGAGGCCCCAGCTCCCACTGTGTGCACTGCACTCAGGCTCACATCCCAGACGATGGCCTTCCTACCTGGGTTGCCTGCCTTCCTCCTGGGTTATTCCCCCTTGGAGCGTAGACCCTTTCTATGGCTGGCGCTAGGGATGCTCAAGGCCCTAGCTAGGGACGCTCAAGAGCTCCCTCCTGCAGAGTGGGGGTCTCCAGCCCCCCGCTCCAGACCTGCAGTCAGGTCTGTTTGAGCTCCTCCCCTGGGGGCCTGGCATCCACTCTCTGGTTGATCAGTCACGCAGGGACTCACTCCCGTCAGCTGCTGCTGAGCCGGCCAGGCAAGGGTGGGTCCTCTCATTGCAGGACTCCCATCTGCCTGCGTCCAGTTGTGATTTGGAGGCCGCCCCTTTGAGACAGAATAACAGACTTCCCGAATCCTTTCTTGCAGATGGCCACCACATCTGGGAGATGGAGGCAAAAACTGAAGGAGACCTGTGCAAGCCGGTGAGTATGGGCCAGACGGGTGGTGGTGGGGGCAGGGGGAGTGGACGGACGGCCTAGGGGGGCCACGTGCTCTCTGGAGAGGCTCTTGACTACAGAGGGGCTCCTGGCCCAAGGCTCATCACTTCTGATTTGTTGCAATGAACCACGGATGAGCACACACAGAGAGAGAGCAAGGAGTAGAAATGCGCAGCGCAGGGAGCCCACAACGCGGACGCGGGGTGACCACAGAGAGCCAGGCAGCTCCTGGGCTGCAGGCCCCCACCAGGTAGACCAGGTGCACACACATGCCTAGAGCCTGTGGTCTCCACTGGCCACTGTCACGAGGGAGCCCAGACTCGCTGCCCTCCGAGAGGAGCCCCCCTCTCCAGAACCTGATCCCCACCCCTCACTGCCTGGCCATGTGGGCCCAGGGTTTCCGCCAGCGTCCTTGGCTCCTCACGCGCAGTCCTCCCACCAGGACACAAGCTCAAGGTCAGATCTGAGTGCTGCCCCACCTGCTTGTGCTGGCCAGCAGCCGGGGGATCTGCAGACCCGCGGTCCACCGAGCACACTCATCGTCTGCAGGGCCCAGGGCCTGCCGGTGCCCATCTGTACACTTGGCTTCCGTGGTGTTTGTGGCTGCTCACACTCAAGGAAGAACCAGGAGGGGGGCCCTGAGGAAGAACCAGGGGAGCCTGAGGGAGAACCAGGAGGGGCCCTGATAGAGAACCAGGAGGGGGCCTGAGGGAGAACCAGGAGTGAGGCCTGAGGGAGAACCAGGAGTGAGGCCTGAGAGAGAACGAGGAGGGGGGCCTGAGAGAGAACCAGGAGTGAGGCCTGAGAGAGAACCAGGAGGGGCCCTGATAGAGAACCAGGAGGGGGCCTGAGGGAGAACCAGGAGTGAGGCCTGAGGGAGAACCAGGAGGGGGGCCTGAGAGAGAACCAGGAGGGGGGCCTGAGAGAGAACCAGGAGTGAGGCCTGAGAGAGAACCAGGAGGGGCCCTGATAGAGAACCAGGAGGGGGCCTGAGGGAGAACCAGGAGTGAGGCCTGAGGGAGAACCAGGAGGGGGGCCTGAGAGAGAACCAGGAGGGGGGCCTGAGAGAGAACCAGGAGTGAGGCCTGAGGGAGAACCAGGAGTGAGGCCTGAGAGAGAACCAGGAGTGAGGCCTGAGAGAGAACCAGGAGTGGGGCCTGAGAGAAAACCAGGAGTGAGGCCTGAGGGAGAACCAGGAGTGAGGCCTGAGAGAGAACCAGGAGTGGGGCCTGAGAGAAAACCAGGAGTGGGGCCTGAGGGAGAACCAGGAGGGGGGCCTGAGAGAGAACCAGGAGTGAGGCCTGAGAGAGAACCAGGAGGGGCCCTGATAGAGAACCAGGAGGGGGCCTGAGGGAGAACCAGCAGTGAGGCCTGAGGGAGAACCAGGAGGGGGGCCTGAGAGAGAACCAGGAGGGGGGCCTGAGAGAGAACCAGGAGTGAAGCCTGAGAGAGAACCAGGAGTGAGGCCTGAGGGAGAACCAGGAGGGGGGCCTGAGAGAGAACCAGGAGGGGGGCCTGAGAGAGAACCAGGAGTGAGGCCTGAGGGAGAACCAGGAGGGGGGCCTGAGAGAGAACCAGGAGGGGGGCCTGAGAGAGAACCAGCAGTGAGGCCTGAGGGAGAACCAGGAGTGAGGCCTGAGAGAGAACCAGGAGTGAGGCCTGAGAGAGAACCAGGAGTGAGGCCTGAGAGAGAACCAGGAGGGGGGCCTGAGGGAGAACCAGGAGGGGGGCCTGAGGGAGAACCAGGAGTGGGGCCTGAGAGAGAACCAGGAGTGAGGCCTGAGAGAGAACCAGGAGTGAGGCCTGAGAGAGAACCAGGAGTGAGGCCTGAGGGAGAACCAGGAGTGAGGCTTGAGAGAGAACCAGGAGTGAGGCCTGAGAGAGAACCAGGAGTGAGGCCTGAGAGAGAACCAGGAGTGAGGCCTGAGGGAGAACCAGGAGGGGGGCCTGAGGGAGAACCAGGAGGGGGGGCCTGAGAGAACCAGGAGTGAGGCCTGAGGGAGAACCAGGAGGGAGGCCTGAGGGAGAACCAGGTGGTGGGCCTGAGAGAGAACCAGGGGGCCCGAGGGAAAACCAGGGGGGCCTGAGAGAGAACCAGGAGTGAGGCCTGAGGGAGAACCAGGAGTGAGGCCTGAGGGAGAACCAGGAGGGGGGCCTGAGAGAGAACCAGGAGTGAGGCCTGAGGGAGAACCAGGAGTGGGGCCTGAGGGAGAACCAGGAGTGAGGCCTGAGAGAGAACCAGGAGGGGCCCTGAGGGAGAACCAGGAGGGGGCCTGAGGGAGAACCAGGAGTGAGGCCTGAGAGAGAACCAGGAGTGAGGCCTGAGGGAGAACCAGGAGGGGGGCCTGAGAGAGAACCAGGAGTGAGGCCTGAGGGAGAACCAGGAGGGGGTCCTGAGAGAACCAGGAGTGAGGCCTGAGGGAGAACCAGGAGGGGGGCCTGAGAGAGAACCAGGGGGCCCGAGGGAGAACCAGGGGGGCCTGAGGGAGAACCAGGAGTGAGGCCTGAGGGAGAACCAGGAGTGAGGCCTGAGAGAGAACCAGGAATGAGGCCTGAGAGAACCAGGAGTGAGGCCTGAGAGAACCAGGAGTGAGGCCTGAGAGAGAACCAGGAGTGAGGCCTGAGAGAGAAACAGGGGGGCCTGAGGGAGAAACGGGGTCCTGAGGGAGAAACAGGGTGTCCTAAGGGAGAAGCAGGAGGGGGCCTGAGGGAGAAGCAGGAGGGCACCTGAGGGAGAACCAGGAGGCGGCCTGAGGGAGAAGCAGGAGGCGGTCTGAGGGAGAACCAGGGGAGGATCTGAGGAAGACTGGTGCCTTTTTGCTGTGTTTCTGTCTGAAGCCGGCAAAGGCTTCTTCCTCTGCATGAGCACTGACCGGTGCGCCTTTCGGGCTGCGTCTTTATTTTGTAAGAATGTCCAGCAGAGCAGCCCTGTGCCCTCACCCACACTCCCAGCCCCTGCCTTCTGGTTGAGGTGTGGAGACCTTGTGTCTGAAGCATTTATTGACGGGTTGGATTACTGTCCACCTCCTTTGTCTTCTCAGAGCAGGAGGAACCTTCAGGTAACAATGCACAGGCCAGCAGGTGATTTTTTTTCTTTTAAAAATCCTTTACTTTTAAAAATTTAAACTTATTTATATTAAATGAAAAAAAAAGATTTTTTTTAATGATAAAAGGAAAATTTTACAAAGAAAATAGAT
The DNA here is from genome assembly GCF_023091745.1 of Budorcas taxicolor. Classification (NCBI taxonomy): domain Eukaryota; kingdom Metazoa; phylum Chordata; class Mammalia; order Artiodactyla; family Bovidae; genus Budorcas; species Budorcas taxicolor. Next base: position 1,158,072 of record NC_068931.1, on the reverse strand, counting down.
ATTATAAACCGTTAGACACCTAACAGCAAAGAAACAAAGATACATAAAGCAAAAATCAGAAGAAATATAAGGGAAAAGAAAAAATATATAATTGCCATAAGACATATCAACATTTCTCTGAGAATGTTTTATCAAGTGCAGAAGAAATAAGAATATGAACATCTTGAATGAGGTAATAATTTAAATGTAATAAATTTATATTTATTTTATATTACTCTTACATCCTATGGTGATTTTTTGAAGTTCAAAGTTCCTCCACTCTCTCTCCCTCGTCCCACTGGCCCCTCTTGATGGTGGCGTGTGGATGGTCCATTCCTGAGAACACAGGCAGTGGGAGTCATTGTTCAAAGTCTCATTCATGATAAGGACTGAATTTTCTCCGTTGGCCGCGAGATTTGCAGACGTGATCGCGGTACCCTCTGCCCTGTGTCTGGAATCCCCTCCCTCCACACAGCTGGCTTCATCAGGAAGAAGCACGTTGTTGTTCAGCTGCTAAGTTGTGTCCAGCTCTTTGCAACTCTATGGACTGCAGCATACCAGGCTTCCCTGTCCTTCACCAGCTCCCAGAGCTTGCTCAAACTCATATCCATTGAGTCGATGATGCCATCCAGCCATCTCATTCTCTGTCGCCTCCTCCTCTTTCTGCCTTCAGTCTTTCGCAGCATCAGGGTCTTTTCCAGTGAGTCAGCTTTTTGCGTCAGGTGGCCAAAGTACTGGAGCTTCAGCTTCAGCATCAGTCCTTCCAATGAACACCCAGGACTGATCTCCTTTAGGATGGACTTGTTGGATCTCCTTGCTGTCCAAGGGACTCTCAAGAGTCTTCCCCAGCACCGTAATTTGAAAACAGCATTTCTTCGGCACTGAGCCTTCTTTAGGGTCCAGCTCTCACATCCATACGTAACTACCGCAAGCATCTTTACCTGTGACTTTAGCTGCTTCTTCCAAGCACTGATCCATTTACAGAAACCTTCCCAAATGGTTTCAAGGTAAACCTTTCCTCCCAGGCCCAGGGAGGACACTTGTGTCCCACTGGCACCACCCCCGGGGTGTCCAGGCCTCTAACCTCGAACGCTGCCTCACGGCTCCTCCTGGTTCCCTTGGGGAAGTGCTGCTGGCTTAGGAACTCCGCTTCTGGACAAGGACTCCAGCCCCACAGTTACAGAGGTGGGCCTCAGGTTTGCTGTGACCAACACCAGCCGCTGGCTGTCACCCCGAAACAGAGGGCCTTGGCTCCAGGTTCCAGCCCCCCTGTAGGCCCAAGTCCTCTGCCCCCAGGCTACCCACCCCTTCTCCCTGGGCAGGAAGGAGAGGCCAGCAGAAACTGTGCATTTTTGGCATTGAAATAATTCCGCCAAGTTTGCATGTTCAGATTTTCCGTTGTTGGGTTTCCTTTTCCACTGTGAACAGTGCATATTTTAAAGAAAACTTAACCATTATCAGTCGTGTGTTCTGAGAGAAAAGCATGTGAACAGCAATGTGCTTCAGGTTTATGGTTTCACCTTTCTTATCTCTTAAATGAAGTTTACTTTCATATATTTCTTCTAATTATGAAAGAGTGCCATATTCATTGTGGAAACTTGGAAGATATTAACAAAGTTTAAAAAGGAAAACGCCTAGTGAAATTTCAGTGGGATGTGGCCACCATTAACATGTGGGCGTATTTCCTTCCACCCTTTTCCTGTCATGGGCGTGTATCTACACGCACACACACATACATACACATTATACATTTCAACAAGGCTGGGTGGCACTGCGTGTGTGGTTTATGTGTGACCTTAAGCAGTGTGTACAGTTGGTATGTATCTACACACACACACACACACACTATACATTTCAACAAGGTCGGGTGGCACTGTGTGTGTGGTTTATGTACAACCATGAGAAGTGTAGACGGTGGGTGTGTATCTACACACACACACACACGTACATACACATTATCCATTTCAACAAGGTCGGGTGGCACTGCGTGTGTGATTTATATATGACCATGAGAAGTGTAGACGGTGGGTTTTCTCAAAGTAAGTGGCATGAATGTGCCGAGTGCCGTTTGGACCTCTCGCCCTGGTGCTGGAGAGACAGGTTTCCCTTCTGACCTCTACCCTCACTGCACATTTAGTGGTCCATCCTGATTTAATAACCTGTCCAGCATATCAGTCTGTGCCCACATCTAAACAGTCCTCCAGTCACCTGGCCCCCCGACGTGGAACCTGCTCAGGGTTCCTTGCCCCACCGGGCATGTCCCGGTGCGTCCCTGCAGCCACTCCTGCGTCCCAGCTCTGGTTCTGGTCTCAACTCGAGCAAGCCCTCTGCCTTTCTGCCTCTTGTCCTCGTTTCTGCTGTTGACTCCGGTGTCTGCCGTTACTGAGCACCGGCTGTGTGCCCGGTGCCAGCATCACCTGCAGTCCCCTCCTCAGACCACTGCCCCGAGGTGTGTCTTCCTCATCCTCTCCCCTGTGCCAGGGATGGAGCGGAGACTTGGAGATGTCAGAGCCCGGGCTGAAGTGCAGGCCTGTCCAGCCCGGGCCAGCCTCCCGGACACGGGCTGCGGGGCTGGGGCACAGACGTGGCAGAGGTGCGGCCCCAGCAGGGCTCTGAGCACACGTGCCCTTGCCGGGTCACCCACCCTTGACTCCACTGACTCCAATAGAAATGCACTACATGTGCTCCCAGGAGACGGAGCCCAGAGCAGGCTGCAGGCCTGGCCCTGCCCGCCCCCTCCACCAGATGCCCTTAGCAGCAGACTGTGCCTCATGTTTTCACCTGTAAAGGGAAGAGTTGCCTGAAGTTCTCCTCACTTTTCTGTTTAAACATTCTTAAGATTTCATTATTAACCGGATTCAATCAATTTTGCTGTTAATTGGCTACAACTCTTAAAAGTGATGCCACGGATTTTTCTTACACATTTTCCTCTTGTTAACTGAAATCGTATGATAAAAATCATTGAAGAAACCTTTTAGGATGTGAAATCTTTTCCTACCCCACTCCCAAAATCAGGGCCTCTCTTTGGTGCTGAGGCTGGGCCCTCATGTGGAAGGCCGGGCACCTGAGCACGCAGACCCTCCCTGCTTCCTTCCCCCACAACACACGCTGGCCCTGCCCCAGTGACTCCTCTGTGTATCTGTACTTGAAAGGGGGCAGTTTGGTGCAGATGTTGCTGATGTTTCATTTAAAACCTGGAAGAGCAGCAACAGCCTCCGTAAAGCCCTGGTCCATTGTGCCTGCCTGCCTACCTTCCCGTCCCCATCCATCTCGGGGTCGTGACTTGGGCTTTGGGCCGTTGGCGTAGAGCATCTCCAGGGGGCACTTGCCCTGGGTCTCTGCTGCCAGTTACCTGGACAGGTGCTCTTGGCTCCACTGCAAGGCGGTGCCTGGGGGCTTATTAGTTTCCTGCAGGTCATGCTTGGGTTTGGGGACAGAGAGGCGTGGGGTCCTGCCCAGTGGCTGGTCCCCTCTTGGTACCTGTGCTCACAACTTCTCTCCTGACTCAGTCGGCAGCATCTTAGATGAAGCCCATGCCTCCTCCCCGCACGCCCCCCTCAGCCCCCTCTGGGCTCTGGCCACGCAGGAGCCATGGGCCTCAGGCGCTCGGCCGGCCTCTCCAGGGAGAAACCTGCGCATCTCACTCTCGGTGGGGTGACGGGGTGTGGTGTGGGTGGGTGTGTCCCTGGCTTGTGAGTCGCTCACCGCCCTCGCCCACCTCTTTCTCTCTAGAACTCGCTGGTGGTGGAGATCCCGCCTTTCCGCAACCAGAGGATAACCAGCCCTGTGCAGGTCAACTTCTATGTCTGCAACGGGAAGAGGAAGCGGAGCCAGTACCAGCACTTCACCTACCTGCCCGCCAACGGTAACGCTCTCTTTCTAACCGTAAATGCCGCCAACGAACCCACGGGGTGCTTTTCCTAAAAGAAAATCAGGGACCCTGACGTTTCAGTCGCTTCAAACCGTGTGGTCGCACTGTGGGCCCGGCCGTCATGTCCTGTTAGCAAGATCTCATCGTCGGTTCCTTCCAAACAGAAGTGGAGCTTTTGGTGTGCTTTCCTTCATACTGTGGGGTGGGGCTGCATTTGGGAGTGACTGCTGATCCTTTGGAGGCTGCTTGCCGATGTGAAACCGCCAAGGGGGCGAGAAGGTGCAGCTGTTTTGTTCTCAGAAGCTGATGAGGTGGCCTCGGCATGAGTTTAAATTCTCGAGATGCTTAAGGTGGAAATGCAAATAGTTGTCATGATTTTGCAGGTGCTTGAGAAATAAACCTGAGGCCTGAGGCTGGTGACTGGTGTGGTCATTCACTAACATGATGGTTCTGTCCCCAAGCTGACGTCCCACATAAAACTCTCAGCTGGAAAACTGCCTCTCCCCTCGACCGGGAGGCTCTCGCCCCCAAACACCCTTCGTTGTTGTTGTTCAGCCGCTCAGTCATGTCTGACTCTTTGCGACCGCATGGACTGCAGCATGCCAGGCCTCCCTGGTTCTCCACTGTCACCCGCAGTTTGCTCAAGTTTATGTCCATTGAGTCGGTGATGCTATTTCACCAAACACCCTTTGCTTGAGCAAAAACAGCTTGTTCACATGGTCCATTCACACACTTTAAGGGTGGTTTCTCGTTCTAAAAAGGCCTGTTTGCACCTGTTCCACGTTCCAGGCTATTTTCTTAAGGAGAGCAGCACTGTTGTTGCTTCTCCTCTGAACTCGTAGGCAGTTGTTTCCCAGCAGAGCTCAGCCCTGCAGCCTGGTGCCCCGGCCCCCACTGCCTCCTCCAGGCAGGCAGGTCTGTGTCCAGAGAGGACCAAGTCCTGATTCCATTGTGTGATGTAAGTGCAGCTGTTATACTGTGGCTTTTGTTCTGAAGACTTCAGAGATCCCTATTATCTAAGAGGTAAATCACATACTTAGAACTAATTGCAAAAGCAGCTATGTCCTTATGAAGATGTTTTTGGAGGCTTCAGTTTTCTCTAAATGTGAAACCCTCTGTGTCACAATAGACTAGGTGACAGAAAGCCCTGGAAAACCTGTGGCCATCAGACAGTAGAATTAACTGTTTTCCAGGAAAACAGTAGCCAAGGCTCTCCAGGTCTGAATAACGTGGTTTTGCTGTAAAGTCACCGCGTCACGAGCGTGCACGTGGACAGAGCCGCAGGAACGCGTGCTGCTGTGGGCCCGTGCACGAGGAGAATGTCTGCCCTCCTGCCCTGGGCCCATCTGCACATCTGTGGTCAGTACTGGGTGCACCTCTCAAGTCCTGCCTGCTATTGGACACAGTACTGCGGCCCTGGTGGCAGAAATATTCAGTGTTGACTTGAAAATGTAACAATCATGTACTAATTAAAATTCAAGTGCGGTTGACTAAAAATCAAATGTTATAAAGAAAAAATCACTTTCTGAAGCAGTGTAGAAACTAGTTTGAACGTCGTTTCCAACATTTCACTCCAGATTCACCTCCCACTAACACAGATGCCCCGTTGTTCAGGGGGCCTTTCAGATGGGGCTACTGGGGCCCCCAGAGAGATGTTGCTGAGGTCGTGGGCGGGGCTGTCTCGGGGCCCTCATCTCCCCTTCCTGCAGCTGTCGTTCAGTCCTGCAGGCCCCTCCACCAGCAGTGACCTGCCCCAGCTCCACACCCTGTCGCCCCTATGTCTGCCCAGAATGCCCCTTCCAGCTGGTGACCCTGCTCTACCCGCACATCCTCTGTCCATCTGTCTGTTTGTCCAGAGCATGGCTATGTGGCCTGGTCTCCCTTCACATCTCTCCTGGACATCTGCTTCATCCCCAGAGGCGAAGGGGGCCATGCCACCTGCCCCTGGAGCCCAGCCCTGCCCACCTTCCTGAGTGGTCTCCATGCCCCAAGGGGCTGAGATCACAGACACTCCACTGGACTACAGGTTCCCTGTGAGCAGCCCCTAGGCAGCCCTGACTCCTTACCAAATCACAGGGGCCATCCCTGTATGTGTGGGTGTTTCTCTTTTGAAAAAAATAAATGCGTGAATGAAAACAGAACTCAAGCTTCCAGTTTTGGGCCTCGTGTTCTCGCCACTGTCACCGCCTCCTTCAGCTTCAGGCTGAGTCTTCGCAGCAGTGGTGGTGCTGGGGCGGTGGGCGGGCAGAGCCCCACATCCCCAACCCCTCCCCACACCTTGTCTCAACCCTGCCCTCACCCCCGGAAGCCTCGACCGCAGGGAAACCCACCGCAGCCCCCCTGTCCCCTGCCGTCCACCACAGCACGTTAGCATCAGCCGTTCAGCCTGGAAGGGAGTCCTGGCTGCTGGCCTACATGGGGCCCAGGCAGTTTGGGTCCCGTCCCTGGTGGCTCAGACGGTAAAGAGTCCACCTGCAATGCTGGAGACCTGGGTTCAATCCCTGGGTCAGAAAGATCCCTGGAGGAGGGCATGGCAACCACTCCAGTATTCTGGCCTGGAGGGCTACAGTCCATGGGGTCGCAGAGTCAGGCACGCTTGAGTGACTTTCACTTTCATTTTCTTTCCCTCGTGGGGAGAAGTCTCCAGCTGCAGTGGGACACCCAGGGCGAGCCGAGCGGGCAGGGTCAGGCTCCTCGCAGTGTCTCTGGGCGAAGGTCGAGGGCAGAGCAGAGGAGAGCAGACATCCAGGCGCTTGTGCTGCAGACACACCGCATGTGGCCGGGGCATTTCCCTCGGTGTCTGGTTGGTCACCGTCCGGGTTTAACTCACAGTCTTCTGAAAGGAAGCGTGCAGTCTCTGGGGTAGCTGAGCTGAGGGCCCTGGTCCTGTCGTGGGACTGAGACCCTCCGGGGAGCAGTGACGGTCCTTAAGTTCCCACATACCAGCTGTGTTAAAGATGCAAAGCAGCCTGCCTGTGGGGAGCGGCCCCCGAGTCTGGGGGACGGCGGTCTCCACTTTAGCTGTGTCCCTGGAGCTCGCGTTCTTGGCAGTGCCCGGTGCCCCTGGGACAGGCAGCCTGCACGCAGGAAGAAGCCCAGCTGACGACCGCAGGGTCACAGAGGGAAGTCTGCGTGCTGCTGAGTTGAGAGTCCAGCAGAGCCTGGGGTCTGGAGAGCCGGGGTCTGGAGAGCCTGTCTCTGGTCTGAGATGCTTCTAGCTGTTCCCCAGACTGCCAGCTGTGGCGCCTGGCCCCCTGCCTACCTGTTGCTCAGGCCTCAAGGGTCCCAGAGCTTTGCCGGGATCATGAGAAAGCCCTCGGGACACTCAGGCGCCCACGTGGCCTCCGCCGACGGAGAAGCCGTCTCCAAGGGCCTGAGGCCGAGGGTCGCACACTTGCTGGGTCCAGGTCAGCCGGGTGGCCGGGGCTGGTGGCCGGAGTCACAGGCAGGCAGCTGTCCCGCCCGGGCCGTCAGCCCTGTGACCTTGCCTCACAGCCAGCTCTGGGCTGACCTTTCTGCTGGGCGCCTGGCTCTTCTTTCCCTGAGTTCGTGGCGCTCACATTCCATCCCGAGTCTTGACCTCCCAGAAGCCAGTGTGCATACCCGGCAGTGACTGAGGAAGGCGACCCGCCCCCGAGCTTCAGGGGCCGCCCCCAGGCCGCCCTCTGACCACTCCTCTGAGCCAGGCCTCACGGGTGCCCACTCTTTAGCGTCCCCTCACATCGCAGATCCGAATGGGCCCCCACGCCCCCTCCCCACCCCATGTCACAGCTGCATCTTTGTGGCCTTGACCGCAGGGAGCCGTGCCTCTGATCCTGAGATACACGTGTGTGTGTGTGTGCTCGCGTGTGTGTGCGCACAGCCTGTGTCGCTTGCTTGGAGGAGCCGTGTCCAGAGCCCACTGAAGCTGGGGCTTCAGTCTGTCCCCACCCTTCACCCTGAGGGCCCCGGGCTGAGCTTTCTCACCTCGTCTTCCTGGTGGGAACGGGGGGCCGAGGAGAGGGTTGCAGACAGACTTCTGTCCACACCAGGGTCCGGCTGGCCTCGCCTCATCTCAGAGGACCCGTTGGCTCCCTGACTGGGCAGGTGCTACAGTGTTCCCCCAACATGGGCGGAGGGCTAGGGGTGTCCTTCCTGGGCCTAGAGCCCCTAAACTTCTCCCCAAAGGCTGAGTGGGGCCGGGTGCAGGCAGTAGGGCGGTGCGGGGAGAGCCGCTGTGGTTGGTGGCCTGGCCAGTGTCCCTGGGTGTTCTGGAACCTTGCAAGTCAGCTCAGCCGTGTGGCCAGGGGGCTGGGCAGGGTGGGGGCTCATGCGGGCACCTGGCTAGGCTTCTCCTGCTGTTATGAAACCCCAGGTTTGTGGGCTCCCTCACAGCTCTAGCCGGGCACGAGGGATCTGTGTTTCCAGCTCTTTCCACGTTAAACCTGCCACACAGGGGAGCTGGGAGCTGGTCGCCCGTGTCCAGGGCCCTGCTGCTGGCCCCGGAGGGACAAGTTGGGGGAGGGGGCTTGGACACTCTTTGCTGTGGGTCTCAGCTCCTTGCTGTGGGTCTGGCCTGCATGCCGCTGGCTTTGGTGTCTGAACCTGGTGGTGGAGAGCCCAGGCGTTGGAGGGGACTGGAGACTGTTTACCTCTGAAGGCCTCCATGGGGTCAGCCCCATCAGCTGTCTTGACCAGCGACTGCTTCAGGCTGCTGCCCAGCCTCGACTCTGCAGGGAGTGGTCTGAGCCTGGAAGAGAACAATGATGGGGGCGGGTGAATTGGGGGCCTGAACTGGTGGGAAAGAGCGTGGGCGCCCTTTCCGTGGGGGTCTGAGCCAGGAGCCCAGCACACCAGGCCTCCCCTGCAGAGACCATCACACACAGCGGAATGAGGAGGGTGGAGGGTGGACACCGAGGGCCACCGAAACCCAGGGCGGTCTGAGTCAGGCGTGAGGCCAGGCCCCCAGGCACAACCTCGCAGAGCGACTTGGTGACTCCTGGTCCCCACGAGGCACTCACACAGAGGTCACCCCAGGCCGGCTCCTGAGCCCCCAACGAGTCACAGCCCTGGACGTGCAGCTGCCTGGACCAAACGCAGGAGGGTGAGCCACGGTCCTTCTGATGCAGCTTTCGCGGCACCTGGTGAAACCCGAAAGCACCCCACTTGTTGGTTCATTTGGTCTGTTCTGCCTGCCATCCATCATCAGCCTAACCAGGGGAGTCGGATTCCCAGGCGGGGCCGACCCAGCAGTGCCATCGCCACGGACGGCCAGGCCGCCTCGCCAGCTCACACCCCACGTCTGCCTTAGAGCCATGAAGCCAGTCCATCTCAGTGTGCCCGAGCCTGCAGTCGCGCCATCTCTCGGGGTCCCCTTGACGCTCCTGCAGAGCTGCTGGGCGGCACCCCCAGGATGCCTGGGGGGTCCCGGAGAGGATGGGCCTCCCGCCCCATCGGGCTTGGCCGGAGCTCCCACCAGCACAGACCTGAGGTCTCAGTGCCTGCCGCAGTCATGAGGTTCCCGCCCCGAGCCGGGAGCTTGTCCTCTGGGACCCAGGACCTGATGCAAGTGTGTAGAGAGGCTGGAGCTTGTCCGCAGAGGAGACGTCACTCTTGCTGGCGTGCGCTTGAGACCCCTCGTCCTCTGGTCCGGCTGCCCGCCCCCAGGACTTGCATAGGGGTGCCCGCTCACTGGGGCTGGCAGCTCAGGCAGCTCCCGTGCCCACGATTCCTGCCTCAGAAACCATGCCCTGAAGTTATGTTGTGGGTGTCTGTGTTCATGGCTCGAATGTCACGTAACAAACAGAAGACAGTTTGGGCTTTGCTGTCTGAGGACAGCCTCTCTTATGCCGGCGGGGCCGGGCGGGCTCACGGAGTCCTCGTGGGGCGCTGTCCTCAGGTGGCTCTGCAGGCGCCGGGCGGCATCTCCACAGAGGTCCCAGCCCGCCTGGGAGGCTGAGGTCAGCTCAGGTGCTGGGGGTGCCAGGGAGGGGGCCTGGCCCATCTGGCTCGCAGATGCCCCCCCATTGTGTCCGCTTCACTGTGTCCTCCCGTGTGTCCCCTCCATGTCCCCCTGTGTCCCCCCATGTCCGGTGTCCCTGTGCCCCCGTGTCCCCCCATGTATTCCCTGTGTCCCCTCACTGTGTCCATGTCCCCCTCCCTGTGCCCCCCTCGTCCCCATGTCCCATGTGTCCCCCTCCCTGTGTCCCCTGTGCCCTGTGTCCATGTCCCCCTCCCTGTGTCCCCCCGTGTCCCATGTTCCCCCGTGTGTCCCCCTCCATGTCCCCCCATGTCCTGTGTCCCCCTCACTGTGCCCCTCCATGTCCCCCACATCCCCCATGTCAATGGACAGTGAGAGCCTCTCTCAGTACCACGGCCCGCGGTGTCGGCCCTCTCCCCTCCCTGACCCGCCTCCTCCCTGCTGTCTGCCTCCAGATGCCAGCACCCGTGTGGGGCAGGTCCGTTGGCCGCAGCCCCTTGGGTTGTGGGCTCAGCCCAACCCTGGCTCCTCCTGCGGCAGCGGAAACCGTGCTCGTCGGGCCCTCAGTCCCCTCCTAACTGGACGTCACCTGACCAGGGGCCGTGGGGCAGCCCCGAGGCCACGCAGCCGGCAGGTGCTTCCGGGGCCCGAGTCCCCCCACCCACGTGCGGTGTGGACGCAGGCCCTCGTCCCGGGTGTGGCCATGTCCGTCCATCCGTCAGGAGAGTGCCTCTTCTCGGCGTCTGTCACTGTTTCTTGTCCAGTCGTCTCCGTCTGTATGCCATGCCAGGTGTCGTGAGGAGAGCGGGCAGGTGTGCCAGGACCCCGTGTCTGCTGCACGCTGCCTGGAAGTGCCCCCGGCCGGGCTGACTCGCTGGGGTCTCCCTCAGTCACCGTCCTGGCACTGTGTGGAGCCCTCAGGGTGGGCGGGCGGTCGTCTCCTTAAGAGCACGAGTTTCTTCCCAAAGGGAGCCATCGAGATGGCCTCGTGCTGGGGCTTAAGGGTGGGGGCGAGCGCCGGATGCAGACACGGGAAGACGTCTGAGTGAGGAGGCCCCGCTCGGCCGGGTCACCGAGGAGCCGGAGCTGTGCGCCCGCGAGGACCCGGGGGCTGCAGGTGGGGGGAAGCAACCTGGGTCACGTCCACCCTCTGTGGTGGGGACTCGGGGTCCGCACGGACTCACGACCTGACGCCAGTGCCCGCGGCCGCACAGACGCCCTCCTGCTCCCGCCCTCTGCCAGCCCCGGGGGTGCGGGTGCTGCGAGGCAGGCAGACCAGCCCCGGCGTTTCCCCACAGCACCTCCAGAGCAGGCGAGGCGGGCGGGGGGCTGGTTAAAGCGCTGGAGGGGCACCTGAGGAAGGAGGTGAAGCCTGCCTTGGCACCAAGCTGAGGACCTGGCGTGGGAGAGGAGCCCCGAGGGCGATGGCTTAACTTGCAGGACGTGGAGAGGAGCCCCGAGGGCGATGGCTTAACTTGCAGGACGTGCCGCTCCGAGGCCCCGGGCCCTGCACGTGGGCTCCGACGCAGAGCGTAACTGGCGCCAGCGGCCGCGGGCTTGTCGGGCGACTTCAGCGCCAGGGCTGCCCGGTCGGAAGGCCCCGCCCCAGCGCGCCCCCTGCCGCTTCCTATGGTCCTGGCTGGAAGCCGTTCCCCGGTCGGCAGCGCGGTCCGTGGAGTCGCGGCCTGGAGCTCGGACCACCCCAGGCGGGCGGCCGGCTCCTGGGGAGGCCACCTCGCCCGCGCGGGAGCCGCCTCACACCGGGCTTCTCAGCGGGCAGCAGGTGAGCGCACCGCTGGGTCTGTGACCCGTGGGACTGGCGTCTCTGTCAAGGCCCCCGGGCCGCTCTCCCCGCCGCCTCGCTGGGATGTGGGGCTCAAGGCTGGAGCCCCAGTCAGGAGGCATGCAGGGCTCAGACCCAGTTGAGGGGTCTCCTGAAGTGGCTTCCACGTGGGGCCCCAGGCTAGGGGGACGGTGCTTACTGCAGAAGCCCCAGGCTGTGGCCGCCGCTGACCACGGGTGTGCAGATTGGAGGGGAGGGGTCGCATCTGAAAGTGGTTCTGCACACACCCTCAGACGTGGGGCCCACAGGCACACGGAACCTTGGGGACCCAGCCTGGACTCAGAACAGCCTTGGGCCCAGCCCGCGCCCTCCCCTGCAGGGCGACGTCCATGTGGGGAAGTAGCACACCCACGGGGCCGCCGGAGACCCGCAGGAAGGGAGACACGGAGTCAAGGAGACCCGCCCCCACGGGCCGCGGGAGACCCTCAAGAAGAGGGACATGGAGTCTCGGGAGACCCACACCCACGGGCCGCGGGAGACCCACACGAAGGGGGACTTAGAGTCACGGAAAACCCGCACCCATGGAACCGCAGGAGACACATACGCATGGGAGACCCACAGGGCTACTGCAGGAACCAGGACCTGCGGGTGTTTCCCGACATGCAATCCACCCGGGACAGCTGGCCCTTCTTCGCGTCCGCCGGCAGCCTGTGAGGCGTCCCTGAATCCTGCCCCGTGGCATCTGGAGCCCCTCACACAAAGCCCTGACCAGCTATGCACTCGAGAGAGAAGTCTCTCGCCCAGTAAAGGACTGCCAGTGCCGCTTGGGCACCGGGCAGGCCAGGGCTGCGGGAGTTGGCCTGGCTGATGGAGACTGACCAGCACCGGGAGTGAGGATGCCTGCTGTGCCCACACCTGCCATGCTGGACACATCCTGTCCAAGGATGCCAGGGACACCCCAGCTTTCCACCCGACATGACTTTGGGGACGTGAGTGATGACCCTGGCTCTGCCTGCAGGAGGCCGCACGGTGGCCATCACCCACTCTGCTCCTCCCCAGCCTTCCAGCTGCAGCACTGCCTGGGGACCTGGTGCCTCCCTGCCCACAGAGGCAGGAAGAGCAGGAACAGGGCTGGGGAGGGGGCACAGGGAGGGCAAGACCGAAGGGAACGACTCCGCTGGGCATCCCGGGTACAAGCCGGGACCTGGCGACGCTGAGCAGGGCCACGTGCTCTCAGGCCAGTGTCCCCAGGTCCCAGCTATGCAGCCACGGTGCTGCCCAGGCTTCCTGTGGACGGGCTTTGGGAAAGCCAGTCCTAGTCCTCCAGGCTGCTGTGGGTTGCAAGCACCAGCCATAACAGAGAACAGATGTGCACCCACACTGGCTCGAGACCGTGTTACAGCGAAGCTGCATCTGAGAGAGGAGCTTTATTTACTTAAGGCGGAGGTTGGGTGTGCGGAGGCCCGCGGGCCGGGAGGAAGAGGGGCGTTCCCTCCGCGCCGCCCACCCCAACGCCAGGAGGCCAGCGTCACACACACGAAGAGGCGAAGACATGATCAGGAGGGTCTGGTGACACGCGTTGTCCTTCCTCCATCTGCACATGGCAGCGCCGGGCGTCTGTTGTGAAATCAACGGTGCTCTCGCCAGTCGCTCTCCAGGGAACGCTACCATCAGGGTGTCCCTTGTGAGCATGTGCATAAGAGGCAGCAACCAAGGAGAAATGAGACACAGGAAGTAAGCCGGCAGGCGGAGTGGGCACGGTGGAGCCCGGCCCACCGCAGACCCCAGGGCACGGGGCTCAGCGCCCTCAGGGCCTGGTCAGGCCCACAGCCTGGAGGGAAGGAAGGGACCGTCCAGCGCCTGTGGTGCCACTTCCAGCCCGGCTTTCTGCACCCTGGGGGTACCCAGAGGCACTGCGCAGGACCCTGTGACCGCAGTCGTGCGTTTTCCCCTGGGAACGAACCCGTGCGCGGGAAGGAGGACTGGCATTCTTGGTGGTGTAAAAGGGTTTGCTTGTCTAACGGCTGAAGTCTTCTCTCCTGCAGCAAATGGACACTCGCCTTTTCTGTTGGATTTTTACTGATCTCTGAGCGCCATCTTACTCTCTGCTCAAGTTCACCCCATGTCAGACACTTATCAGATAGTATGTCGGTAGCAGCAGAAACGCAGTAGTACATCCAAGTTAAAATTTTCACTTTGATTGCTACAAATCCACAGGCCCTTGGGTCCAGGCTTCTGCTACAGCTCGCAGATGGGTTTTTATAGCACATTAGTGCTGCAGGAGAGTCCAAGGAAAACAGTGCTCTCGGCCTGAGAACCAGCTGCAGCTCTCCCGAGCCGATGACTCACGCTCTCGTTCTAATTGGGTGGGAGAACCAGGCAGGAGACACACAGGGACTCAGTCAAAGCGCTGTTTGTTTTCGGAGGGTATCCTAGCCACAAGCCCGCCCCGGTGCTCCCATCTGCAGCTCATGTTTATTTAATTTTTTTTTTCCTCCTCGCAGTTCCAATCATAAAAACGGAGCCCAGCGATGATTACGAGCCTGCCCTCACCTGTGGACCAATGAGCCAGGGCTTGAGCCCGCTCCCCAAGCCTTGCTACGGCCAGCCGCTCGCCCTGCCGCCCGACCCGGGTGCCTGCCTCATGCCCGGCTTCCCATCCCGTCCGCAGGGCAGTGCCAGCCCCGAGCTCCACGACCTCTCCTGTGCCCCTTATGGCTCGGCCACGGCAGGCCCGGGCCACAGCCCCCTCGGACTTCCGCGGCCAGTCGGCGGGGTCCTCGCCAGCCAGGAGGTGCCGAGACCCTCGGGCGTGCCTCCTGGGCCCCCCCAGCCACCGCCCCCGACTCTGCTGCAGCCACAGGTGAGTCCGACGTCGAGCGGTAGCTGCTCCCCGGGGCGCCGGCCAGCGCTCTGTCCCCACAGCCCCTCCTCTCCGCTGCCGCCCGGGACCCGAGAGCCGACCCACCTGCAGCCCTGTGGCCCAGCGCACCCCTGCGGGACGGGCCACCAGCAGCACCAGCCACTCGAGGTTCCGAGCAGCGAGCCTGCCGCCGCCCGGCCCCCGCCGCCGCCCGAGGTGCGTGAGGACAGTAATCGTAGTCTGGCCCCCATTTCCGTAACGGTCAAGCGAGAGCCTCAGGAGCTGGACCCGCTCGACCTGGATGACGGTAAGTGCCCGCCGCAGCAGGAGCACGCCCAGCCCTGGGCCGAGGGGCCCCGGCCCGGAGCGTGCCCACTGCCCCAGGAGTGTGCCCGGCCTGTCACTCCAGAAAGTCCCAGCGGTCAGCAGTGCCACCGTCAGCCAGTGGGGGACGCCATCCCCGCCCAGTGGGTGCCTATGCTGTGCATCCTGGGGGCACGTGGTCCCTGTGGCAGTGCCAGGTGTGGTGACCACGGTCCCTGGAACACGGCCCCCACCAGCTGAGATGTCCCGTGAGGACAAGAGGCCTCCTTGGACTCGGCTGTGGGCCCAGCTTGTTGCTTAGCATCTGAAGTGCCTCTCTAGTTGCGTGAACCGTCATTAAGTGGTCAAATAGCTAAAAGTGAGTGGCTTTCACCCTGTTCAGCTTGTGAAACCATGTGTTCTGTGCGTGTTTGCCGTTGCATCCAGCCCTTTGCAACTCTCGACTGTAACCATCCTGGCTCCTCTGTCCGTGGGATTCTCCAGCAAGAACACTGGAGTGGGTTGCCCAGATCCGAGGGTTCTTCCTGATGCAGGGATCAGGCCCGTGTGTCTCCTGCACGGGCCGGCGGGCTCTTCACCACTGTGCCGCCTGGGAGCCCAGTGATCAGATCGGGGGGCGGCGCAGCACTCCAGCGCACCCACCCAGCACAGCGCCTGCTCCGCTGGGATGAGTTTGGGTGGATGTAGGGCGTGCTTTTGGGATGCCTGCAGTTAGGTTGATGATGCAGACTTTCTGATGTGAGGTCTTCCTATGAAATGATGGCAGATGCCACCTGATTGAGAGATTTCTTTTCTTGCTTTGGGACAAAAGGCCAGGGCCCCAGGTGTTGTCACAGGTGACTCGGTGCTCGTGTGGGCCCCGCATGGCGCATCTGTGTGGGCGTCTGGCCTCTGTCAGCCAGAAGCCCATCTCCCTGGTGTGCGTCACTCCCTGAACAGGGTATGACCCAGTGCCTACCTGCTGCCCAGCTCCCCAGCTACAGGACTCAGGGAGCCCAGGAACTGCAGGACAGTCCTGGGCACAGCCCCACACCCCCACCCCGTCAGCCACCTTGGCCTTTCTGCCTCCACTGTTGCGGCTCCTGGCCTTCTCCCTGAAATCGGAGCCAGACACGTGGGCGTCTTCCTTCCATGACTGCCGTCTCCCCCATGCCTGTGTTCTGCGCCAGGGACCCTCCAGGGAGAGTCGCTGGGCGTGCGGTCCCAGGCGTGGGCACAGGGCCCCCAGCACCCACCCTCACCTTCGGTGCCCATTCCCACCTGAAGTGTGGGTACAGCCGGACTCGGGACACATGGGCCTTCCTGTGGGGACACCTGGTCACAGCCCCCAGCCCAGTGACCAGGAGGGCCCTGGGCGTGGCAGGTCCCCGTTCGCTCTGGTGGACCCAGGGCCTAGGAGGTCTCCCTCCGATCGGGCGGCCTGGGGCCCTTCCAGTGCCCCTCCTGGTCCTTCCTCACGCGAGCTCACCAGCTCATGAGTGTTCTTGTTCCTAAATGCTCGCTTCACAGGAGGCGCCCCCTTCGCAGGCTGTGCTTGTGGGTTCCTAGAGAGGCCATCTCTGCTCACCATGGTCCCAGCCCAGGACCTACTCGCTCACCGGAGCTACCATGTAAATGCGAGTCAGCCCCTTGTCAGTGACCGTCTGGTGCAGAATAAAGGCATCGTGAGCCTGGGGACCTGAGTCCCCAGCCTGGATACCAAGGGGGTTGGGGCGGATCTCACTGGTCCTTTCTGACTGGGTGGGGAGGGTACACAGGTGTCATGGGGCGACTGGGGGCCTCGAGGGGTTTCTGTAATGCTTGGATGACTTAAGAGGGCACCAGTAATCTAATCCCTTACCGGCCTCGCCTTTACACGTCATATGTGGTCGAGGTGTCTGAAAATTAATTTGTGAAGAGAGTTGGTGCCCAGGGGTATGCGCACCGCGGCCCCAAGGCCTGATCCAGGGGTGTGTGGTGCAGTCCTGAGCCCTGCGGGGAGAGAGCATCCATCGGCTGGGGCCGATCCCTGATTTAGAAACAGGCCCCTGTGAAAGGTCTGGAGGAGATGGGGGGATCGTTGGAATTCACTCCAGGCCATGTGAGTCTCTACTTGTGTCTGGGTTTGAATTTGCAGCCCAGCTCAGGAAGGTGTAGACAGAGAAGATGGAAACAAGAGTGAAAAACTAAATCAGAAAATTAGAAACCACTGGTTTCAAGTAGCCTTGACATTAACAAGCAGACACTCCATCCTTGCCGTTTGAGCCCAGGAAGAGACGAGATACAGACCAGGGAACCAGGACTGGGCGGAGGGTGCAGGGGAGTCTCCTCCCCACAGGACAGGGGGCTAGCTCTGGTGGCACTGGGGGGCCTGCCCTGCCCTCTCCTGGGCTTTGTCCTGCAAGCCCTGGCTCCACCCCCAGGGCAGGAGGGCCCGGCGTTTGCTGCGGCTCCCGTGGGGAACTCAGCCTCACACAGGCTCAGGAACAGAGCGACTGCGCGTCTGACCCCATGGTGACAGTTCAGGGCACTTCTGCCAGGCTGGCCCCATGGTGATGGTTAGGGTGACTCCTGCCAGGCTGTGTGCCCTCCCCACTGGGCTCTCAGAGGCGCTGTGTTGGCCAATAGGAGTCAGGGGCCTATGGGGGCTCCTCGGGCTTGCTTGTGATGCTCGTGGTGCCAGGCCTGTGAACAATAAGAGCTCATTTCATGTGTGTTCTGGTGTTTTCTTTGAAGTTTTTGTTTTCTAGAAATGTAGAGTGAAAAGGGCAATAGTAGGATAGTATGTCCAGTTCCAGGGAGCCAGGGCGTTTGGAGCGCATAAGTGAATCTTTCAGAGACAGGAAAGGTGCTGTACCTTAGGCAGGACGCCCATGCTCCCTGCACAGTGAAGCCCTACGCACAGCAGGCCAGTGCTTGTGCCAAATCTCCATTTGCTTCAAGGACATGCCTCAAGTGGACCCCATTTCTTTGTTTTTCAGACGTTTCTGCTGTTGTATCAGTAGTATCTGGCCCATAAGTAACTTTGGTTATAAGTTATTCTTTGGTTCAACAACATTCATGGAATTTAAACTTTCATTTTGGATTTCTCAATCATGGCGGTATCACTAGATACCTTTTTTAAAAAAAATTAGCTTTGTGGTCTTCTCTTATTTTAAATGTGGATTGAATGTGTCCTAAAAGCTACAGTGTTTCCTTGGTGATTTCCATGACCTGTGCCTTGCTGGGCTGAGCCACACAACCGCCCAGCAGCTCCTCCTCTGGGTGTATACATGGCAGTTCACACACACGTGCACAGCGGTCTGTGTGTCCTGTACTCATTCCCCGGGTGTGCACATTGTGGTTCACACTCACACGCACAGCGGTCTCTGTCTTGGCTCCACACGTGGGCAGTTCCACACGTGCAAGTGGTCTCTGTGCCTTGGCCTCGCTCCCTGGGTGTACGTGGTGGTCCCCACACGTGTGCACAGCAGTCTGTGCCTGAGCTCCCTCCTCAGGTGTGCGTGTGGGTGTCCTGGACTTGCTCCCGTTGATGCGGATCTGCTGGCAGTATTGTGAGCGTCCCTGAAGCTCCAGGGCCTGCCCCGTCTTTTCATGGGGGCCCCTGTGTTGCTGACTTGAGGATCCGCTTTGTGAGCCAGCAACTGTCTCGGGGTGTCGCTTGTTTGCTGCTGCCGACCCCGCCCATGTGTCTCCCCAGCCCACTCCACGGCCTCAGCCACAATCGGCCCTTTCAGCCCCCTCCAGGGGTCTCGGGTTTCCAGAAGTCTCATGTCATTAAAACAACAAGCAGGTGGAGCAGGCGGCCAGGCTGTGTCTGCCTGAGTCTGCCTGCGCCCCCACCCCCCCACACCCCCCTTCCTTCCTGAGCTGGGGCTGCTCTGGGACCGAACGCAGACTTTCCTCATGGAAAGTTTTACTAACCTGGCCCGGGGCCCAGCTCTGAGGCCTCCCCGTTCCTAGTGATGATTGAAAGAGTCTGGATCAAACACGCTGGGTCGTTAGACGGTGGGCTCTACCCGCTGGGCGGAGGTTGCACTCGGCCATGCATGGGTCCTGAGGGTCAGTCCTGATGGCACGGCATCCGGAGGTGGCTGGGGTGGAGACTACCGTCAGTCTGGTGACCCGCAGGCCTCATCTCTCAAGACAGGAGTCCCGGGAGCAGAGCCCCCGCCCGCACCTCCCAGAGCCGAGAGTCTGGAAGGGCACAGAGCCCTTTCCACACTCGGCCCTGGGAGCCTCATGGGGACGTGAGTCTGTCTGCACAGGGACCCCACGCCAGGCTGCCAGGGACGCCATGCCTCCAAGAGTCAGACGGTGTGAGACTTTGGAATAAATACTCTCCTCCCTGTCTAGATGGACCTGAGTGACAGGCAGTGACGGCCGGAGCCCTGGACGCTGCCACCCCACCCTGGGCGGCAGTCAGGCCTTGTGCGTCTGTGGTCCTGGCCGGTGTGTGCGTTCCTGCTGCGCCCGCACTGCTGGGATCTGCCGCTCGAGAAAGGGGGGAGGCAGGGGCCGCTCTGAGTGTCCGCTGAGTAAGGGCCTTTATAAATAGGCGCTGTGCCTGGCCCCTGGGACACAGCCCGCTGAGCCGTGACGGCGAGCATCTCCTGGCCTCCTGCAGCTCGGGTGACCCCACAGCTTCAGCATCCGCCGCTTGGGGCACCCCTCGGATGCTGGATGCCGACATGAGCAGCACGCAGGCCGCCCGACTCTCATCCAGGGTTCTTCAGCCCAGTTGCTTTCTGGGCACTTGAGGGGCATCTGGTGGTTTGCTTTCAGCTAATGTTAACCTTCTGCCTTAATCCTAGGTTTTAGCTTACTTCCTTCTCTAAGTGGAGAATTGTTTGACGTTACTAATTTGAGGGAAAGAAAGAGGAATCTGACGTGGGGGGAGGAAGCGGAGGGAAGAGCTTGGAAGATTTCATGGAGCCAGAGCCACTTAGCTCTGCTTGGGCCAGAGGCTGGTGCTGGCCTGCCGTGCTGGGGCCCCGTGGGCGTGTCGCGGTTCGCGGTCCCTGTAGGCTGGCCCCGAGGGGCAGAGTGTTGGCGAGTGAGTGCGTCAGGACCAGAACACGGTCTTCCTGGTGGATGTGCCTGTGCGGAGAGGTGGGCGCCTTCCCAGGGGGCTTAGTCAGTGCCGCCCCCGTTCCAGGCCTGCTCTCCACGGCTTTGCTCTCCGATGCCACACGTTTCAAAGCTCTTCCTCACTGAGGAACAAGCAGGCCTGGCAGCTCCTCTCAGACACTTGAGCCCACGCCTGGCACATGGCTGTGCTCTGTCCCCAGAGCGTGACACCAGGGGAAAGGTACTCAGAAGCCCCGCTGCCGACGGGCCGTCAGGCCTGGGGTCTCTGAGCAGTGCTGACTGGGGCGGAGGGCCCTGTCTAAATCTGCTGGATGCCTGTCTTTTCGAGAGCAGTGGGCGTGTGGCTGCCCTGCCCTAGAGGGCCAGGCAGAGGGCCAGCAGTGTGTGGCACTTCTGAGCGACCTTTCTGATACAGGAGTGTCCCTTCCATGTGGATTCCTGAAGGACAGTGACTGCCTGGCATAGCCGTCCACCGGGTCCAGGCGAGAAGAACCCGGGTGGTTGGTGTTCGAGAAACTGTGTTCCCATCAAAGCTGTGTGTGTCCTACCTGACACACTATCACCAGCACACAGAAAACCCGGACAACAAGAATAGTGCCAGCACACGGGCTGGGCTCCTTCCAGAGCGACTGTACGTGGGGTCTCTGTTGACGAGTTCAGCCTCACAGCAGCCCTGAGCGGGCCGAACCGCCGATTCAGCCCGTGCTGTCAGAGAGGGAGGCTGAAGCTCGGAGAGAGGTGTCACTGGAGCTGCTCGGAGCGCGGCGGGGACAAAGCCGGGGCTCGCCGTGACCCGCCCGCCAGCCCCGATGTCAGCGCTGGCTCTGGGCCCCCGAGGTCGAGCTGTGTCATTGAGATGCAGTGAGCAAAGACTCCTGCTCAGGAGTTTAGCTTTCATGTGTGGACTCGCCTCGAAAGCCAAAGAGAAGTGTGGAGTGCGCTATGTGTTTCCTTCAGCAGAGAATCCCTTTTACTAGTGGAGGCACTTTTTGATGGCCCAGGGAGAGCTAGGGGACAGGCAGGGCTTCCAGAGTGATGCAGAGAGGCCCTTGGTGAGGTATCAGTCCCCAAAAGCAGTGAAAACACCGACACAAATTTCAGGTCAATTATTCCAGAACCTGACACCTACCCAGAGGCAGAGCAAACTGGGAAGCATTTATTCAGGGCAAAGTGGACCCTGGGAGACGATCTGTGGTGCCGTAACTCTGGGCTGTTCCCCTCCCCCCGCCCCGCGGCGTGTAGCCACATAACCTGGTTCAGTCCGTGATCGGGGGCCCATGATCGTGCAAGCCGTGTGGCATGGCCAAGAAAATAGACGAGCAGCGTGCAAGATGGGTGTATTCACAAAACAAGAGTCTGACAAAGGACTTAGACTTAGCGCATGTGAAAGCTGCGTGTCTCAGTAATAAGACAGCCTGGCCAGAAACTGGGTAGGAGATTTACGTAGACATTTCTCCAAAGAAGATACATGAATGGCTAATAAATACATGAAAAGATGCTCAACACTGTTAGTCTTGGGGAATGCCAGGAAGACGCCTTTTCACACCCATGAGAGATGCTGTGAAAAATCAGAGACAGTAGCAACTTATGGGGAGCATGTGGAGAAACAGAACTCTGGCAGGTTACCAGTGGGATATAAGGAGTGCAGTCGCTTGGGCCGTGCCTTTGCCAGAAGACCCGACAGTCCCACGCTCAGACATCAGCCCAGAGAAATGAACACGTATGTACACATAAAGACTTGCACACAAATGTACTTAGCGGCATTGTGTGTAATATCCAAACATGTGAAACAACCTAAACGTCCATGGAACAGATTTTAAACAGTGTGCTATATCCATACCCACAAGGAGGAATGCAGTACCAATTCGCGGTAGGACATGGTTGAACCTTGAAAACATGTGGAGTGAAAAAGCCAGACACAAAGGACCACAATTTATGTGGGCCCGTTTATATGAAGGTGTCCAGAGAGGCAGCCTGGCCTGGGGATGTTTCTAGTCTGGCCTCTTGTGCGGTTTCATTGGTCTTACATATGGTTTTGTGAAAACACTCGATGCCAAAGGAGAGAAGTGCTTTGGAAGCGAAGGCATGTGTGTATCGTGTGTGTTTGCTCCTGTATGTGGAACATACACAGCCCTTTTTCAGGTGCGATGGGAGAAAACTCACAAATTCTATATTTATATGACACAAAATAATGCTGATAGCAGAGTTTCTCTTGGGGAATAAAAATACGTGTGCTTCTCCATCACTTACTGTTTAGCTAAATAAAGGATTCTCTTTAAAGCGTGAGCCATGTGGGTCCTCACGTTGGCTGGGCACAAAGCCTTAAACCCCTTTACCCTTTTCAGTCTGAATTTTGACACCAGGTTCTTCCTTCCTTACAGATTACAAAGTGGACACTTCCACACAGTTAAGAATAAAGACGATCCATCCCCCCACTCAAACATCCGCCCTTATCAGGCCCAGGGGACCCCGACTAATCACAGCCTGGTCCTGAGACAATGGGCCGTGCTGGCCTCCGGAGGACGTGGACAGTTATCGCCCAGAACCTGGGGCTGGCTCTCTTCTGCTCTGAAGCAGAGCGCACAGTGCTGGATGTGTCCTCAGTGGGGCAGGGGGCCTTATCAGCCCCAGCCCACCCTCCCTTCCCCGGGAAGGCTTCCCCACTCGCCATATCAGGCCGCACAGCTGCCGCTCTCCAGATACGGCCCGGGAGCGCCCTGGGCGGCATGGGGAGACCGCCGTGATGCCCCGGCTCCGGCTGCCGGGTCTGGCAGGAGGAAGCAGGGAGGTGTGGCCGGGTAGGCCTGGAGTCCAGACGTGAACCAGGCCCCGCCGGCTCCCTCTGCTGCCCCCGGGGCTCCGGGGACAGCCCGTCTCAGGCCTCCCCGTCCTCTCTCCATGTGCCGAGCTGGGTTGGTTTGCAGACCGCTCCGTGTCTCTGCGGACGTTTCAGCTGAGACTGGGCAGGGCCCCAGCACTGGCCTTGGGAGATAACTTCTCACCTGTGAGTGGGAGTGAGGTCGGAGCATTCTGTACAGCCAGGAAACTCACAGACCAAAATCGGTGAATGAGAAGGTCACTGGGGTGGGGACACCCGGGGGAGCACCCAAGAGGTGGGGGCACTGGGGGAACACGCAGGGGGGACCCCCTGGGGGGTTGACACCCGGTAGGGTGGGGTCACCTGGGGGCGGGGACACTGGGGGACACCCAGGATGGACCCCCTGGGGGGGTGACACCAGCATGGTGGGGACACCCAGAGGGGGATACCCAGAATGGGGGTACCTGGGGGGACACCCGAGGAGGACACCCAGGGTGTGGGGACAGCCGGTGGGGAGACACCTGGAAGGGGGAGGTACATGGGGGGACACCGGGGGCGGGGGGGGCGACACTCCTTCCTCTCAAGGGTTTTCTCTGGGATCGTCTTTAGGATGGTGCCCAGACAAGACAGCAGCACCAAGGTGACCTGCCTGCATTTGATGAGAGAAACCACACTTTGGGCATTTCCTCATAACTGCTGTCCCCAGACTGAGACTGGCCGGGAGGGGGCAGACCGTGTCATGTGTCGGGGCCCCGTCCTGGCTGCGGGAGAGCCTGCTGTCTGCTGCTCTTGGCCGGGCTCCTGGCTTTCACAGCGTCAGACTCAGAATCGCCTTTCTGTGCACTTTCCTTTTTTTTTGTCCACAGTAGCTATTGCCAGCAAGCTGTAAACTACCATATATCACTCAGGTTTAAGATCCTAAACTTTAAAACAAATTAAACTCTTGTTGACATTGTAATAAAAATCAGAATGGAACGGGCGGCTCAGTAGAAGTGAAGTTCAATTATTTTTGTGGATTTAAGATTGTTTTCTGGGATTCGCAGGCTTACAGGGCAGCAAGCGATTTCCTCTTGGCAGACAGTCGGTCAGAGGAAAAGCAGTGGTGGCTGCAGAGGTGGCCGCCGCGGGCCATCACCTGAGTGTTTGCTCTGGCGGCGCAGGGCCGTCTGCAGCCATGCTGGAAACGCAGCGTCCCGGCCGTGTTGGAGGGGAGATGTGCAGGCAGCTTTAAGGCATTTTAGTTTAAGAAAGGAGCTGAAATCATGTCTGTCGGAGACTGCCTGTCACCTCGGTGTTCTGCTGGATGGAAGACGGCCCTGGAAGCACAGGCCATTGTCCTCCAGCTCCCGTCCACTGTCCAGGCAGCAAAGCGCAGCACCCTCTGCCCCTCCTGGCAACCCCCAGGCCTGTCACCCCCACACACACCCGTCACCCACCACCAGACCCCTCACCCCACACACACCCGTCACCCCACACACACCCATCACCCACCACACACCCGTCACCCACCACCACACCCGTCACCCCCCACACACACCCGTCACCCCCCCACACACCCGTCACCCTCACACACACCCGTCACCCCCCCACACACCCATCACCCACCACCACACCTGTCACCCCACACACACCCCTCACCCCACACACACCCCCTCACCCCACACACTCCCGTCACGCCCACACACACCCGTCACCCCACACACACCCGTCACCCACACACACACCGGTCACCCTACACACTCCCGTTACCCACCACCACACCCGTCACCCCACACACACCCGTCACCCCCTACACACCCGTCACCCACCACCACACCCATCACCCCCCACACACACCCATCACCCCCACACACACCCGTCACCCCCCACACACACCCGTCACCCACACACACACCCGTCACCCTACACACACCCGTCACCCACCACCACTCCCGTGACCCCACACACACCCATCACCCCACACACACCCGTCACCCACCACCACATCCGTTACCCCACACACACACCCGTCACCCCCACACACACCCGTCACCCACCACCACACCCGTCACCCCACACACACCCGTCACCCCCACACACACCCATCACCCACCACCACACCCGTCACCCCACACACACCCCTCACCCCACACACTCCCATCACCCACACACACACCCGTCACCCCCACACACACCCGTCACCCCCACACACACCCGTCACCCACACACACACCGGTCACCCTACACATTCCCGTTACCCACTACCACACCCGTCACCCCACACACACCCGTCACCCCCTACACACCCGTCACCCACCACCACACCCGTCACCCCCCACACACACCCGTCACCCTCACACACACCCGTCACCCCCACACACACCCGTCACCCCCCACACACACCCATCACCCACACACACACCCATCACCCCACACACACCCGTCACCCACCACCACATCTGTCACCCCCCACACACACCCGTCACCCCCACACACACCCGTCACCCACCACCACACCCGTCACCCCACACCACACCCGTCACCCCACACACACCCATCACCCTACACACTCCCGTTACCCACCACCACACCCGTCACCCTACACACACCCATCACCCCCTACACACCCATCACCCGCCACCACACCCGTCACCCCCCCCACACCCGTCACCCACCACCACACCCGTCACCCCCCACACACCCGTCACCCCCACACACCCGTCACCCTCACACACACCCGTCACCCCCCCACACACCCATCACCCACCACCACACCTGTCACCCCACACACACCCCTCACCCCACATACTCCCGTCACCCCCACACACACCCGTCACCCCCCCACACACCTGTCACCCCCACACACACCCATCACCCACACACACACCGGTCACCCTACACACTCCCGTTACCCACCACCACACCCGTCACCCCACACACACCCGTCACCCCCTACACACCCGTCACCCCCCACCACACCCGTCACCCCCCACACACACCCGTCACCCCCCACACACCCGTCACCCTCACACACACCCGGCACCCCCCCACACACCCATCACCCACCACCACACCTGTCACCCCACACACACCCCTCACCCCACACACTCCCGTCACCCCCAAACACACCCATCACCCTACACACACCCATCACCCACACCCACACCCCTCACCCTCACACACACCCGTCACACCCACACACACCCGTCAGCCCCCACACACCCGTCACCCTACACACACCCGTCACCCACCACCACACCCGTCACCCCCCACACACCCATCACCCCCCACACACCCGTCACCCCCACACACCCATCACCCACACCCACACCCCTCACCCTCACACACACCTGTCACACCCACACACACCCGTCAGCCCCCACACACCCGTCACCCACCACCACACCCGTCACCCCTCACACACCCGTCACCCACCACACACCTGTCACCCCCCACACACCCGTCACCCCCACACACCCATCACCCACACCCACACCCCTCACCCTCACACACACCTGTCACACCCACACACACGTCACCCACCCACACACCCATCACACCCACACAACCCGTCACTTCCACATACCTGTCACACACCCGTCACCCCCACACATACCTGTCACTTCCACACACACCCGTCACTTCCACATACCTGTCACCAACACACACACCCATCACTTCCACACACACCCGTCACTTCCACATATCTGTCACCCACACACACACCCGTCACCCCCACACACACCCGTCACCCACACCCCTCACCCTCACACACACCTGTCACACACACACCCATCACACCCACACACACCCATCACTTCCACATACCTGTCACCAACACACACACCCATCACTTCCACACACACCCGTCACTTCCACATACCTGTCACCCCCATACACCCATCACCCACCACCACACCCATCACCCACCCATACACCCGTCACCCCACACACACACCCATCACCCCACACACACACTGGTCAACCTCACACAAACCCATCAACCCCCCCACACCCGTCACATCCCACATACCTGTCACCCCTACACATACCCGTCACACCCCACCACGCCCATCATCCCCCACACCTGCACCTGTAACCCCCAAGCTATGACACCTCCTTCGCTCACCAAGATGGAGACAGTCATTCCCATCAGATCCACAGCAGCTCTCTGTCCTGTACGTGGCTTCTTGCCACGATGCTGCAGAATCGCGAGCTGCAGAGAAGTGTGCAGATGGAAACTCGGTGACAGGTTAACCCGACGAGCCAGGTGCGCTCCTGCAAATGGGCTGTGACCTGGGCTCTCCAGCAGCCTCTCACAGCATCACGCCCCTGCCCTTGCCTGCCTTGCTCTCTTCTGCACCACGTCCTGTTTCTCTCTGCACAAGCCCAGGTTGGCTGTGAAGTCGTGATTTGTGAGCCATAAACATGCTGATGTCCTCTGGCCACCATTGGTCGGCTCAAGGTGTCCAATCACCACCATCACTGTCTTCAGAGCCGGTGCTGGGGTCACCTAGGCTGCCTGGGGTGGTGAGGTCCTCAGTGGGTTCCTGCCTGCCCCCCACCCCAGACCCGGCAACACAGAGGGCAGGAAGGGGGCCGTGGGCTGCGAGCCTCACTCTGCAGATGGCGTCCAGCACTTCCTAACTGGTAGAGTAAGGAGGAGACTTAGAAACTCAGGACCCTTGGAGGAGGTTCCCTCACGGAGCCCTCCCTGTCCCTGGCTGCTTAGAGGACCCGTGGATTCAGAAACATGCCCTTGGATCCCAGCAGTTTGTAGCCCTGCTCACCACAAGGCTTTGCAGAAACTTGTGGGATTCCTGACCCAGGGCTTGCTGAATCTATAGAGTATTTGGATAAGACCACGCTCTTGGGCAGTGAGCTTGTCTGACGATTTGTGGACCAGGAACCGTAACCAGCGGGAAGGTGCTGAGCTCGGAGCCCCACTCCTGGCTCAAGAACTCCTGTCACTTCATCTCAGGTCTCTTCACGCCTTGTGATGGAAATAGGCCCCTGATTTATCCTGAAGCTCAGTCTGAATCCCACATGAAGGGCCAGCACAGCTCGGGTATAGAGACGACCCATCCAGAAGCCACTGGAAGGCCTCAGTGATCGTCAGTCTGAGCTGACACTAACTGTGAGCAAATATCCTACCTAGCTTGTTCTCCACATGCTGGTTCTTTGGTTTTGTTTTTTTGTTTTTGAAGAGCTGTATCAAGGCTTCTTCAGAAATTAGATTTAGATAGAACATCTCTGTGGTGGGAGAGTGGATTAAGAGTCTGCCTGCCAGTGCAGGGGCACAGGTTGGACGCCTGAGCCAGGAAGGTTTCACAGGTCTCCGGCAGCTGCAGCACGCGCGCCGCGACTGCGGGAGCCCATGCGCCTAGGGCTCGCGCTCCGGGACGAGAAGCACTGCCGTTGGAGTGCACCACAGCCCAGGCACCGCAGTGAAGAGCAGCCCCCGTCTCTGCGACTAGAGAAAGCCTGCCTGCAGCAACAAAGACCCAGCGTGGCCAAAAATTAATTAATTAATGTTTAAAAGTGTTCTTCTGAAAGAAAAAAGAAATCTTATTTAGATAAACAGAGAAGGAATTAATGCTGAGTTTCCAAGCTCTGCCCCAGAAGAAAGATCCTGTGAAGTTACTGTGGCCATGACTTCGCAGCTGGAGAACAAGAGCTCTGAGGCCTGAGGGGCCCAGACTCAGCCTTGGTGAGGCTCCTGAAAGAGAGTAATCCAACTTTCAAAGAGGACAGAAATCAACCGGTGTCTGCAGACTGCTGGCTCTGCTTGGGCATCGCAGGGTAGTCAAGGCACCTGAGCGGATCAGACACCTCACCCCAGGGAAGTTAGAGTGCAGTCAGGGAGAGCAGGTTAAACAGTGTTTAAAATATAAGTAGCAATTCTGGGAGACAGAGCCGCGCTCTAGACGGCCACCTAGCAGCTGCCCGTGAGTCACAGAGGCCGGTAAATCCGGGTTTAGGTTTGGGACACTTAGAGGCCATTTCAGTAGAAGCAGAGATGGAGCAAAGCCTCAAGGGCTGTTGCTTCTCTGCCTCAAGTGGCATCTCTGGGTCACACAGGAAGTGGAGTGTCGTCAGCGTGGGGGACACATTTGCAGCCTTGGTTCCACGTCTGTCAAATGCAGGCAAGGTCAGCTGATGGAACCTCCTCCAGAAACCAGCCTGTGAGGCTCTCCGCGGGGAGGGTCCCTGGCCCCCCATGCTGCCAGTCCTCAGTCTGGGCGACCTTTCCAGGTGCCGGCAGGAAACGCAGGGGATCCCCTGCCTGCTTCCCCAAGGGGTGTGGGACCTGGCCACGCCCCTCCGCGGGCTGCGACCTGAGACCTGAGACGGGGTCCGCGGGGCCGGGGTCGTGCGGTGAGGCCGCTCGTTTTTGTGGCCACCAGGGGCATGGCATCATTACAGAGTCAATTAGAGTGCGTGTGTGCCGGTCCTGTTGATTTGATTTAGAGCGAGGAAAGCTCCAGTAATGAGCAATTACAAGAAACTTAATGGCCCTTTATACTGAAGGCAACTTCCATGGCACCTAATATACTTTGATGAATTACTCATTATGTGCGGTGTTGGAATAGCTTCTATAAAGATTAATAATTGGATAATCAATAGAAAAATGCAATCTTGGTTTTTGCTTTTTTCCTACTCCAGGGTCAATATGTCCTGAAGATTATGGGCCCTGTCTCATTTGCCCGAATTTTCTGCCTCCCTGCCTCACTCTCTTTCCGATGTTTTCCAAATTAGGAGTTTAAGCATCGATTACCAAGTTGGTGTTGCACTTTTTTCTTCATGCCTTCTGTGGTTTTTTTGTTTTTTCTTTGGTCCAAATCTTTATGGATCTGATTTTTTTGGAATGAGCAGACAGGTTCTGCTGTCGGTGGGTTTTGTCAGCACTCATGTACAGTTGACCCTCCAGGTGGGCTCAGTGCCTTGAGGAGGTCGGGGGTTAGTGGGTGAGGCTGGCTGCGGGACTGAGTGTCCGGGTCACCCTGTGCAAGCTGGGCCTGAGCCAGGGTGGGGACGCAGGCAAACGTGATGGCTGTGGTATTCAGGACCTGCCTGGGGCTGATGAGATTCTGGAGGGACTCTGGAGCCAGGAGGTTGGGCCTGCTGCCATGTAGCGGCTGTGCCTACGCCCTCGGAGACAAGGACATCCACCTCTCCATGCCCAGCGTCGGGGGCTCAGGGCTCCAAGACCGTTAGTTGACACTGAACTAGGGGCACTGCCCACTGAGCAGGTGAGAGGTCCATCCCGGGACCCTGCCGCCAGCCTCGCCCCGCAGTGAGCAGCTGGAAGTTCTTAGCTAACTGTCCACAGACTGCCCAGGGCCTGCGGCACAAAAACCTCTTCTCAGAGATTTGAACGATAGTTCAGAATATTCTGAAGGTGAGGAAAGCGTGCTTTTCTGTCCGCAGGGATGTGGGCGTGGACTTCAGCACAGCAGCTCTAGAGACTTCTCTTCAGTGGCACCCAAAAGGTTTCCTGTCTGCC
This sequence comes from Budorcas taxicolor, assembly GCF_023091745.1. Taxonomy (NCBI): domain Eukaryota; kingdom Metazoa; phylum Chordata; class Mammalia; order Artiodactyla; family Bovidae; genus Budorcas; species Budorcas taxicolor. The sequence goes on along the minus strand of NC_068931.1, from coordinate 1,127,919 downwards.
CCTCTTCCTGCCCCCTGGCCAGCCCAGGGCTCCCCGGACGTTCGTGGGTGCGAACTGAGTCCCTGGGGTCTGCTTAGCATGTCCGGTCCCTGGGATCTTGTTAGAGTGTTCGGTGGGCCTGGGTGGGGCTCAGGGGTCAGCCCCTCTGAGCTCAGGTGGCACAGCGTCCCCGGGTGGCAGGAGCACCGGGCCTGGGCCGGGTGGGGCAGGCGGCCTGTCCGAGCAGGGTGGTGGGGTGATGGCCCAGCAGGGTGCAGGCCCTCATGTCACTGGTTGTCGTGGGGTGGTGGATGCTGGGTCTGCCTGTCCCCGGCTTCCCTCTGATCCTGGTGCTTGATCATGATATGGGACAGAAGGAGCAGGAGGCGGGTCCCTGGCCCCTCAGCAGGCTCCCCGCCGTGGGGGAGCAGAGAGCAGCAGCCACGCCCCTGCCCTGTGTTGCCATTGGACGCGGTCGTCCTCTCCTCGGCCGTGTGCGGACGCAGTCACACCTGACAGGCCTACTGCTGATTCTCGGGGGACTGACGGCTTAGTTCAAGGTCATGGTTAGCTTTGAGGTGGGGTTTCTCTTCCTGCGAACCCAGGTCCCCCGAGCTTCCTTCATGGGCAGCGTCTTCTGACCAAACCTGGCGCCAGCTGGGAGGTTATGGATCCTCCCGGACTCAGTGTGAACCCGGGCGGTCCCAAGAGCCCCAGACTCGGAGCGGGCACCTCTGACCTCACTGATCACCGCCCCCTTGCCCCACAGAGAAGGACCGGCCCCATGCTGGTTGTCGTGGGTCCAGGGGTGCCTGCAGCCGGGCCGGGGGCCCGAGCTCCTGAAGCCAGGGACGGGGCACGCCTGCCAAACCCACAGCGGCTCCTTGTCCAGGCCCATTTATTCAATTTTACTTTTTAATTAAACGAGTCTCTTAATTTTTTTTTATTTTTCCAACTCTGTTAATTGTTGGAATAGGAACTTCATCACTGGGGGAATGTGTCCCCTGGCGGCACAGAGCAGGCCCTGGAAAAGTGCTTGTCGGTGGTTTAATGACCCCAGTGAGCAACGCGGAGCGAGCTTGGCACGGGTGGAATAATGGCCTGGGTCACATGGAAGGCGTCCACCGCACACACCAGCAGGAGGCCGGGGCGAGCAGGGACCCCCCTGTCACGTGGCCCCCACTCCCCACGGACACTGCAGTTTCCACACGGGCCGTTTGCATTATTTGGAATAGTCAGGCTAAATGAGGAAGCGGCCATGGAGGCAGGACAATTATTCTGTTTTAATGGCTGGCAGCCCCGCATAACAGAGGTGCCTGTCAGGGCCAACCCACATCCAGCTGGGAGGGTCATGTTTTATTAAAACCGTGACTGTTGTCATCCAGCCCCTCCGCTGTCCCATTCTCTCCTTCCAAAAATAGCAGGCCCCGTGGCAGTGGCTTATTATGATTAAAAAGATAAAAATAAGTGAAGGCTGAAATAGGTCCAGGACACCCGAGGTAACACGAGAACTTACTTTTTAATGAAACTTGAGAAACTGTTTTATTTTCCACTGCCTCACAAAGCATCTCTGGAAAAAAAGAAAAAGTGAAGAATGATTTCAGTGCTGTTGCAAGTCTGCATTTTCAGAATTACGACAGTTGTGATGCGCACGTGGCAAAATCACCATTTTCAGCCCGGAGTCTTGCAGAGCGGCACCTCCTCAGGGAGGGACAGGGTCTACGGGTAGACCAGACACGGTCATGCTGGACACAGAGGCCGCCGGACCTGGGAGACTGACCAGTGCCCACCTGTGAGGGAGGTGGACTTGCCACGAGGTCGCCTCTTCTCAGGAAACTGAACACCCACACGCAGCCACACCTCACGCTTCCTGCACGGGGCACGCACTCCCCTGGTGCCTCTGCTCTCTAAACTGTGGCCTTAACCATGTTGAATCACGGCTTAGCTCAAGTCCACAGAGATGCCCTTAATGACAGCCGAGTGTGCCTGCCTGTGTCCAGTACAAACGGGGACACATCCATCCCATCGGTGACAGAATCACAGCAGTGAACGTCCTTACGTCTGCGAGGACGCACAGCCACCAGCAAGGGCTTCCTTACCCAAGAATCACTAGGTTTGCAGGCAAGCACAGCAAACATGATCTGGAGACTTCCTAGAAGTTAGTTCCTTAAGAATAGATTTGGCTGAGACATTTCTGCTTCCGTCCACCTAAATTATCATCCTCTTAGGTTACATACTAACTTTAGCCAAAGGTGCATTTTCTGGGAAAGTTAGCAAATACTTTTTTAAATTATCTTTTAGTTATAGGAATGGGAAAGAATATCCTTCCTGTTTTGTTTTGCTCTTCAGAAAGCTATTTTGGTTTTCTCTTAAAAATAAAAATGATTTTTGATGACTTGTCCTCTAGAAGGATGTGCGTTTTCCTGCCCCTTGGAGGAAGATAGAGTGAAGAAGTAACAGTTGCTCTTGTGCCATATATTTATTTATGTGCCATATTTAATTTGATCATGAGCTTTGATGGAAAGTCATGACCTTCTTTGTTTTGTATATTGCTCTTGTCTAAAGGACAGTGATGCTCTAAAGAACTAGTTCTCTTCATTAAAAAAGCAACATCACAGCATGTTGTAAAACCAGAAACGGAAAAAATGACAGTGTCCCTGCTGGGCTGACTAGTTTGCTAAGTAGCAGTAGATAAATATTGTTAGTTTTAAAAAATCCGTTTGATTCCTTATTGGAACTAACGTAACTATCAAAAAAGAGACGTTTTAAAGTGTATTGTATGTAGTTAGGTATGTAATTTGGAGAAGGAAATAGCAATCCACTCCAGTATTCTTGCCTGGAGAATCCCATGGACAGAGGGGTCTGGCAGGCTATAGTCCATGGGGTCACAAAAGGTCGGACAGGACTAAGTGACTAACACACACACAGGTATGTAATTAGGCATTATATCAACAAATATGTTTTTTTTTAATTGACACAAAAGTATAATTTGTAAGGTATGGTCCTTCTCTGAGTAAGTTAACTTGATTTGAAGGCAAGGAGTAAACTGTGTGGTGAGGTTAACGTTGCTAAGCTAGATTCTTACTCTCTAAGCCTAAACCCAGGCCTGAGAAACCAGGGTGACAGCTGTGTGAAGACAACCGGAAGCTTCTGACACCTGCTTCTCCTGGCCCTTCCCACCCCGTGCCCGCCGGGGCCCCTGCAGCAGGAGGGCAGAGCCCGCCGCCCGCGTGAACAGGCCGCTGTCCCGCATGTCACTGCGGCCGCGTCCAGCGAGAGGCCAGCGACAGTGCTGGTGTCTGTGACCCACTCAGGGACGTGGCGATGTCCTCGTTAACCTGAGACCTCCACGGGCACTGTTCTGACAGGACAGGGATCCACGTGGGACGTCAGGAATGTGGAAACTGAGCAGAGGGGGCCGGTCCCGCAGCCCGTTTTGTGTCTCGTGGTTGAACCCAGACTTCGCAGTGGTTTTAGAGCAGGGCGGCCGCCCCTCACACAGCCGGTCGGGTTCTCTCTTACCGGCTGGCAGTCGGTAACTAAGTTCCCTGGAAGGCGCTAGCGCAGCTCTGCTCCCTCTGTGGAGGCCGGAGTTGAGGCTGATGGGGCCTCCCGAGCCACCGGCCCGCTGCGTGGACACAGACCAGACCCCAGGGCTGGCCTGCCGCCGGCCTCCCGGCGCAGGCTGCGGTGGGCTGGCCTGCGCGGTGAGGCGACCAGTGCGTCCCCTGCACCCCTGGTCCCGTCCACGGTGATCCGAACAGTAACCACCCCAGGGGCTGGGAGACACTGCGTCCCGCCTCGCCTGTCCCCCGCACGCAGAACTCGAGTCCAGGAGGGGTGTGTTTCTCCATCTGACCAGACTGAGGAGTCGGCGATTCCCGGGGCGGAAAGAGCCTCAGGCACGCCCGCGTCTTCACCGCGGGACCTTCAGGCCCCAGCGGCAGGCCGCTCCCTCGGGAAGCTGGGGGCCGGGTGCGGACGCCCAGCAGCCTGTGCAGCCCTGGCCCCACCGCACTGTGTGTTCTGACTCTGACCACGTGTCGTCCTGTATCTCCCGGGGTCTCGGGGACCTGCTGGTGTCAGGACCCTGGGTTTTCCATCGTACTCATTCTTTCCTCTCTCAGAGCAAAGTGATACTACTATCACCGCGTTCAAAGTCCCGATATTTAGAGTCAAACCCAGAAGCACACATATCGCGTCTTCACTTAGGGTAGGAAGTGGGGCACTTGGTGATAAAGTCTCGGACAGATAAGGTGCGGATGCTGGCGATGAGGAGCCACCTCGGGGCGGTGGGAGTGCAGGAGGGACGTGTGATGGTGGGCAGCTGCCACTTGGATGTCAGACCTTAAAACCGGGTAGAGCCTGCTGGAGCTGCGAGAGCCTGTCAGGCCTGGAGCAGCTCTCAGAGCCCCCTGCCTGTCGGCGCCGTTGCAGGCACTGCTGCAGGGGTGTGGTGCTGTTTCTGAGGCCACGCTGGCGGGCCCCTCCTGGCATTGGACCCGCACCCACAGCGCCCCTTTGAAGGTACCAGGGTCAGCTGCCCGCAATGTGGGACCTGGGGCTGACTGCCCACGTGCGGCTCCTCCAGGTCAGAGGAAATGGTCACCACAGAGACCCTGTGGATTCCTTGGTCGCCTGCAACGTCTTTCTGTTAAAAAAAAAAAGTTTCTAAAGCACAGAAAAGCAATACAGGAAAAACGAAAGACAAAGTCTTTCTGGCTCAAACAGTGCACTGTGTGTGTATGTGTGGTGATGGGTGGGTGTGGATTTTTTGTTTTGAAAACATGCCGCGGAAAAGGAGACAAGAGACTGTGGCCTCAGCCTCTCTGGCCTCTGTGTTCTGAGCACCTCGCGGGTGAGGACGGTGAGGGTCAGGGGCAGAGAGGGCCTGGCGGGGGCCGACCCTGCAGGGGGGCGGCAAGCAGGAATCCGCTGGTCTGGCTGCCAGGGTCCCTGCCCCTGTGTGCATCTCCCCGGCCTTTCCTACTTTCATAGTCAGTACTGAGAAAGAGCAGGTCACACGGCCCGTGGAGCCCGAGGGAGCAGTCTCGAAGCTTCCAGACCCATAGTGAGTGCAGGTGGCGAGGGGCGGCCCCAGGCTGAGGTCACCAGGTCAGGGTCTCAGCTTCTCGCCTTCTCTCAAGGGCCGGAATGGCTGAGCCTCCCACCTTTACCTGAGTAGGATTGCTGCAGGATCAAGAATAATACACATGCAAGGGCTGAGCAATTAACCGTAGGAGTTGGGTAAATAGTTTGTTCACTCCTGATGATCTGTCTTGAGATCTGTAGTTGCATTCAGAAACCAAGAATCCAGAAACGTGGGAACATTTACTTAAAGGTCAGACGTTGAAAGGAGAGAAATATACAGAAACTACTCAGACTCACGATTCCTTTTGGGTTTGCTCTGTTCTCAAGATAGTCACCCAGAGCCCACGGGGGAAACCGCAGGGATGAGCCACGGTGTTTCAGCACAACAGGAGGCTCTGATGCCAGCTACTCTCAAAGTGGTGTCAAAAGAAAGCCAAATAGTTTACTTTAAAAGGACTTTTCACCTTATTAGTGAATTTGCACACTCACTTAGGAATAGCAGAGACATCTTTCTATGGTTTCAGGAAGGATATAGTTAACATTTACCAATGTCAGTCAAGTACAGGTGAAAACTACACCTGTGCTTTGTACATGTTAGTTTTGGTATTTTAAAGAAAATGCTAACTTCCTTTTCACTCAATCCCATATTTTACAGAGAGGTGGATTTGTGTGTGGGCATCAGATATACACATCCTGCGTCTATATCCCAGATTAAAACAACAATTCAAACGGCCACATTAAGTTTTAGAAAAAAAACAATTGTTTCCACCTCAGGAGCATTTTAGAGAAAAATTAAATATAAGGGAAAAAACCCTTCTTATTAAATTGTGGTATAACAGCTCACCACATCCTGTTGCAGGGACAATCTGACGTGAAGCACAGCAAAGGTTCCTCTTTCAGTCCCCTCACGATCCGGGAGGGTCACATGTTACCTGCAGTTCAAAATACTTCTGTAAAGAAGAAAAAAACCTCTGTGTCGGTGGAAAAGCTGAATAAGAAGATGGAAATTATCAGTAGAGAGAAGACATTGTGGGAAACCGTAGGTGTCTTCGGCACAACCATATCAAAGAGAGAAAGCCACCCCCAAAATAACCCACACAGAGCCCCGGGGCCCGGCCTGATGCGGGCTCGGACCCATGACCTCACGGAGGGAAGATAGGAAGTCGTGGCTGGGAGGACCGGGGCCGGGACCCTATGCCCCGCTTCCCACCCTCCGTCAGGGCCTCTCTACCTCAGCCTTACCCTGACCTGGTCTTTCTTTATCCATCTGTGAAATGGGGCCATCGTGGCTTCCCTGCAGGGCTCCTACCCAGACTGTGTCTGTGGAAGGGAGTGAGGTCTGAGCGCCCACCCTCAGCCCCGGGGACCCTTGTGGGAAGCGTCATCCACCGTGGATTGCTAGTCTTCCACCTTTACTTTGGGCAGCTTCCTGGCTCAGGCCGCAGTGCTCAGGGAAGGTGCAGGGGGGTGTGTGGGGGTGGGGGGTGGTTCTTGAGTCTGTTCCTAAGAGGAGTGACCCACTGTGACCCCAGCCTGCCCTTGCCAGTCATGGGCAGCGCCGGGTCCAGCCAATGACTTGACAGGAAGCTCATCAGAGGCCCCAGCCAATGGCAATGGACAGGAGCTCTGCTCCCCTGCTGGCCCCTGAGCCTCTCCTGGGGGCTCCCCATGGGACCATTCCTCGCTCATAGCAGAGCCCTGCACTGGCGTCCTCTCTGGGCCCAGAATGTCTGGGCTATGCCTCTTCACTACACCCCCACCCCCACCACGGGTGCCCCCTTAAAGGTTCAGGTGCCCCAGTAGGCAAAAGGGGAAGCCCACCGCTTAGGTTTCTTCCCCTTTTATCTTGTCAAACAGATGTTATTTTTCCTGTGGTCTCTCTAACCCTGAGTAAAGATTCTCAGCTACTCCGCTGGCTGCCTTACTAACCCTCAGAGCTCTCTCCCAACCCCTTCACTTTTACCCTCAGATGGGGAAAAAATGGAAACAGTGACAGGTTTTCTTGGGCTCCAAAATCACTGTGGACAGTGACTGAAGTCATGAAAGTAATAGATGCTTACTCCTTGGAAGAAAAGCTTTGATAAACCTAGACAGCATTAGAAAGCAGAGACATCACTTTTCAGACAAAAGTCCATATAGTCAAAGCTATGGTTTTTCCAATAATCATGTACTAATGTGAGAACTTAATCATAAAGACAGCTGAGTACCAAAGAATTGATGCTTTTGAATTGTGGTGTTAGAGAAGACTCTTAAGAGTCTTTGGACAGCAAGGAAATCAAACCAGGCAATCCTAAAAGAAATCAACCCTGAATATTCGTTGGAAGGACTAATGCTGAAGCTGAAGCTCCAATACTTTGGCCACCTGATGCAAAGAGCCAACTCATTGGAGAAAACCTTGATGCTGGGAAAGATTGAAGGCAGGAGGAGAAGGGGACGTGGAGGATGAGAGGGTTGGATGGCATCAGCGACTGGATGGGCATGAGTTTGAGCAAGCTCCAGGAGTTGGTGAAGGACAGGGAAGCCTGGCGAGCTGCAGTCCATGGGTTGCAAAGAGTCGGACACGACTTAGCGACTCAACAACAACAATATTACCTCTCAGCTCTCCCTCCCAGTTCCAGTCAGTATTTTTCAGCGATCTGTTCCTGATCTTACTAGACTGCTCTGAGATTTCCATTTTCCTAAAACTGGGAAGGCAGAGCCGGACTCTGGGTAGCGTGACTGACCTCCACCCCCACCCCTCTTTAGGTGGGGTCGACCACTGTTCCCACTGTGAAATCTTCGCCTTGAGGCATGACAGCTGATTTCTGTTCTGGGATGGAGCTGGCCCCACTGCCTCCGTTACCCTTTTCAGTAGTAGCTGTCACCCAGTGGGAGAGACTCTGACCTGCATGGCCCCAAACCTGCTTCTTTTCTCAGAAAAGTTTAGGCAGCCCCACCAGGCCCCTGGCCTTGGGTTGCTTTAGGACAAAATGAGGTGACGGTCAGGAAAGCGCCCCGTAAGCCTTCTGGTGACCAGTGAGGACGGTGTGAACGGCTCTTCCGTGCCCGTGCTGCCACAGGGCCCCCGCTGGCCCCCGCACGGACGCGCTGCACCGCGTCCGTGCCCCCCCATCCCCGCCCCGCCCCGCACGTACGCGCTGCACCGCATCCGCGCCGCCTCCACTCCCCATGTAAGCTCTCTCCATGCTCTCTCGCGCTCTCTCATATGTTCCGCGTTGCCCTGGGGCAGAGACACCCTGTGTGCAGTTGAGGCCCATCCTGACCCTGACCAAACCTCAGAGAGACTCGGGTCCTGTGGCTGTCTTTTGCCAGAAGGACCTTGCAGGGCAGCGCTCGGGAGAGGTGGATTAGACTTAGTCGACTTAGGAGCACAGAGGCCGAACCTGGAGGAAGCGGAGGAGCTGCTGGCCTGGGGGACCGTGTCCCCCACGCCCTCCCTGCCCCGGGCCCTCGGGGACCCGTGAGCCAAGGCAGGGGCATGTGGCCTCGCCCACCAAGGGTTCACTGGCTGAGGGTCGTGGAGGCAGCTGCCGCCTGTCCAGCGTTTCCCGCACGAGGCCAGGGCCATCGGCAGAGGACATGTGACCGCCTGTCGGACAGCCGTGTCAGTCCGGGCGTGTCCCTATGGGCCACTGCCGGGCACCCCCAACCCTCACGTGCCCCTCCTCGGGAGGAGCCCGGCTCCGGGGTCCACAGGGCCAGCAGGTTCTGTTGTCGGTTCCCGTGACACAATTCCTGGTTCCCCACTGTGCTTTATTATTGTTATTCTTAAAAATACTTGGCGGGTAGGGGGGTGTTGAAAAGCAGTTTAGGGAAGGGAGTGGGCTCGGAAACGCGCCCCACTGATTACTCCGGGAAGCCGCCCTCGGCCTGCCGGGGCCTCGGCAGAAACACACGGTTTATCTGGCGGCAGAGGGGAGCCCAGGCAGTTCCGTGACGCGAGCACGTCCCCACCTCTGAGCCCTGTGAGCGGTGCCGACAGCCTCCTGGTGACATTTCCCATCTGTGCCGTCGGCGGTGGGGGCGGACGGAGGGAGGTTGCCGGTCCCTCCCGAGGCCTCTGCCAGCTCCACTCACTTCCTCCCTGGCTGCCAAAAATCACAGGCAATGGTGGACCCGGACAAGGGAACAGAGGTGAAGGAAGAGCCCCGAACAAAGGGAGGCTCAAGCCGGGCAGTTAGCCCTCCTTCCCGAACTGCCCTGAGCCGACTGACCACGAGGCCGCTGCGAGGGGCCCGTGGGGCGTGGACTTCAAGTGGTGCTTCCACGGCCGTGGTTTATCTGTTGGTTTTGCAAACCTGCGTGAGCACAGACGGCTCCCTGCCCCGGGTCAGCCATCAGACCCTGACGCAGGCCCCTGGTCTCGGCCCAAGTACTGGCCCTGCGGTCACAGCCCCGGGTCTGGGGCAGCTGTGTCCTGCCGGCTCAGGACTCATTCTCAGGGGACAACTTTTCACAGGCTGAACGTAACTGACTGATGAGATTTCAGTCAGTTTCACGAGTTTATGTGGACTTGTGTGTGGAGTCCTGTCTCTCTGACGCTGTCTCTACTTTTGTTTTCTTACAGTAAATGAGATAATCCGGAATGACCTCTCCAGCACCAACATCCACTCGTAGTTGGCAGCGTGGACTCTCAGAGGCTGCGTGGTGTCTGTCTGTTCCACGGTGATGACTCTGAGTCAACAAACTAAATCCATACCTGGTACCACTGGGAGCTTCCACCGCAGTGAAGGCTCAGGTCACTTGTGCAAAGAAGTAGCCCAAGGAAGGAAGGACCGATCCCTCATCTGAAGGAAAGTCACCTCAAGAAGGAAACGAAAGTGGGTGGGTGGGGGGAGCACGGAAGACAGACCTCGTGACATTGCCCTCGTGGCCTCAACCCGACATGGCGGCCTGACCCCGAGCCGCGCCCTTCAGGAACCCGGGATGTTTCAGTGGAAGTGCCTCGTTTCGGCCGACCGCAGCGGCTGGGCACTGTGGGATCAAGCGCTGACCCGGCCACCAGGAGTGCGTTTGTAGGAGCAGAGGCTATAGGGCGTTCCGTCACGAGGCTTCGTCCTTTGTATCAATTACAAGAATACTGGAGGACTGGGCACTGTGAGGAGGCCCTGCCATGTCCCTGCCTTCTCACCTCCTCCTGGGCTGTAACATGCAATTCTGTTGCCTTACTCAGCGTGTTTCTGAACTGCTCCAGAGTGTCATCTCAGATCTGACTGCCTTCCCTCCCCTGTGTTACTCAGACCACAGGGTTGTTCATTGTAGCATGTTAGGATTTTGGTTTTAATCTGGCTTCAGACATAGCACAGGTAAGTTGAATAGCACAAGATAGGTTACTGGGCAAAAAGAGAAATCTCTCTGTCTTGGGATAGGTCTCGCATTTGCATGTGTGTACATATATAGGCGTATATTTATGGTGAACATAACCGACGTGGCGACATTCAGTCTCCACCCGGCAAGGGCGTCCGCGTCAGCAATAACCAGTATCCGTTTTGGAAAATACACCCGAGCCTCAAAATCCAGCTCCTCACAGCCACGTCCGTGGGGGTGCCCCCGGCCCCGGGAGGTCTGCGTCTCGGGCCTCCTGCAGTTAGCCAAGCACTTTAGAACCAGGAGAGGTGCATCCATGACATCGGCTGTTACCAAATGGCAGAATTGGAAAGGAACTGTAAATAGTGTTACAGAAGGCGTGTAATATATTTGTTCTGCTGTAAGATCGTTCTTTCACAAAAGCCTTGTAACTGCTTCATCTGAGGAAACCATTACCAAAAACAGCGTTTTCCTATGTGGTGACTGTAGTATTTCCAGACTAGTTGCTGTTAACATAGGTTAGTGTGAGCTTTACTACTGCATTTTGTACCCATAACAGCTTATTGCGCTTTATTGCTAGCTGTGACCTGTTGTTTCACATAACCAAAAAGCATGGTTTAATCAAAACACCTTTAACCTGATAACTGTGCCTTAGGAACTCGCGCCCCCTGCTGGAACGTGCCCGAATCGCACCCTCGGGGGAGGTGGCGCATCCTGTCCCCAAACTCAAGCGTTTCCGTGGGGAAGGCGTTCTCCCACGGAATTATTTTTAAAATGTTGTTCTGTACAACTATGTCTTACTTGTTTTTTAAGTCACAGAAACGAAATCCTGAAAGCCATATTTGTAACATTTGCACATTACTGTGAAGAGCTGACGGTATATGGCTTCCTGTACATAGCACCCCGCCACCGCCCCGCACCCCTCATCCCGCCTGGAGCCCCTTCCTGCATTTAGCCTCCTAGGAATTGCATGAGACGTTTCTCGGGAGACCGTCCTACAGAAAGGAGATGTTTGAATCTGTGTTAGCTCTCTTTGTGGGTAGAAAATAGATCCAATAAAGCAATATTTTTCTTTTTCTTTTTTTTGCTGGGCCATCTTAGTCAGACTGTGATTCATTCCACGCATAGAAAAATCCTCTTTGTCCTTAAGCGTGTTTTCTGCTGTAGGTCCGTGTTTGTAGAAGGGCTTCCCGTCGTCCAGCTGCGCGTGTGAGGTGTTTTCTCACCTTACACATCAGGAAGGCCACCCTGGGAGGCATGGATGTGAGCGGCCTCCCCAGCGCTTAGATGGCATGTCAGAAATGCTTCTCCAGGCCCAGTGGAGAGGACCTCCACTTCTGGCAACGTTTCTGTCCGGAGGCAGAGCCGGGTGAGGCCTCCCACACTCACCCATGACCTGCCATCACCTTCACGACGAGGCCCGTGGCTGCCTGACTTGGCTGTCTCCTCCCCTCCCCCACACACATCCCCTACTTCGGGCTTGGGTGGGGACTGTCAGCAAGTTGTTCTAAGACAGGGGTGACACCGGGAGCTTCCAGGGGGCACTCCAGGGCTCAGTGCACTGAACTGCGGAAATACTGTTTTGCGTTCAGGTCTTTCAAACTCAAGAATTCCTGTTTCTTTGGCCAGAAGGTTTACAGTTCGCAGTGTGCGTGTGTTAGTCGCTCAGTCGTGTCCAGCTCTGCAACCCCACGGACTGCAGCCCCCAGGCTCCTCTGTCCATGGGATTCTCCAGGCAAGAATACTGCAGTGGGTAGCCATTCCCTTCTCCAGGGGATCTTCTAAAATCCTAGAAAAATCTCATGAACGCAGTTAGCAAGAGTCCGTCCCACCCAGTTGCTGTGCTGTCTGAAGGGAGCCCAACGGTAATGTCCACAGGAGCTCAGGGAATCGAAGATGCATGGGTAGGCTGAGGTGGGGGAGGATCGTGGGAGGTGGCAGTCCACTGGCGGTCAGCAAGTGGTGGCCTTGAGCCCGGGACTCAGCTGGAGAGCTGGGTCCCAAAGCACATCCCAGAGGCCACAGGGCACACAGGAGGACACAGCTCACGTCCACGTCTCTGAAGGATGCACTGGAGACCGTTAGTTTCGAAGTGAGTCTCCGTAAGCCCACCCCAGCTCCCAACAATGGCATACTATATTCCAGAAATGAAAACCTTCAGAACACTGGTTTCTGCAAAAGAGGCTGAAAAAGTGAAAGTGAAGTTGCTCGGTCGTGTCAGACTCTGCAACCCCATGGACTGTAGCCTGCCAGGCTCCTCTGTCCATGGGATTCTCCAGGCAAGAATACTTGAGTGGGTAGTCATTTCCTTCTCCAGAGGATCTTCCCAATCCAGGGATCGAACCCGGGTCTCCCACAGTGCAGGTGGATTCTTTACCATCTGAGCCACCAGGGAATCCCTCAAAGGAGGCTGGGCCTCTGCAAATACCCGTGTACTTAGTTTTCACCCCTTTCATGTTGCTTTTGAATAAGAGGGAAAGATCCCACCACTTGTTTCCGGCAGCCAGCTACCGTGCTTTGCTCAGGCGTGTAGACCCGGGGGCCAGGTTACCTCCCAGACGCTCCCTCACTGTCCTGGGTGACCTTGGCCCTTCAGGAACCTGGGCAGGTGCAGCCCGGGAGCCACTGATGGGACACAGGGGGCAGCCTAATGGGGGCGTCTGCTGACTTCCCCCTCCTCCCCTCGGGCTTCCCACAGCTCCAGCCTTGCCCCAGCCTGAGCTGATGTGAAAAAACCTGATAGACATCCAATTTCTCCTTGTAGCCAGTGCAACCCGGGCAGAAGTCACCGTGGGAGACCCCTCTCTGTCCGAACGTGTCCCCTGATCCCTGGAGCCTCCACCCTGTCACACAGACCGCCCACCCCACCCCAGGACAGGTGGGCTCCACCCCAGTTTCAAGGAGGGGCCATGGGGTAGCCGCTTCTGCCAATCGCCAGGGTGCAGGGCCCTGGCTGACTACACTACAAGGAGGGGCCTCCGCACCCCTCTCATGACATATTCCTTCAGAAACAGGTTCCACATTGCTATAAGTAAATTGCATTTGGGTTGTTTGGAAAGAAGAGAGAAAACAGGAGTGGATGAAGCTGAGGAAAACAGGGCCAGATGTAGGGAATCCACAGAAGATGAGATGAGCTGCTTTCAAACGTACAGCCGGGATTTAGTGCATTCGCAGCACTGAGTTACCTCAACTTCCTTCACCCCAAAGGAAACCCTGTGCCCGTGAGCAGTCACTCCCCACCCCCTCCTCCAGCCCCTGGGAACCACGATAATTCTGCTGTGTGAATCTGTGTTCTGGACACTTCTTGTAAACCAACTTGAACAACATGGCCTCTTTCACGGGGCACAGTGATTTCAAGTTCATCCACATAACAGCCTTTATCAGAGCTTCATTCCTTATGGCCTAATACTGTCCACTCTGTGAATAGACCACACCATGTGTCCATCAGGCAACAGACATCTGGGCTGCTCCCACCTTTTGGTGACTGTGAGTAACACTGTTGTGAACACTCGCATATGAATTTTTGCTCCAATCCCTGTTTTCAGTTCTCCAGGGGAACGCCTAGGAATGGAATTCCTGGTAAATTGGCAATTGTGTGTTTTACTTTTTGAAGAACTGCTTTCCCTTGCTCGATTTTTAGATTATCCATCCCTGAGACAGACTGTGGATCACTAACCTAATTTGGGATCACATATGTGAAGCACATCGTATTTATACTTCTTTATGCCAAAAGAATTAAGTTAGCGCTAAGATGACTAAGTGCTCGTTTATGCCCCAGCAGAAGGCAGCTCCTGCATGTCTGCCTCCAGCCTCCTGGGTGGAGTCAACCCGCTCTGGTCCTGCCAACGAACTGGGGCCTCGCTGTGCGTCTGAGTCATTGAGGTGGTGCCAGCCAGGCCCCAGATCACACGTGTCTGTACTTCACACGTACAGACGACAAGAGCGAGAAGAGAGCCTTGTGAAAGCCACGCCGCCGCACCCTGTTTCTGAAAGAACTGAGCTGCTGCAGGCATCTCGCACGACGGACCTCCCTGCTGAGGTGCACCAGCCTGCCAGCAGAGCTGCGCACGCACGTTCTCACACACACTCACACGTACACATACACTCACACACATACATATACTCCCACAGAGACATGCACACACACCCAGACACACTCATTCACTCACACACACTCCCAGAGACACACGCACACATATACTCATACCCAGACACACATACACCCAGACACACACATACACACTCATATATACACACACTCATATATACATACCCACACACTCGCACACATACACACCACACAGACCTACTCAAACACACTCATATCCACACACACATACCACACTCACATTCACACACACCCCACAGAGTCTGCCGTCTCTAGCAGCTGCTGTCTATTGGAGGCTGTGACCACGGGTTTTAAAGCGTCACGGCCTCCACGCTGCTGCAGGGCTGCAACTCATGGTCAAGACTTGATAACCAGGGCGTTTGTCCTCAGCAGCCATTCCTCCTTTTTTTTCCAGGGGAAAAGCACTGATGAGCATCCGTTTAGGGGAAGATTAAGCCCCACGTGGGAGGCAGGAGCTGGAGCCTCCACACCCCTGCCCTCACACGCGTGTTGGGTCTCCTATGCCTGGGGTCAGCTGGGCTTCAGGATCTGTGGATTCACAGTTCTCACCCAAGTGGGGCAGTTCAGCCACAGCCTCTTCCAGTATCTCTGCCCCTCCAGCCACAGCTCTGCTCACACACCCGAGGCTGCGCAGAGTCATCCACAGTTCGCACCACTCACTTCTGCAGACTTTTCCCGTTTCATGGTCCGTAGTTTTTTGTGCTTCGTCCTCTTCCGCAGCATCTAATTGCTGTGACTCAGGGTGTCTTCTGCCCCGATACTAGAGCTTTCAATGCAAGTTTTCTTTGGGTAAGTCACTCTGCCCTCTGACTCCTTGCGTGTGTGGGAGACAGTTATTAAAACTGCTTTTATATCCTTGTCTGATAACTCCATGATGGGTGTAATTTTTAGTTGATTTTCATTGATCAGTTTTGATCTCACCTGGGTTACATCTTCTACCGGCTCTCTCCAGGGTCAGAGATCAAACATGAATTTTTGCGTCACTGAGCATGGATCATGTTCTGTTTCTTATGAATGCTTGCTCTGGGGAGCAGTTAAGTCCCTTGGAAAGATTTGATCCTTTTGGGTCTTCCCAGCTTATAAATGTTTGATGGAACCAGAGCAACACATGGTCTGTGGCTAATTTTTCCCACTCTCAGAGCAAAGCCCTCTGAGGATACTCCCTAGCGTCCTGCAGAGTATGGGGGTGTATACACACCGTGCATCAGCCTGGCGTGGGTGCCGAGTGTTTCTCCCTGTAATCCATCAGGGCTCTGCTCTTCACCAGACCCGAGGGGACTCCCTCCTGTGCTTGTGTGCATGAGGCCGCAGCCGTGCGGGTCTCTGAGCCCCACCTCTGGACAGCTCACTCCTCGGGGTAATGCCTCGACTCTTCCAGCAGCTGTGGTGGTCCCTCCAGCCCCAGCTCCTCACCCCGCGAGGCTCTGCTGGGGTCGCCTCCCCACACGCAGCCTGGAAGCCCCCTGCAGGCCACAGGCTGGGCCATCACAGGGTCCCCCATCAGGGTCACTGTTCTTCGCTGCCTGATGGCTAACGTTTAATACATTTCATATATTTTTTCCATTTTTCACTCTTGTCAGTGGAGGGTAAATTTGGTCCCTGTTAGCCCATCTTGGCTGAAAGTAGATGTTCTGATGCTTGATTTTTCAAAGCCTCTTTGGTAGGCCAAATTTTAGTCAGAGAAGTAGTCAGTCTTCCATTTTCCCTGTGTTTTATATCATATAACAATAATGCTATTCACGTAAAAGCTGCATGTCTAGCCAAGAGTGACTTGCGATCACCAGATATGCCTTGGGGCCCCATATAATTTTAATCGGAAGGGAAAGCGTCAAACAGAGGCTGAAAAACGGCTTTCGCTGCCAAATATGCTTTTTACCTGGAAGAAGAACAAAGGAATCCCAGGGAAGAGACAGAGGTTTTCATGGAACAGAGGTTCTCAAGCAACAGAGAGAACGAGCATGTCTGTGTTCAGGTGGTGACGTGGGCCCCGGGACAGAAAGACAGGAGCTCGCAGCCACGGCCTCACCCAGGTCAGAGCCGCTGTCGGGCTCGTCCCAAACAACACACACCCAAGACTGACGGGGCTGTCAGAGTACCCATCCAGCGTCACTCCCGGAAGCCAAGGTTGCTGAACTTCACGGACACAGCCACCTTCTGTGTTTTCATGTTCTGTACCTGGACACATATCAGCTGAGGCTACCTTAATGTGGGATCTGGAGCAATTAGACATTAATGATATCTGAGTGGTTCAAGTTCACTTCTAGACTTTCTAGTGGGAAAGAGGTTTGTGAGCAATTTAATCTCTGAAAATAAGAATGAATGCAAGCAATGTTAAGGTCTTTGGGAACATTTGTTGTTTGCATGCAAATAAGGCTGCTAATTATGAGATTGTTTTCCTGTTCATTGTAGTAGGCCCAGCAGGACTTAGACTTGAAAATATACTATTAGCAATCAGCCCTGTAACTACATATACTTCAAAAGAATAAGGTAAAAAAAATTTGAAGTATACCCTCTAATCCAAATTTCTCACTAACTTCTATGCACTCTATTTAATCTTGGTAATAAGCGTACATGGAAATTCCCTGGCTGCCCAGTGGCTAAGGCCCTGCAATTCCACCTCAGGGGGCGTGGGTTCAATCCCTGAGCAGGGAACTAGGGCCCCACAAGCCTCACAGTGTGGCCAAGATAAAGGAAAAAACAATAAAAAGAAACAGTGCATGGACTCTGTATGCAATTCAGACACTTTCCCAAGTGGTTTTTAAATGTGCTCTGTCATTTGCTCCTCAAAGCCATCCTGTGAGGGAGGGGGCAAGACAAATCAAACCCCCAGTCAACAAGTGAAGTTCCTGAGGCCCCAGGGGAAAGTGCTTCTGTTACTGTGGGGCAACAGGGCTTTCTCCTTGTGCTCCTGCTTTAGGGGTAAAGAACCTGGCATCCGTCCACCACCCCACCCGCCCATTCATCTACTGCCATCCACCCACCCGTCTATCCGCTGACCCACCCATCTATCCGCTGGCCCTCCCTCCGACCCACCCAGCCACTGACCCATCTACCCACCCAGCTATCCACTGACCCACCCATCTATCCACACACCCACCCACCCACCCACCCACCCACTGACCCATCTGCCCACCCAGCTAACCACACACCCACCCACCCACCCACTGACCCATCTGCCCACCCAGCTATACACACCCCCACCCACCCACACACCCGCCCACTGACCCATCTGCCCACCCAGCTATCCACACACCCACCCACCCACCCACTGACCCATCTGCCTACCCAGCTATACACACCCCCACCCACCCACACACCTGCCCACTGACCCATCTGCCCACCCAGCTATCCACACACCCACCCACCCACCCACCCACCCACCCACTGACCCATCTGCCCACCCAGCTATCCACACACCCACCCACCCACCCACTGACCCATCTGCCCACCCAGCTATACACACACCCACCCACCCACCCACCCACCCACCCACCCACTGACCCATCTGCCCACCCAGCTATCCACACACCCACCCACCCACTGACCCACCTCCCCACCCGTCTATCCACTGACCCACCCATCTATCCACACACCCACCCACCCACCCAACCACTGACCCATCTACCCACCCATCTATCCACTGACCCACCCATTGATCCATGCACCCACCCATCCACCCACTGACCCATCTACCTGTCCATCTGTCCACTGACCCATCCACCCATCCATCTATGCACTGACCCACCCATATACCCACTGACCCACCCATCTATCCACACACCCACCCATCCACCCACTGACCTATCCACCCACCCACCCACCCACTGACCCATCCACCCATCCACCCACCCACCCATCCATCTATCCACAGACCCACCGATCCTCTCACACGCCCATCCATCCATCCATCCACTGAGCAATGCCCTGTTCGCCACCCACCCTGTGTTTGGTGACCCTCCTCTGCCGGGGTCAGGAACCATGCCTGCTGCCCCCCTCACTGTGCCTAGATTCAGGTTCCTTTGCATCTGTTGATTGCAGTTTCCCAGCAGACCTGCATCCGGCTGGGACGGTGGCCCAGCCGTCGGTTTCCTCCAGCCATGCTCCTGTCACCAGCCCCCTGCTCACCCCATCCTGGATGCCACTGACAGATGGCCTGGTATTCCCCTCACGTGGGTTTCCTGGTTATTCTTGGAGTCAGAGCAAAGCAGGAGATGAAGGCCAGGCCTGTGGGTCCCGCTGACCTCTCCGCCCCTGCCTGGACCTTCTGGATGGTGCGACCCTCTGGGGAGAGGCCCCGGGGGAGGGGTGTGCTGGTATCCAGTGACTCCATCAACTGCACACATAGGATGCACACACGCAGGATGCGTGCGCATAGAACACGTGTGCGGTTGTGATGGGGACGCAGGTACCAGGCTGAGGGGACAATGTTGCTGGGGCTTGAGAAGGGAGGGACCAAGTCAGAGCCCGGTATTTGTAGCCCCAGGGCTTTGAGTTGCCCAGCTGAGCGACTAACACACACACACACACACAGCAGCGATGGTACTTTAACTGCCTTCTAGGTGGTTGTGTTGTAGCACTGGACAGCCACAGTGACCCGGAAGCTGTTTGCAGGCGTCCGAAGCCTGCTCTGCGAAGGTGAGGCGTGTGCAGAGCTGGCTCTGGAGAGGCCCGTGGGGGCCCTGCGTGGGCCCGGGGACAGGCCCACGTGTGCCAGCCGCTCTGCCGGCCTCTGCCGTGTTCCGGTGTCTTCCCAGGCCCGAGCCCTGCCTGGAGGCTTCCCATCTGCTCTGGGGCCCCCATCCCCAGGACGGGAGTCAGGGCAGGCAGGCAGATCCAGCTTCCCCTTGCCCGGCTGGCCAGGCCCGCAGGAGGCAGTGTCCAGTAGCTGCGGCACCCACATGGGTTCTGAGTCGAGCAGATCCAACCCGAGCCTCGTCCCGCAGCATCGGCCGATGCAACCCAGCTCCCGGTGAGTGCTGGCTGTGTGGACCCTGGGTGGGCACCCGGGGGCACCGCTTCCGCCCACAGAACACCCCCAGCGGCCGAGTGGAGCCACCAGCCCCAGCCCACAGGGTGGGAGCGAGGCTGCAAGCAGCAGGCTGCTCCAGAAAATGATAACACTGTCTGGTGGCAGAGCAGTGAGAGTCAGGCCTTTGTCCGCGGGTTTGATTGGAGCTGGGGGTTGAAGAAAATCCTGTGGTGGCAGGCACTGGGGGTGGTGTCTACAGAGACATCTGAGGAAAACCTCCAACAGAAGAGTTTTAAACCCCATTAACCGGGAAACCCATTAACCAGATCATTTATTTCCTGATTATTCCATTAAGCAAAAATTTCTGGATTATGTTTTGATGGGCTGTGATGAAATTCCAGGCGGTGTTTCTTTAATGAGGGGGGGGGCTCTCCCTGAAGAATGGGGGAGCCACCTGCCTCGGGATTGGACTGGGAGGGTCAGGGAGGCCCCCGCCAGGGTGGTGGGGGTGAAGCCGGATGGTGAACACAGAGCCAACTAGGCCCCGGCGGGAGTTTGGCCTCGGAGTGTGAGCAGCGGTGGGCGTGCTGAGCTGGGAGGCCATTCGGCTCCAGGGTGGGCGGGAGGTACCCCAGCTGCAGGCGGCGTCGGCACAGGTCTGGTGTCTCTTGGGTCCAAGGGCGTCTCATCCCGGCTGCATCGTGAGACGCGTTCACGTTTGTGCCCGGGACCCTCTGGGCTCCAAGGAAGAGTCTGGTCTTGTTCAGCCCGTGGGACTCCCCCTCCCGGCAGGTGAAGGGTCCCCTGGCCGGCCCTTCCTTGGCGACTGCACGCGGGGCTGGGAGGGGTCCCGGGGGCCTAGGCTCCGTGGACAGTCATCCTACCTGTCGTTGCCGCACAGACAGCAGATCTGAGTGGCCGACGGGGGCCTGGGTAGGGAGGCGCTATCACAGAAGAAAATGTACCCGGCTCACTGAGCAGGGGAGGCGAGCGGGGCGCCCAAGGGAACAGGGGACCCTCGCTCCTGGCACAACCTGACAGCTGAGGGGGTGGGAGGGTGGGAACACCAGCCTCGCCCCCCAAGGCTCAGTGACTGGCCATCACCCACTGGGCGATGCCGGTGTCTCCACAATGGGGCTCCCGCTCTGCTCTGGAAGCTTCTGTGCCAAGGCCCCAGTCCCCACCATGCATGCAACTATGATGTGGAAGATGGGGGCACGTGGCCTGACTGAGTTCACTGCCCTGGAATGAGGTGTCAGGAGCCTCAAGCTCCACATACCATCAGTCAAGGCAGCTAGAGGTGGAGGACAATGGCCCCCAGGCAGCCAGCTTGACCCCACGCTCTTGAGGCTGACGAAACATACGTCTGTGCTGACCCATCTAGGCATCTACACCTTCTCCTCTGTACTTGAGAAGACAGGCACAAGCCTCAAGGTCACGCAGACCATGCTCTGGCTTACAGGGACCTGGGGTGCTGTGGTCTGGCCTGCCGCTCCGGGCCCCCTCTCACATGGCTAAGGGCAGAGCTGATGCCATGCTCTCTGGGCTCTGTCCTCTGCATGGAAAGAGCAGCCCCGCAGGCAGGTGGCCCTGGGCCAGGAAGTGTCCAAGGCCACCGTGTCCTGTCTTCCTCTTCTGGAGAAGAAGCTGCAGTCCTGGGGCTGCGCTCACACCCTGCGCCCCCCGAGGCGGCCAGCTGCCTGTCCTCAGTCAGCAGGGCCCGCTCTGCAGCCCCAGCACTGCCATAGGGGCCCCACACCCTGCTGAGGCTGCTGCCTAGAGGCCCCGGGGGTAAGAAAGGGGTGTTACTGATGACCAGGGGAAAGGGGAGGTCAGGCACCAGGGAGGGTGAGACAGGACAGAGGCCACCAGCAGGGATGGTTCTGGAGGCTGAGTCGGGTGAGGAGCCATGGGTGCCGGGGTGGGAGGGAAACGAAGGAGAAACCAGGGTCCCTACACAAGCTCAGCCCCAGGACCCCAGCACATCTACCAGGGCTGAGTTCCCAGGGCCCCTCGGTCCTAATGGAGCAGCTCCGGCCTCCTGTTCCTCCAGCCTTGGCCTCAAAACCGCCTGCGGGCCCCTCATGGGCAGGCACCTGTCTCCACCTGAGTCCTCTGCCTGCCTCGGCCCGGCCTGTCCTTCCAGCTGCTGACCGGAGTGCCCGAGCCAGCCAGCCACCCACCTGGGTGTTTTTCCCCTCGAGAGGCATTGTTTATTTTATCTACTTTTGGTTCTGCTTTGCCTGTTCCTTGTCACCCGAATATCCTGCCAACCCTTTCAGTATCTCCTGTTGGGACCTGCCCAGTAACTCTGGCAAATTGGTCCCAATTAGTACGATTGTAAACCCGTGGGCACCAGGCCCCAGCCCAGGTGCCGGGCCAGGGAGAGGGGAAGTAGGAACACGGCTCAAAGCACTGGCACAGGCTGTTAGCTCCCTGGGCTGCCCTCACCCATCCCTGTGCCGGGCAGCTTTAGCCGCGCAGATCCCACCTCACGGGTCGGCGCCGGGTGGCCTGGGCCCCGCCAAGCTGGGAGGGGGCATCTCGTCCTGGCCTCTCCCCCAGCTCCTGGTGGCCACCTGAAACCCAGGGCATCCCTGCTCTCTGTCTCCGTGGTCATACGGCCTCTTCCTGGGTGTGTCCATGTCCAAATGTGCCCTTTCCTCAAGGGCAGCCCTCATGCTGGATTTAGGCCACCCTGCTCCAGCACGAGCTCATCTCAGTCACGTGTGCAGAAGGGCCCGTTTGGGGACCGCAGGGCTGGACTTGAGTGTGTGTCTGGGAGACACCCTCACCCCTGGGGGTGCCTAACGCTGCTGCCGGGCCTGCCCACATGCTGCCCAGTAAGTCAGCCTGGCCACGGGCCTCCATGCTTCTCCTTGCCCCCACCCCACCCCACCCCACCCCTCCACCTGGGCCAGGCCTCCACCCCTCCTGCCCACGGGCCTCCATGCTGTCCCCTGCCCCCACCCCACCCCACCGCTCCACCTGGGCCAGGCCTCCACCCCTCCTCTGAAACTGAATATATTTGCGCCTTTCTTGGTAACAGGACAGTTCACCACCGCTGGAACCACTCCGGTTACAGAGGAGAACGGAGCATGTGTGTGCTCTGCCATCTTTCTTTCAAGCCTTCATTTAACCTCCCGAGAAAGTGAACGGCCAGACAGCACCTCTCTAGGAAATTACAGAAATGAAGGCCAGCCTCGCTGACGGGCTCAGGCACATCCCCAAGCTGGGCCTGGGCCCCAGCCTCCCGCACCCCTCGCGGATGGAGCCATGCGGAATGACGGCGCGCCGGGAGGAACAGGGACTTTCTCCGACGTTCTCATCGCCCAGCTCTGCGCTCTCCACAGCTGGCAGCCAGTCGTCCCCAGTCACCTGAGGCCGGACCCTGCCCTGTTGCTCTTGTGCTAAATCCCTCTCGTGTGTCGTTCCCTGGAAGACGCAGGCTGCGTGTCCACCAGGTCCCGAGCAGGTCTGCCTGCCCTCGCCCAGAGACGGGCAGCTCCAGGGGGCCCACAAGTCCCAGGGGAGGGGAGCCGGTCCCCATGGCTCACTGAGCACGTAGAGAAGCTCGAGTGCCCGCGTCTGAGACCCCAAGGACCGCACACCGGCATCCGGGGAAGTGCTGGGCCACGGCTGCCCTGAGGGCCCCTGCATCTCCCCGTCACGCCCACTGTGGGGCCACTGCCCCAGAGCTCGCTGAGCCCCTGCTGCCGTGCGTGGGGCTCGACCAGCCATGACTCAGCCCAGCAGGAATGTATTCTTTGGCACTGGCCCCGAGGAGCCTGCGCTGGCATCGCCTCTGCACACGTGTGAGTCCGGACCGGGCGGCTCTGCTCTGCCACCTCCCGGGTGTGGGGCGGGGGCCTCGGGCGCCGTGGGGGCCCAGGTGGGCCTGGCCGGGACGGTCCTCCAGGGCCGGAGGAGCCGCTTTTATAGGATTAACAGCGACACCTGCGAAGTGGAGTGAGCAGAGAAACTCACGTCGACTTTGCCAAAGGCCGTCCAGGCTTTTGTCTGGTGACTTCAAAGTTGGGCAAACGAAGTGCTAGATGAACCTGCAGTGTTTGGTGGGGCCAGTTTCAACGGTCACACCCAGGCGGACACCTGCAGCGCCCGGCTGGGCGGCGGCTCTGTGACTCATGTGACCGGGAGCCACCCACTGAGTCACCGTGTCTGAGCCCCGCGCCGGCTGGGCCGTGGGAACCAGCTTCTCCCAGGTGGACCGGCCCGGCCCGCCTCCCCATGGACACAGACGCCACGGCCGCTGCCTGCGCTGCCCCGGCCGAACCAGGTAAGAGCTTGACGTCTGCTTAAACAGCCGATCCCACGTTACTGACCTCTGACCGAATGTGTGGATGAGTAAACCCACAGGGGCGTGAACGAACACGAGGAGCCGTGTCAGGAGCGGCCCAAGACGAGGCGCGTCAGGAGGCCCTGCTCCCACCCCTCCCGCTCTGCAGGGCCGCATCCTCCGTGCTAACTGGGGGGAAGGCTCGCTCCTGTAACTCCCCACTGTGAGGTGAGGCCCTGGACGGTGGCAGATCGAGGCCCTGCACCAGGACGTGAGTCCGGCTCACTCCCCAAGCCACCTTGGGTCCCTTCTGCCCCTCGGTGCCCCAGCCCTGGGCACTGTCCCCGTCCCACCTGTCAACCCTCCCAGCAGCTGACGACTCCACAGCTGGGTCTCCAGGGCCTGTGTGCTCCCACCCCCTCCTCCCTCCATGGGGGACACCACTGCCTGATCCCGGTGGCCTTCTCCACTGAGCCCCGTGCCCCAGGAACCACTGACCACCCACTGCATTCGCATGCTGAGATGGGGCCTCTGTCTTCCCAACTGGAGCTAATGGCTGGAAGGTGCTGGTGGGGTTTCGAGCCTTGCTGGAGGATTGTCCATGCCAGCCTCCTTGAAACCACGCCATCCAAGAGCTGGCTTCGCCTCTGAGGAAACTTACAAATTCCAGCATCATCTAATGTGCCGATTCTTACAGAGGACTCTCCTGGTGACAATCAATCTTGTTCGACAGCTGCCCCTGGCTTCCAAGGAAGGTGGCCCTGTGCGTGCGGCAGCCGCCCACTGTCGGCAGAGGCCGCTCCTGCCCCAGGGTCCCTCATCAGTTTCGTCTGCTCGTGCAGAAGCTTCTCTCCGCTCGAGAAACCAAGTGAGAAATGAGCCCCAGTCCAGTGCGGCCACGGCCACGTCTAACTGCAGATCCCAGGCTGGCCAGGAAGATGCTCACCTTCGTGGTCCTTCAGTGGATGATGCTAACCTCAGAAGGCTGGCCAGCGGTCCCAGGGCTAAGACCCACCCCTGAACGTCCCTGTCCAGTGGCCTGACCCCAGCCCTTGGTGAGACTCTGTGCAACGTCCCGAATATGAACTAATGCTTAAACTGCACCCTGCTTATCTCCCTAAATGCTAGCGGCAGATGGAAAGCACATCTCAGGACGCTGGGAGTCCTGCAGACATTGAGATGAGACCTTTCTTGATTTATTCCCAGCTCTTGAGTCAACAGCTGTTTGAAGCTTCCATGAGGTGGGGTCATGGGGGCTTCCACGGGGAGCCTGCTCTGTGAGAGGGTGACTTCTTCCCCTCCTCCTTCCTCCCTCCCCCTCCCTCCTTCCGTTCTTCTCTATCCCTTCTTTTTTGCTGCAAAAAGACAGCGCGTCTCTGGGAGATGTTCTGTGACCAGGACGTGGGGAGACTGGCCACTCCCTGCAGGGCCTGGAAAGAGGGGGCCAGGAGGATCCTTCTTGGGGGTCTGGGGGCCCGTGGTAGTGACAGCCAGCAGCTGACCATGATAAGGGTGTCACGCAGCCCTAGAAGGACAGCCCAGAGCTGCATCTGCAGGGGAGCTGAGCATGGCCTCCAGAGACAGGTGAGACCGCTGGGCACAGGCCACTGACTCCAGGAACCACCACTGTTCCCTGGGCACAGGGCAGATCCCACACCCGGCTAACGCTCAGAAGGTGGGGTCGGCCCATGCTGGCTGACGCTGCTGGGAAATGAGACCCGGCTTGAGAAGAGTGGGGCAGGGGCCTAGAGAGGTGGGTTCGGTTCCTGCCACCACAACACGGGCTCTGTTGGGCCACTGTCCCCGGGGCCCAGAGGGCAGCCCAGTGCACCCCACCAGGGACCAGGCACCTGCCATTTGAGATGAGGCCAGGAGAGGACTGAAGAGCAGCCTGCAGCTCAGGGGCGAGGCCCCAAAAGGCTTAATGGTCTCAACAGGACATTCCTAATTGTCTGTGAAATTGAGGATCTATTTTCAGATACGACTTCAAGAAGTGATTCCTCCAGGAGCTGAAGGGGCCTCTGCTCCTCTGTCCTCGGGCGGGGCGGGTCTGCTCATACCGACCCTTGCCCCAGCCGGGGCACCCGCCCGCCCGCTAAGGCCAACACAGCAGAGTGCAGGGAGGGGAGCCAGGCCTCAGGAAGAGCCGCGCCCAGACCGGAGGCTCCTCCGCAGGAGGGGGTCTGGCCGCGCCCGGGTCCAGCATGGCCCCAAGGCCCCAGCGTCGGCTCTTCTCCACGGTGGCCTGCACCTTCTCCTGCGCCAGCCAGGGACCTTGGGCTGGTGTCAGCACACAGGCCCCTGGGTGGGGGACTTCCCGGGGCTGAGAGCGAGGAAGGGGCAGCACAGAACAAGGCACATCATACAGCTGCTCGGGAGGCAAACTTGGCTTCACAGAAAAGTGAAGCAGAGGCACTGCCGCCCTCCTCTCCCTCCCGAGGGCTGAGCACGCGGCTCCCGGTGGTCAGATCCTGCTCCCGGTCCTCAGGTTCCAGCCTCTGACTTCCATGTGGGCGGTGGCCATTCAGCCTCAAACGGTTCGGTGATGTTCCTTGGAGGGCATGCTGCTCTGGTGGGGGTGGGGGGCGGTGAGGACGCAGCACGTGCGGTCCCCATTGGACCCCACAGGTTGGCACCAAGGAGAAGGGGATGCACGCTGGGCTGCATGGACAGGACGATGACCATTAGGACAAGACGTGGGGAACGAAGCGGCCACCGTAAACCTCCTCAAAGAATCCCGCACTGCAGACCACAGCCTCCCGGAGCCCCCGGGGAAGCCCCGAGGGTTCTCTCGTGAGTCCTGGATGGGCCGGGAACCCCTGCAGGCCGTGCTGCTCTGGGGTGGAGCCAGGCCTGCCAGGAGCCTGCAGGGAGGTGACAGCCCCTCGAGGGCAGCAGACAGATGACCAGGCTCTTCCCACCGGGGCACCCCCAACTTCACCCAGATCCAAAGCAAGAGGGCAGTTTCGGGGCCGACCGCACATAGACAAAGCACAGCAGAGCCTCTGCCGGCTGTTATGGACAACTCTGAAAATTGTTTCTTAAACTACATTTTCCAAGTTGTCTCCAACAGATCATGTTCCGTTGAAAACCAGAGAGAAAATGAAGGTTAGGGTGAAAGCAGAATAAAGTGGGGCCACTGTGGAGCCCACCCACATCTGCTGAGCACGCAGAGCTCTGCGCCCTTGAACTGGGCCCCCGACGCACACCCCACGGGACGGGCACAGGTCCACAGGGACGCAGGCACCTGTGTTTGTAGAGTCTTCGTATCACCTGGGCAGTGGGGCTGCAGCAGCGTCCAGCCCTGATGCTGTTGCGGGGATAACACAGGCCAAACTTGGAGGCCTGGGTGCCCCGGGACCTCAGGAAGCACTGCTGCTTCAACTGCCCAATTTTTCATTCTCTGCAGGGCGTCAGACTTGTTGCCATGGGTTGGCATTTCACGTTCTTCCCTGTCATATGGCCTCATGACCTCCTGTTTCAGTTGCATGCCCAAAACCAGGTCTTAAGAAATAACCCATCTGAGAGCTTTCTTTTCTGTGCAGACTCCAGTGGCTGCCATGTATGGAGCATAAACATTGCTTAAAACCTAGTACCAGATACAGCTGTGCTTCCACAGGCTAACAGATCAAGTTGATCAAAGGGTCCCAGTAAATATTAGAAAGTGTACACACAGCCGAGTTAAAGGATGAGATTTTAATTTACAGTTTATTGTTATGCTAATAACTTTCTTCAGTACAGCCCTGAGAAGTGTTCTAAATCTGCAAAATCAAATTGTGCCCTTCTCCAAATAACCCCAAATGAATACTTCTTCAGTAATTAACCAAGATTCAAGCCAACACATCTCCAAGGTTCAGTCCAACTCCAAAGTTAATCAAGCCAAACAAAATGACAGAAACCACGTGATTAGGGACCTAGAAGCCCTGCAGAGTCGAGGCTCCTAACTGGGTTTCCTCACGTCCCCTGACTGCCCCATGCCTGCATGGGGGTGCATCCAGCTCACGGGGCCACACCATCCCCGCATGGTGTGTTTGTGGAATCTGCTGAGAACCTTGTGGTGTATCTTCAGGTGTGTTTCGACCAAATGGCACCAATAGGCTGGATAAGAAGCTCACCGTATTTCTGCCCCAGGAATCCCTGCAACTCTGAATTCCTTGGGGAAGGAGGTAATTACTCCGAGTCTGCTGAGGCAAACAATATTTGTGTCTTCTGTGTAGGCGCACACATGTTGTAGGGGAGCATCTACAATGTCCTTGTGTTGGAGGCCAGGGGTAAACAGATGTGAACAAGCAGTAGGCATCTTTGAGCCCCATTCGGCATCTTGATGATGTGACTTCCAGCTTCTCATCTCATGGCTCCTGGGTGGCTGTCCAGGAACCACTGCCGACTCTCTTAGTGGGACACCTGGGAGGGCTCTGGGCCGGGCCACTGAGACAAGGGGACTGGGCTCGACCAGACCAGAACCAGACTCACCGAAGACATAGCAGCCCCAGCCCTCGGCAGGGACCCCGGAGGAGGGTTAGGGTTAGGGTGGCGAGCGCCAGGCAAGATCTTCACACCAGATGCTGGAGGTTAGAAAGAGCACCTGCCATCCACCAGTCTTTACAACAGCTTCTGGAAGCCACAGCTCGTGTGAACATCACACGTTCTATGCAGATTATGGAGGGGAGCAGTCAGAGTTGTTGCAGAATGACACTGCAGCCCTAAATAGCAACACGGAACCCAGGAGATGGTGAGCAATGCTTGACTGTTTCTCTAGGAAAATCATCTCCTACCTTTTTAGGAACTGCTTTATCAACAGAGCACAAAGGACAAGCTACTTTCAGATGTGTGTGGAAGCATGAACCTGAGAGCATGGACCATGGAAGAGGAAGCCTGGGGCCAGGAACCGGGCACCCAGCACAGGAGGCCGAGGGCTCCGTGGTCCATGGGAGAGGGTGTCCTGGGTAATGGATTTCCAGTGGCCATGTTCATGTGTGAGAGCAGAGTGCTCAGCTGGACATCCCCCAGGAAAACCTGGAACCAGCAAAGAGTGTGGTGCGTCTCACTGTCTGGGGACCCAGGCCCATTCCCTGTGGTTTCACTGTCCTAAGCACTTGGGCCTCCTTTGTGGTCTGAAATGGTTGCTTCAGCCCCTGCTGCCAAGCCCACTGCCCTCCCCACCCACTCAGCAGTACACTCGGTGCCAGGGGACCCTGAAGATTTACCCACATGCCCAGTGACTGCTGCAAAAAGTGTCTTGAGAAAAATGGAGGAAGTGGGCTGTTGAGGGTGACGGTTATCTCAGGCGGGTATGAAAGTGATGTTGGGTGATGTTGCACGAAAGCCCACGTCTCTAAGAGGCAGGAACTCAAGTACTGATGGATGAGACAACGTGATGACTGAGATTTGTTTCAGACTCCAAGTGTGTTTATTTGTATTATGTAAGCTTGTTCAGTTTAAAAGTAAGTCTTAAAAAGTCCAAGAATGTCTCTTGTCTAGAAGAGGAGGATGGCAATGCCAGGGGGTGACAACCATGCTGCCCAGCCAGGGTTCCCCAGCCAGGTGTCCCCGGTGGTATCCACGTGGACGTAACAGGGCCACACCCATGATGAGTCACTGCTCGCAATGTGGGGAACTGAGGGTTCAAAACCCTGAGCCTTCACCTTCGATAGCAGGACATCAACAGATTGCTAAAGTCTTAAAAATTAAATCTTAAAAATCTTAAATTGACAGTGAATCGATAAAAAATTGACGAGTCTTTTTTAAACTGGAGGTAAAATGAAAAGGAAGTTGCAGAAATGAAGCAGGGGTTTTTAGTGAGCAAGAGTGAGGGAGTGGCCGTTGTAGTGTTTTGCTGGGGCTATCGTCGCTCTAAGTATAAACTGCATCCAATTGCAAAAGAATGGGTCACTTTAATTAAAAAGCAAAGAAAACGATGCACTGATTTTTTAAAGAATAGTCTTAAGCAAGGGGACCTTACTGTGTGTATGAGGAAGAGAAATGAACAAAACACAGGGGTGCACATAAACACCCCAACACCAGCACCCAGTCCTTCCCCCTCAGGCACAGGCTCCCCAGAGTGACCCACTCTCCGTGAGCCCTCGCTGACCTTGAGGCCGGGGGAGCAAGGTGCCCTCAAGCAGGGTCCCGGACTTCCAGGCCTGCCCTTTAACACCTGCCCAGCATCCCTGCCTCAAGAGGGGCCTGTGCCTGCTTCTCCACACAGACCCGCCTGCTGGGCAATCTCCAGCCACCCGGACTGAGCAGTCCCCACCACGTGGAAGGAAAAAGAAGGATGAATGTTTTAACCCCTAAATGGTTAGGATCTGAAAAACAGGATCTGGTGAAAGATTAAACTAAATTGCAGACCTAATTGCCTTCACTTAAAATAATATTAAAGCAAACGCGATGCTCTGTTTAACTTGGAGGCTCAGCACCTCCGGCAGCATAGTTTTGCTCTGGCTTCTCACGGCGGGAGGAGGTGGGTCTGCCCTACAGACTGCTTGTGCAAAATACGTGAAATGGAGTCTGTCAAGCTAAAGAAGTACTTTTAAATGAAGAAAACAGCCACTGTGGGGAATTCTTCACCCCCAAACAAACAACCCCTGCCAGTGAGAGAAGAGCCTCGGGTTGGGGGGCACAAATGTTACGTGGGCCCCAAAACATGCCCAGCCTGCTGCTGCCACGGGGCCCAGAAACCTGGGTGTGAGGGCGGGAAACATGACTCAAGGCCTCCGGCTCCCGGGCCCCCGTCCAGGGGCACAGGCCCATGGGGGCCGAGGTGGGCTGCGGGGGCCACGGGCACCGTGCTGACCGTGAAGGCAAGAGCCTCCCTCTGGGCATGGGGCTCAGAGGCTGAGACAGGGACGCCTTCTGGAAGAATCCAAAGGGCCACAGAGCAGTTACCACGGCCAAGCAGGCTTTGGAAGGAGCTGTGTGCGAAGGTGCAAAAAGAGTGAGGAGACCGGTCCTCAAGCGCCTTCCCCCGCAGTCTGCAGTGTCTGAGTTCACTCCCAAAGTTGCCTCCCTCAGCGCTGCAGAGACAGCTGTTCACAGGGAGAGGGTGGACCCCCGCCCAGCCCTGCCCGCCTCCCACAGCAAGGCCGAGGGGTCTCCCGGGGCTGCCTAGAGGGGGGCGGGGGCTGGACAAAGGGGCACCACGCTGGTACCCAGCCCGCCAGGTGGAAGCCGCTCATTTTCAGTCATCCCAAGTCAACTGGAAGAAAGAAAACCGAGAGACAGACAGAGAGGGAGGCCGGGGGAGAAGGTGAAAAAACATGTTCATAAATCTGGGATCTGGTTTTATTGTTTTTATTGGTGCTTCTACTTCAGATTTTCAGTTTGGAAAAATACTCTCTTACGCATTCCAGGCACCTCAGTGCTGGCTGAGAGATGATGATAAATGCAAAAAGCTTTTAAAAAAGGAAAGTCCTGCTCAGATCCTGGAGAACAAATCCCAGTCAACTTGCCTCGGGCACTTCGTCACATTGACACTGAAAGGTTTCCTTGAGCGTCTCCACTGTCTCATCCTGCTCCTCTTCGGCGGGTAAGACCCGCCAAGGGAAGCCGCCCTGCGCTTCTGGTCTCCCCGGCGTGTCCGGGGCGGGTCTGTGGGGAGCTCTTGGCTGAGGCTCCAGTGGGGAGCTTCCTCCACGTGGAACAATTCAGAGGAAAGGTTTCAAATGAGCGGGAGTGAAACAGCACATGCCTACGGCAGACTGGGGCTGGCCCCGGCAGGTGGGGGGAGCAGGGAGGGAGGGAGGTCCCAGGAACACAGAGCTCCTTGTTCGGGGCTGATCTGAGGATCGGGCCTGAACTGGGAGGCCTTTCACACGCGGCTGTGGTTTGCCATGAAAAGACTCTTCTGGCTGCGCTGTGTGAGTCTGTGTGTATGGTGGGTGTGCGTGGCTCACGGATGCCAAGCCTGAATAGGTGGGTTTTAATTTGCTCCAGCTGTGCTGGCCGGCCTGCTCCCCCACCAGCACGGACGGTGAATAAAGTGATGGGGGGTGGAATCCCTTTGAAGCAGCTGCAAGTCATTCACTCACATAAACTGAAATGAGAAGAGGGTGAAAAACCCAAGCTTGCAGTTCTGCCTTCTCCCCAATCTGTGCTCAACGACTCAGGGAGACAGCCGCCCAAACAGAGCTGCTCCAGGGGCCGGCCGCTGCCGGGAGGGAAGAAAGGCGATCGATCGCTCTAAGCCCAGGTATTTGGTGAGCCGGAGCCGGCCTGGGGGACGTGGGCGCCAGCGACACCTCCAGCTGGCGGCCGCTCTTGGCAGCCATGTCCCCACGAGCACATCCTGGTGCGTCGTCAGGCCTGGACGCCAGGGAGGGGGTTGGGTCACCGAGGGGCCCAGCCCCCAAGGCCAGCAGGAGGGGAATCCCCACAAGGACTACCGGGCACCCTGCCCACCCACGTGATTGCCCAGGGAAGGTCCTCCCAGGACTGCCAGGCGGCCAACAGAGAGCGGGGGCAGGCGGGGCCCAGAACGTCCAGAGAAAGTGACCGCCAAGGGCTCTCAGGCCAGCCTGTGGCAAAGGGGTTGGCACCTCTGCACCCAGCCTGGGTGGAACCCCTCCTGCCCACCCCATCCACATCCCAAGTCTGGCCAACTCCAGCATCTGCAGGACCGCCAGAAGGCCCAGGGCTGAGGGCACTGGTCTACACATCTGGCCACATGATCTCCCACTGGCCTGAGTGCTCACTCCGGGGGCAGTGAGGCCCATTCTTGCAGGACAGGGCTTTGAAGGATGTTGAGGGGTTTTCCATGGGAGAAGCATTCCCCAACATGACGTGAGCACCAGGTCAAGCATCTGACTTCTAAAAATCACGAGACTCTCCATGGCTGAAGAGCAGGTGTGTGAAGACAGGCAAGAGTGGGGTGGGAACACAGCCTGCGTCCAGCCTCTTCCCCGGCCCGTGCACACCTGGGCCACGTTGCGGTCGGTCTCTGGAGGCTGGGAGAGCAGTCTGAGGGCAGGAGTGTGGGGCACTTCCTGGGTCTGGCAAGGCTGCCGACATCTGCTCATAGGGTCTCGAGGTTTACAGCTCTGGGTGAGGGTCCTGGCTGCTCAGTGCCTGGGGGGCAGCCCTGGAACTTGGCGTAGAGTCGCCCTCGAGACTGTCTGGTGACTGTCTTTAATCTCTTCCTGCTGAAAACTGCTGAAGTGATTTAGCTTCCAAGTCTTAGCCATGGGCCACTGGGGAGGAGCTCGCCAGGGGAGGAGCAGGATGGGCGCAGGGGCTACAGTCACTCCGCTCACGGACGTGGACTGAGGACGCTGCCGGCACGGCAGGTGCTCAAGGCACGCTGGCCGAAAGGGAAAGACGGGCGCGCGCACGTTGCCACAGCTGGGGGTGGACTGGAGCTGAGGGCCAGGGACGGGAGGACCAGGGAGAAAACTGAGGAACCAGCAGAAAGGGGCGGAGGGCCCCTCTAGCTTGGGATGGACGTGTGCTGACTGGTGGGCTGGGACACGAGAGGGGTCGGTGTGTGGAGGTAGGGCAGTCACACGTCTGCAGCAGAGGGCACAGGACAGACCCCGCACCCGGGGGACACGATTTCAGGTGGGGGTTCCTGGGAGGGAGGCCTGGAGGTGGGGGGGCGTCGGGATGAGCGAGGCCCTGGCTCCAAGGCCCCGGCTCCCTAGATGGCTGCTCCCTGAGCTGCTTAGCGCTAAACTCCCTGCTCCAACAGCCCTCAAGAGCCCTCTACAGTTCCTGCCACCTTCTCTCGGGTGTGCAGGGGGCAGGTGAGGGTCAGAGCTAGGCTACCGCAAGGGCAGAGGGAGGCTGACTCCATCCCTCTTCCAGGGCCTGCCCCCTCAAGTTTCCATGTAAGGCCCCAGGAATGCAGCCAGAGACCTATTTGGGTAAATACTATTCTATTCTAAAAATGCAAATTGTGCGGAGTATTAAAAAGCCATCAGTCATTCACACATTAGTGTGAATAAGGCCAGGGAGTTACAATGCTGGTCTGAGCTCTTGGAGTGGGCTCTGCTGAAGAGGTCAGGCATGGGGTTGAGAGCTGGACCCCCTCCCACCCCCTGCCTCCTGCTTCAGGGGGGCACCTAAGTGGCCGTGGGTGCAGCCCGAGAAGGGGCAACAAGGGAAGTTTGGAACCAAGAAGCTTTAGTTGGAGAACTTCCTGTCCACTTTTACAAAGTATTCCCCGGCCACAGTCCTAGCTCCTCCGCAGAAACAGCTTTGTACACAAATCAGACGGATGGAGTCGAAAGCCTAGGAGTCCCAGCTCTGGGGGCTCCCACAGCCCCAGCTCCAGCCCCCTACTAGCCCAGCTCTCCTGGTCAGAGCAAGGACCAGCGCAAAAAAGATGATCCCTTTGCAGTCCAAGTCCTGCCTCAAAGTTTCCAAAAAGTGAAAGTGAAGTCGCTCAGTCGTGTCCGATTCTTTGCGACCCCGTGGACTGTAGCGGACAATGTCAGTTTCTCTCAAATAACTCATAATACACATAATGATATTGCTGGAAAAGGCAAGCAGAACTATGAAATTTCAACACGTGCGAAAACTTGCAAAACACTTATGTCTTCTCAAGACTGAAAATATGTCAACAACAACAATAAAGTCAAGAGCAACTGCTTTTTTCACACAGGTTATTTCCCCTCATCTAAAAATTTGTTTTAAAAGACACATAAAATCTACCACCACCTCCATTTTTGGAGCACAGTTCAGTGGAATTAAGTACTTTCACGCTCTGTGCAGCCAGCACTGCCTTTTGTCCCCACGACTCTTCTCATCTCATAAACCTGAAACTCTGCCCCCGCCACGCACTCGCTCCCACCCCAGCCCTGTGTCTACTTTCCGTCTACAGACTGGGCGATTCTAGTCACAGCACCTGGGATCTAGTTTCCTGACCAGGGATTGAACCCAGGCTCTGCATTGGGAACATGGAGTCTCAGCACCTGGTCCACCAAGAAAGTCCCTTTCCTCCTTTCAGGCTGAGTAATATTCCACTGTGTCTGTTACCATATCTTGTTTATCCGTTCATCTGTTGATGGACACTTGGTTTGCTTCCACAAGTGAGTAATGCTGTTGTGAGTAATGCTGCTCTGAACACAGGTATACAATATGTGCGCAAGACCCTGCTTTCAATTCTTCTGAGCATAACCCAGAAGTGGGATTTCTGGGTCATATGGAAATTCTACGTTTAATTTTTTGAGGAACTGCTGTTCTGTCTGCACAGCAGCCACACCATTTCACACTTCCGCCAACAGCACACAGGTTCCATCTCTCCACGCCCGGGCCAGCACTGGTTTCTGGCTCTAGGATAACAGCCATTTTAACGGGTGTGAAGTAGTGTCTCACCCTGATGAGAGATGTTGAGCATTTTTCATGTGCTTATTGCCAGCTGTATGACTTCTTTGGAGAAGAATCTATCAGGTCCTTTTCCCCCTTTTGAATCCAGTTGCTTGTTTTTGTTGGTGAGTTTTAAGAGTTGTCTCTATGTCCTGGATACTAATCCTTTTTCAGATGTATGATTTTCAAATGTTTTCTCCCATTCAGTGGATTGTCTTTTTATTCTGTTAATATTCTTTTGATGCACTTGAAAAAAATTTTTCTTGTTCAATTTGTCCATTTTGCTCCGTTGCCTATGCCTTTGGTGTCATATCCAAGAATTACAGCCAAACCCAATGTCATGAAGTTTTTGTATTGTTTTCTTCCAAGATTTTTGTGATTTTTAGGTCTGATTGTTTTGTGTTAATTTCTGCATATGGTGTGAGGTAGGGGTTCAACTTTGTTCTTTTCCATATGGATGTCGTTTTCCCAGCACCATTTGTTGAAAAGACTGTCCTCCCCATGGAATGGCCTCAGCTTCCTTGTTGAGAATCATATGACCTCACACATGAGGGTTTATTTCTGGGCTCTCAGTTCTGTCCTCAGGTCGTCATGGCTGGCTTTGTGCCAGGACTACTCTGTTTTGACGACTGTAGCTTCAGGATGCATTTGGGAAACAGGAAGGTACATAGTCATTTGTAAAGCCACGGTGGGACTACTGTCTCAGAAACTGAGATGTGACCTTGGCGTGCCGGTTGAGTCCATTTCCTGAGGGCACAGAGCTGGGGAGCATATTGAGCACAGTGTCCAGGGTTGCGCAGTCCTCCGGGTAGGCTGGGAAAGGCACGTGGAGAAGCTGACTCAAGGGCAGTGTGGTGATGGGGCTGCAGGGGTCGCTGGGCCTCTGGTCTGCTGTTGACAGGAGGCCCCCAGCAGCTCTGACCAGAGCCCCTCAGCCAGGCTCCAGGGGCCAGCACTGCCCCCCGCGGCTCTGATTTTCCTGAGCCGTGGGACAGCAGGCAGGCAGGTGGGCCCCTGCCAAGGTCTTCGACCACCCCTACGGGTGACCCATCACCAGGCTCCCGTTCCCCTCCCGCAGGGCCTCCGGGCCTCACCCCAGCAGCCTGTGAGAAGGTCAGGGTGGTTCCCACTCCTCTGTTGTCAGGGTCAGACGTCTTAACAGGCTCCCACCATGGCGCTCATGAAGGTTACTTTGCTCCGAGATGCCATGAAATTTCCCTTTCCTGCATCTGTAGAAAATCAATGTAAAGATCACATGTGTTCAGGACACGCTCTGGCCACAAAACACCCGCAGCTGAGATCGCACCGCCCTGGAGCTGAGGCGTAGGGCAGGAAGGCTCCGGAGTACTGCCTCCGCCCTCTGCATGCATGCCGCCGTCTGTGCCAGTGTCTCTTCCCTTCTGGATGGTCCACAGAGTCTGGCCAGTCAGTGCCACTGCCAGGATGAGGCTGCCCCACGCACGCTTCATGCACTAGCTTTGTTCTAGTGAAGCGGCACCTTTTCCAGCAAAACAAGGCCAGTCTTTCTTCAGTTCCCACTTCTAAAGGCAGAGGCCCGTCCCAGTGGAAACACCAGAGTGTCTGCAGGGCACGTGCGTCCACCTGAATGGCCAGATCGTCCGAGGGGTGGCCAGACTACGTGTCCATGGGAGGCTTGCGGCTGTCTTCCCGAAGCTTCGTCCTCTGCCGTCCACGTTGCCGGCCACAGGGAATCCTGGGGTGAATGCCCACCAGCCCCAGTCCGAAAAGCCCTGACCCTTGAGCCTCAGGTTCAGGAAGCATCAGTCAGGCTCCAGTTCCGCCAAGGCGAGTGTTTGCCTGTGGAGCTGATTCTCCTCTGGCCTCGGAGCTCAGGAAGCAGCTGCTCTCGAAGGCCTGGGAGGGAAAGAGCATTCCAGGCTGGTGTGCAGAGGCCCGGATCCCGCGCCCCAGCAGCCCCTCCCCAACCCAGGACAGGCCTGGCGGCCACCCGACCTTCTCTCCATCTCCCTGGCCTGCCTGCCTCCCTCTTCCCGTCTCAGGTACACTCAGGGGTCCTGCTGGCGGGAGGCGAGCTCTGGCTTTCGGCCGCCCTGTGGCTTTCGGATGCAGAGGGCTTGAAATTAGTTCATGACGATCCAGACACACATGGCAGCTCGGAAACCGCACAGCAGCCCCGCCGGTGGGGGAGCCCCGTCGCCAGGCAGCCAGACTGAAATTTACGACAGTGACCTGGGCCTCGTCAGGCCGGTGACAGGGCGTCCGCGGAACCGCTGCTTAGTCACCCATTCGCTTGGCAAGACGGGCAGATGAGGAAACACGGGAAAGGTCAGACAGTAGGAGTTTGTCTAGACGCTCTATTTTGGATTCTCCGCGCCGTGTGTCCGGTAGCAACCTCTGCAAACACCGTCTTTCAGCGACATCTTGAACGCATTGTTCTCCTGCGACAGGGCCCCTCTGTCTGTGCGCCAAGCTGCCCGCCCCGCGCTCGACCGCAGGCTGCCTGGGCTTCAGTTTAGAAGCTGGAGGGAGACCCTTGGGAGGCCCGGCTCCCGCCCGGAAAGGACGCACCACTTGGGAGGAGGCCAGGCCCTCCAGAAGCGCGTCCAAGGCTCCGAGGCAAACACGCCAAGAAGCAGGAGCGGCTGTTCTCCCTCCAGGCCTAATGGGAAGGCTGTTTCTGGCCCCTCCTTAGTCATCTCTCAGATTCGGAGCTGAACTTCTGAGAGCTGAGGACAAGAAACCTCACATGGGACCCGGCGTCTAACTGCCCGAGTCCCGTCCTGAGCTGAGGACAGTGGGAGAATGAAGAGGAGTCCAGGAAAATGGGCAGGCGTGGGCTGCACTGCCCGCCCCGTCCCCAGCCCACATTCTGGGAGGCCTGACCACACCCTGCCCCGTGGCCCTCAACCCCTCGGACCCAGCACCTCTGCAGGCCAGTGTCTAGAGGGTGCCGGCCAGCACGCTTGAGGGCACAGATGCACACTGCAGAGTCATCAGCCCGAGGGCCGTGGGGCGAGGGTCAGAGGCGCTGCTCTGGAGCGTCAGGCCAGGCGATAAGAGCAAACCGTCCCGCAGGCTGCCGCTCTCTCTCTGCCCCTGGAAGCCCTCCTCAGGGCAGCAAGGAGGCCTCTCCTCTGCCCCTGGAAGCCTTCCTCAGGGCAGCAAGGAGGCCTGGCACGGCCACACCCGCCCGCTGACAGCTGAGGGTAGGGTGGCGGGCACTGGACTGTGGTCAAGGCGCGAGCAAGCCAGGCGCCAGCGCCTGTGCCCCACGCCTCCCTGGGCTTCCTCTCCAGGCTCCTCCCGCGGGCCCCGCGGGGCTGGTACAAGCCAGTTGCTTTCGCTCCTCAGAGTCCGGCTTTCTGACTGCATGGACCAGGCTGCTCTCTGGAGGTTCCCCAAGTGGCCGGGCCGCACTCTTTCTTCCAGACAGCTCCCCAGACGTCTCCAGGTGGGGCTGCACGCATCCTTCTTACTTTGGAGACCTCAGAGCAGGGCCCCAATCCACCTGGCCGCTGACTCTCGTGGCCACCATGTCCTCCTTCTCACCGCCTGTGGGTCCAACGTCACGGGGCTACGGGGCCTGGAATTCGGGTTCTGAACAACTTCTCATATCACTTGAGGCCGCCAAACAGGTCAACACCGAGCTCATCCCCTGTACCTGGCGGGGATCTGTCCACCTCAGAAGGAACAAACCCACAAAAGGCCTGTGATCTGGACCCCGCAGACTGGACCGTGAGACCAAGTTCGAACCGAAGTGGATTTGGGAGACCACCCCGCAGAGCATGGGAAGGGTGAGGAACTGAGCAGAGAGTGCACGTTTGTTGAGTCAGTCACCACCACGGGAAGCAGAACTTGACCCAAACGGCAGCTCAGGGAGACGATGCAGAAATACCACAAACTCAGAGTCCCTGACGGAGGCACTGGGCACATCAGAGTCCCCCAGTGTCCACTCTTCTGCCCAAACAGGTTTCTCTCATTTGAGCATTTTGTACAGACCATGCAGATTCTGTTGACAACCATGGATTTCATGTCATAGACTGAATTAGACATAAATTGGTAACTGCTGAACAAAGTTAGGTACTGACTTTCAGCTTAAAACAGAGAGTAGAAGGTCTCAGTTGTTTGTCCTCACTGAAATAACCTGGAAACAAGGACAACAAGGACAAAATACAAACGCTGTGTTTGACCAAACTGCAGGCACTGGGAATCTTAAACCTTTCGCATGGGAGGCACCACCATAGAGACTGTACCAGGATTGCAAACAGGCTCAGAAGAGACCTGGGTTGCTCAGGCAGAGAATTCAGGACACGGAATTCCACACGTAGGCAGATACCCTGACACCAAAGCTCATGATCTTGGGATGGCAAATGGAACCAGGGCCATGGGCTGGCTAAGGGACCATCCCGGACCATATTTAATGCCAGGGGACGGGGATGTGGGGCTGACAAGCAAACCCGTGCAGGGGCCTGTCGGTGAGGTGAGCAGGAAAGAGCTCGCACAGTGATTCCCTTGCAGGACTAAGCTCTGCTGCCGGTGGGCAGAAGTCCAGGTAAAGCCAGACGAGTGGTCCTGCCAGGTGCACAGACATGAGGCTCTGCTGAGAATCAGGTCATGCCCATCAGTCCTAGGACACTGCTTTGACCACCTCCCGCCTCAACCTCTTGCAAATTGACAGTCTGCAGAGAACTCACCATGCTCAGTGAGGACTAATGATCCAAATGGATCCATTCAAAGATACTGCAGAAAGCAAGGAAAAAGGGATTTAAAAAAAAAAAAAAAAAACGGCAAGGAACACATACTATCAAAGAATACCCAGGGTGGGTGAAATCATGTTGACTTAGTGACATAAATGCAGAGAAATGAGGGCTACACTCAACTTTAAAAAGAGCTCAAGCAGAGATACAAGAGCTCGTGGAGAACTGCTGAGACACTGAAGGAAAGGAAAAATTAAGTAGCAGAATTTAGGAAAGACATGCAAAAGGAAAATAAAACTGTCACAGGGTTAGAACCCAGAGAAGCTGAAAATAGGAAACTAGGCTGATGAAAACATGGAAAAGTCAGCAAAACAAACCCGCCATGAAAAGAGGAGATGAAAAGATCAGAGAGAAAATATGAAAATAGAGGACAAACCCTAAAGAACAGTGAACAGAACCTGTCTTGTCTGTGATGTCCCAGTCTCTCTGAGGCGCCCATGACCCCTGACCCCCCCCACCAAGGGCTCCTCTGGCTGCTTCCCGGGTTTGTGGCCTGGCTCAGGAAGGAGCTGGAAGGGGGCTCAGCCACCTGCTCAGGGTGGAAATGAGACGCACTTCCAACCGTGTTTGCAGTGAGGCAGAGCACCTGTGAACCAGCCACAGAGGGACAGAGAAGCACCATGGGGACGCCCCAGATACCTCACTGACCCCCACTGTGCCCCAGTACCCCAGTACCCACTACACCGTGCACTCCAATGCACCTCACTGGACCCAACTATACCCACTGCACCCCACAGCACCCTGTCCCCCACTGCACTCCCACTGAACCCGACTGGACCCCCTCTTCGGGAGGGCACAGCCAGGACCCCATGGCACTCTGGCATCCTCCTGCCTTTGAGGGACAAGCACCCCCGGAACCGGCTTCACCGCGCCCGCCTCCCCTGTGATGCCCGTGTCCATCCCATCCTGGTGAATCGGAGACTAAAGCCTGTCTCCACACTCAGTTGTTGAAGGCCCTGGACTAAAGCAGCTCTGAAATTTGTTTGCTGAAGGTCAGGTCGGAGGGAGACGGTCCGACTTTATGACGCCACAGCCCGGGGTTGGGGGTGGGGGTGGGTCACAGCCTGGGGGCGGGGCCGCAGCTTGGGGGCGGGGCCACAGTCTGGAGGCAGGCTTGCTGCCCAAGGCAGTTGGGGTGCTGTCCTGAGCAGACCCGTGCTGACAGGTCCAAGGGCCACTCCGGGCGGCCAGGCTCCGAGGCAGGTCCTCGTTCAGCCACCATCTTCCTGGGCCCGGGGGTGGGAGCCCTGCGACACCTCCCCCGGCGGGTCCCCATGCCCCACGTCCACAGGGCCCCACCTGCCAGTCCTCATCCTTGGCCGAACTAAGGGCTCAGGCCCCACGACAGAGCTGGGCGTCTGTTGAGCGACCCGGGTTCTCATCTCAAACCATTTCGTGAGAAACCGGCCTGGGTCGGGGAGGATGTACAGCAAGAGAAGCCAGGGCGGCTGACCACCCCACCCCCCAGGGCCCTCCCTCATCCCTGTGCCCCCCGGGCGGGCACGAGGTCAGCTCCAGGCAAGCCGCCAGCAGCTCCCGAGGGCAGCTCTGTGGGCCCCATTGGCATGGGGGGGTCAGCCTGGCAGCTGGGCTCCAGGAGGCTGCCCCCTGCCCCCCAGACACCCTCTGAGAGGTCTGGGGCGGAGCAGGCCTGGGTGGGGCCTGCCTCACCTTGGAGCCCTCACCTCTGCAGGGCCCTGCTGGGTGGCTTCCCTCGAGTCGATGGTGCTGGCGGGCCTGGCCACCCCCAGAGCATGAGACCCTGCATGCTTGCCTGCATTCATGCCCCCTCAGGTACCTCTGCCAGGAGAAGCGAGGAGCCCCCACCCTGTCGCCTCTGAAAGGGAGCACTGAGGGGCTGGGGCCCCTCGAGACCAGGGTGGGCGGGTGGTAACCAGCCCGGGACGGGACACAGCCCTCAGACATGTAACCAGGGCCCAGAAATGCCGGGGAGCCCGCACCTGGCGGGGAACAAGGGAGGTGGGAGGCACATCTGAGCGGTGCCGGCGGGGCCTCGGGCGACCTGTCCAATTACTGTCCGTGTGGGAGGCAGGTGTCGTAATGGAACCGGCAGACGCGCTCAGCCGCTAATTAGCTGTGACCTTGGGCAACTTCCCCAGGCCTCAGTTCCCCACTAAGGGGGTGGGTGACGGGGTGGCCAGCTTGGAGCAGCCAGGTGTGCGGGTCGGAGGCTAGCCCCCAGGACCCTGGGCCCAGGAGGACGGGGACATGCTGATGGACACACACACGTGGCTGCCGGACACATCTCACAGAGCTGCGCATGCAAATGGTGGCCCCAAGCCAGCCACTGGGGGCCAGTGAGGCCTGCAGACCCCTGGCCAGACTCAGACCTGAGGCCCCAGAAGCTGTGTTCAGACAGGACCCAGTGCTCCCAGCTCCAGACTCACCTCCCTGTCCCACCCACAGACCCCGATATGCCTTCGTGGGGACCTTGACACCCCTTCTTTGCCTCAAGTTTGTCCTCGAAGAAGCGGTGCCTCTGCCTTGGCCTCAGGCCACCAAAATTGGTGCCCCAGACCCTCAGCGGACGGCAGGCTGGGGATGGGGGTGGGGGGGGTCATGTCACCTGCCGTCCTGGCCCCAGTGCCCCAGTGCCACACGTGCGGACCCCACCCTGCTCCCAAGATGTCCTTCGGAATTGATGTTTGGGGTCTGGCACAGCCCATGGACATGGCATCCCGAGGCATCAAGGTCAGGGTGGACAAGGGCTGAGGGCCTTGTGTCCAGTGTGTCCGCCACATCCAGAGCCTGGGCGGGCAGCCCTCAGGGATGAACCCCACGCCCACCAGGTCCTTTCACGGAGCAGAGAGCAGGGGGCCTCCTTGTTCACAGGTGGGAACTTTCCAGGAGCAGATTGGCCAGGTCAGTGATCCCGGGTTCTCCCAGGGAGAGTCCTGCTCCATCGTCAGTGAGTGGACTGTTCACCCGGCCCTCCCTGCCTCCCCGCCCCACCTCGGGCCAGTGTCTAGGACCCAGCGAGGACCAGCGAGGCCTGGCTTCCTAAGATGGAAAAACTTGTACGGACAACATGTCCACAGCATAATGGACTAAACACTAGTAACCACACGTCCCACCTGTGAACTTGACATTCTTCCTGCGGAACATCAGATAACTCACGGGGTGGACACTCACGGCCATTGCTCCAACCCCAGAACCTGCCTCGGATGCCACCATTACCTCTTGCAGAGCCAGGGCCGCCCAGGTGGGCCCTGTCCACAGGCTTCCAGCTGCCCAGGGACAGATGGAGGGTCATGAATTGAGCTACGAGCATGGGGGTGGCCAGGGGACACGTGGTCCACACCCATCAGCAGGAGCAGAGCAGGGATCTCCAGAGGAGGGCGGTCCACTCACCTGCCAACCATTAGAGTCAGATTTTTAGAACTGCTGCTGCTGCTGCTGCTAAGTCGCTTCAGTCATGTCCGACTCTGTGCGACCCCATAAACAGCAGCCCATCAGGCTTCGCCGTCCCTGGGATTCTCCAGGCAAGAACACTGGAGTGGGTTGCCATTTCCTTCTCCAGTGCATGAAAGTGAAAAGTGAAAGTGAAGTCACTCAGTTGAGCCCGACTCTTAGCGACCCCATAGACTGCAGCCTACCAGGCTCCTCCGTCCATGGGATTTTCCAGGCAAGAGTACTGGAGTGGGGTGCCATTGCCTTCTCCTTTTAGAACTGAGACCCTGGCAAAGGTAATCAACTGCTCAGGCCGGCAGCGGCCAAGGCCGACAGACACACGCAAGGCAGCATGTTGTGGCCCCTTTTTACAGATGGGGAGACTGAGTCTCAGAGGAGCCCAGTGCCTGCTTGAAGCAGAGAAGAAAAGAGGGCTTTGTCAGGTGTGAAAGGTCTGTGCTGTAACCGCACCCAGCTGTCTTATCCACTTATTTCTTTGCTCTAAAGGTCATGCTGATGAGAGAGGTGGCTGCTCTCCGGCCCCAGCGTCTACAACGCCCGCAGCTGCAAGCGGGGAGGAGAGCATCCGGCTTCTTTAGGCCGGGGGTCAGGGCACAGCTGGCCCTGGGAACTCACAGTTCAGAGGCCTCCCTTCTCCACCCTGACCCCCAGGAGAGCCCCTGCCTACCAAGGATGCCAGAGAGGGGGTAGGGTTTGCATAGTTTTGTGGATTTTTGTGTTGTTTTTTTTTTTTTAAACCGTTGGGCAGATTCTATGGTCAGACTGAAGGGTTCAAACCAGCAGAGTGAGCCCAGCACAGTTCCTGGAATGTCCCCTCCGTGAATTCACCAGGAGGAACACCTAGAGATTCCATAGTCATGTCTATAATTGGCCAGGAAAATCAACCCCTATAAAGCCAATGTTTTGTTTGAACTGTGCCTTATTCCATAAGAATTTCATTAAAGCAATTACACGTTAATCAGTGTGGCCAGGGTTATGGATGGCACCTCACCTCACAACAGACCCTGTGTACCGCAGCAATTAGCAGGCAGCAAACGAGCAGGACACAGCCAACTGCAAGGCCTGCGTAATGTTTTCATTACAGGAGTTGCTAATAATCTATTAATCTCCCTCTAAACACCCAGCAACATGTACACATTCCTCACCTCCAAGTCGGTTCCGTGAAATGGCTTTAGGTAAACAAAATGGGATGCAGGAGGTGGCATGTCAGTGGGTGATTTATGGCGTGAATTGAACACCTTTGTGTGAATAAAGCCATAACTAACCCCCAG
Source organism: Budorcas taxicolor (assembly GCF_023091745.1). Classification (NCBI taxonomy): domain Eukaryota; kingdom Metazoa; phylum Chordata; class Mammalia; order Artiodactyla; family Bovidae; genus Budorcas; species Budorcas taxicolor. The sequence continues at coordinate 1,083,401 of NC_068931.1, read as the reverse complement.
GAGCAAACTGTCATATCATCAAACAGCTTGCCTCAAGGCGGGCCCTGCAGCACCTGTCCATGGCCAACGCTGCCTGCCCAGATCCGTCCCTGTGTCAGGAAGGCCCACGCTCCCAGGGACGTCCACCCATCCAGGCCTGTCTTCCCTGAGAAGCCTTAGCCCTGAGTCCCAGCAGACAGGAGCTTGTCTCCTCAGCACCTAGATGACCCCCAACTGCAAGTGAATCCCCAGCTGGATGCCCACAGAGCTCCGGAAGACACAGAGGGGTTCATTGTCCAACATCCTCGAGGGTGGGAAGTCCTGTGGTCAAACCCGTCAACATCTCTGCAATGAAGCAGTTTCGTTGCCAGCAGGACGTGAATAAAGACTCGACAGGCCACACTCATCTCTGGACGCCTGTCCCACCTGGACCAGTCATGGCCGCTGACTTCTGGGCAAGGTCCCTGGGCCTCTGTGGCAGGCGGGCTTTCGGGCCAGGAGCTGCCCCATCGGATGACAGCAAATTAGATCTCCTCTGTGAGGTCTGAGGCCTCTGGTCCTTGGCCTGCAGCAGGCTATGCTGTCCACATCCCAGCCTGGCCCTGGGTCTATACGGAAGCCAGGACCCCAAGTGCGCGGGTAGCCTAGCCCTAAACGGTCCTGGCTACTCCGGGTGCTTCAAGGAAGCCAAGGTGGCCCATGAACAGTGAGAACCCCCTGCCCCTTCCCCTAACTCAGGTCACAGAGTGACCCCTCATGTCCTCGCTCAGTCTCAGGGTCCTGACCAGCTCACTGCAGGACGCTGAGTCCTCACATGTCCTCGGCTCATCTGGGCCGAGACGATTTCTGAGACATCCCGTTTTCGATGACCCATTGGCCTCAGGGAGGGTTGGCCAGCTGCCTGGTACAATGTCTCTCTCGGGACCTGGCTGTTGCTTTCCTTGCGATGACGCTGGGCTGAAGAGTTTGGGGACAAGTTCTAGTCAGTCTGTATCAAAGGTGAGGCTCCCTGGGTCACCTGACTGCGGCCTTTGTCAGGCATCTCCCGGAGCAGTGACCAGGTGGGAGTAACACTCTCCCTCCTGAGAGGGGGTGGGGAGAATCCATGGAAATTCTTTGGAACTCTTCTGCACAGGAGATGTGTCTGTTCTCTCCCTAAATTTACTTTTTGGCTTAATAATAAGGTTTTAAGAAAGTCATTGTGTAGTCTTCACTAGAAACATAAAGCTAACTAATTTTTTTCTACCAGAAAATGCAGAAAAACGAGTTCTCCGTAGGTGTGCTACTCGCTGAAGTGAGGTCACCGGTCACCGCGCGCTCCGCCCTAGGCACCCTTACCAGGATCCCCAGGACTTAGAGCCCGCGGAGTGAGGAGCCTGTCCTACAAGGGACATGGGTGACCCCGGGGAGACGTGCCTTCACTCCCCACGGGGACAGGAGCTGCAACTTGTGATGTGGCCACCCGCTGAGCACACCCTGAGGGAAGGGGGCCCCACCAGGATCCAGATGTCGGAGGGTGGGGCCTCCCCGGGCTCTGCCCGCTCCCTCGGGGCATCTCCCCAGAAGCCCTGATAGGAGAACCGCTCGAGGCTCTGGCAGGTCCAGAGTGGAGGGTGGGGGCCTGCTCACCCCAGGGCCTCAGCCCAGGGACACCCCGCATGCCCACCTACAGGGAGTTCCCACTCAGATAAGCAGGCCTCAGGGCTGACCCAGGGAAGGCAAGCGAGCCTCCCCCATCCCCGCCCCCGCCCCCACCCAGGCTTCCCAGCTGGGAGGCCTAGCTCCCAGGGACCCTCTAAGAGTCACGAGTGAGGTGGTCTCAGGCAGAGGGAGGGAGCCTACCCAGTGCTGCCTGGTGGACACTGGCCTCGGGACCTCTGGCCCACGAAGCCCAGAGAGGGGTCACTCGGGGTTGATGCTAGGCCTCGCGGGGTCCAGGAGCAGCTGTGGGCGGGAGCGCGCGGACACGGTAATCTAATATTTCCCTTCTGGCTGCAGCCATCGCACGCTAAGAGCCGCTCTCTCTTAATTAAGCTCAGCTCCCAAATCCTTTTAACCACGCAACTTTAAAAGAAGACTGCATCTTTCCAAATTAGCCTTGTATCTACGAATAATAAGACAGCAAGAGTGTGTTAATGAACTTAGACGAGCTCCGAGGGCCCATCTGCAGGGGGTTTATTTGCTTCAAAGGAAACCAGCATCCATTACACCGAGAGGAGCTCCGGGGCCTCGGGGCACGCCTCCCACGTCCTCACTGACTCTGCAGCTCAGACGGAGGCTTAGAGAGCTGGCCGCAGGCTATGGCGGCCTGGGGTCTAGGATGCCTGTCGGTGTTCAGTTGCTCAGTCACGTCCAACTCTTTGTGAGCCCGTGGACTGCAGCACACCAGGCTTCCCTGTCCTTCACCATCTCCCAGAGTTTGTTCAAACTCCTGTCTGTCGAGTCAGTGATGTCATCCAACAATCTCATCCTCTGTCGTCCCCTTCTTTTCCTGTCTTCAGTCTTTCCCAGCATCGGGGTCTTTTCCAAAGAGTCGGCTTTTGGCCTGAGTCTGCCCTAAATAGCCTCCAGTATATTCCAAATGACGTGAAGGTTTTTCTCCCAACTTGTGCTAAAGTCACATGCAGACTCTGTCTAGAATAAGTGCCTTTAATTGAAAAAGTCAAGAGAGAATCTTGTCCAAAGAGTGGGATTTTCAAGGTATGGAAACTGACTCTGGACCTTTCAAGGGCCACTCCTGGCTCCCGCCTCAGACCTGAGACCCAAAGCCTGTGTCTTGCCTGTGCCAGGGGCAGGCCTGGGACCGGCAGGTTTCCTGCAACAGGTCGCAGGTTGTGTCCCAGACCACCGGGCGCAGGGGTGTTTGGAGTGCCCTCTCCCCACCCCGCCCCTGCAGTGAGCGCCACCACCCAGCTCCTCCTCTTTCTGCCCACAGAGCTGAGCAGGTCAGCCACCTCATTCTGAGAATCTAAGCTAGACTAGAATCAAAGTGGGAAACTTGGAAGAGGAAGAGGCCACGAGCCGAGCACAGTCAGAAGTCACCTCCCGTCTCCCCGGTGACGTCGAGTAACCATGACACTGGTCTCAGTCTTGAGAGAAAACTCTAGATTCTGCTTACAATCCGCCAGCGGAGGAAACACATAGACACCCCCTCCCACTACCTCCTGGAGGCCAGGGCTGTCTTAGGTCCTCAGTCATGCCCAGATGGGGGGAAGCCAGGCGGCCCTCTGGAGGAGTGCCAGCCGCCGGGCAGGAGCACGAAGGACCAGGCTTGCAGGCCGCTGGTGCCGACCACCAGGGCGACTGGACAGACGGACCGAGAAAGCGAGAAGACCAGCCTCAACCCTGCGTCTGGACACCGTGGGATCTGGGTGTTTGTACCCTGGGCCTCAGCTCCCACGCTCGGCTCCTGAGCGGGCAGTGGCCCCAGGACGGGCTGTGTGTCCTGCAGCCTCCAGGCCCAGCAGATGGGCCCCTCCTCAGGCACAGGAGATGGACGTGGCCGCGGGAATGAAAGGAAAGAGAGGATGCTGAGGGAAGGAAGATGCAAGATCAGCCAGGAGGTGGGCCGGCCGGGGAGGAGTGGGTGCGGGGGCCGCAGCAGGGCCAGGAAGAGCAGGCAGACAGTGAGCTGACCGGAGCCGGGAGGCAGACGACGGGAGAACAGCCCCCGAGCAGGGAGCGGCCCTGGACTGATGTGGATAAACACAGCGGCCCGGGGAGCAGACGGGACCCTCTCCTGAGAGTCTCAACCTCTTGAGAGCAAAGGGCGTTTGCAGTGCTTCACACCCAGCTCTGACAATGCTCCTGGTTCTCAGTGCCTGCTGTCCCAGGAAAGTGGGGGCGCGGGGCCTGGGCCAGCGACAGAAAGGGGGTCAGCCCTGAGAGAGCCAAGGGTTTCTACACATCATGGGGTTTGGGGGCTCCCCCTGCACTGACCTGCGGTGTCGTATTTCATGAATAAGGAACGAGGGTCCAGGAATGTGAAGCCACTCGCCCAAACGGCCGTAGGGGTCGCTACCAGGGGCAAGCCCTGTGACCCCTGACCCCTGACCCCAGGGCCCTGGCCTGTCCTCTGTTCCGCTCTGAGTTTTTTAGACTACCGACAGCAGAGTGGCAGGGGCCGGCCACGGTCAGGGGTCTGGCGGCAGGGCCGTCCGCACAGAGCTCTGGGGGTCACCGTCCTTCCTGAGCAGGCGGGGAAGCCACACCTGCACAGCGGGGCCAGGGTCCCAACCAGGGTCTCAGATGCGAGGGGAAAGGCCGGCCGGGGCGTTTGCACTCAGCTCTGATGGAGGAGAGGCTGCGGGGTGTGGCTGGTCTTCCTGAGAGAGGAGTTATTCATATTTCCCAAGTGGGTCTAAGTAAATAATCTATTGTTGGTTCCCTCTGTCAACAAAGGTGAGCCTGCTCACCACCGAGGCCCTCCCTTTGGGGCCAAGTGTCAGCAGGGATGTTACATGCTGGCACCTCGGGGACCAGGATGCGAGGATCAGGGCTCGAGGCCATGGAGCAGGCCCGTCTGGGGGACCCGGAGCCCGAGCAGCCCGGCATCCAGCCTCCAGCCGCTCTGTCACCACATAGGGTCAAGTGTGCCCTTTAGAAGGGGGCCTGCAGTCAGCGAGGGGGGCGCAGGGGGCAAGCCCGTGAGAGCCTTGTCCCCCATTACCTCCACGACGGGACTTGGCCATGGCGTCACTGGCGTTGGAGGAGGACCCGCGTAATGTGGAAAATCTTATGTGGATCAATACGAGTGCGGCCCTCTCCACTCCAGCTGCCAGCGACTTTCTGATGACGGGACTCGTCTGGAACATGAATCCTCTGGCTGTGCGGCAGAGTGCTTTCCATAACCTGGAAAAAAATTTTCAGTTGACGAGTAGATGGGACCCCATCTTGCGGCGGAATGCAATGCCAACGAGAATCCGAAACCTGCGCCGTTATCAGAACTTCCGCAGGATGGATGCCGACAGGAGCCCCACTGCTGGTCTTAAACACTCTCGTAACTGGAAGGACTGCTTTCAGAACCAGAAGACAGACGCCCACCTGGTGACACCAGTTAAATTTAACATCAGTTAAATTTGGTTTTCGTTGCCTGTTAAGACTTCATTTTAAGGAAGTCTCATAGTCAAAAATCTCGGTGAACGGAACATAGAAATTAGAGAATTTCATTGTTTTCCTAACACATCCATCCTTCCTCTCAGAGTCTCTGGTGTAGTTAGACTGTAGCTAAACGAGACAATCCAGCAAACTTCTGCTTCTGAACAGCTTTTAAAAGACGCTGCCGCAGTGTCAATTCAGGAACACTTTTATCTATTTTAAGCAAAGGTTGATAACCACGATCGTCATTGCAATGACTGATATGCTTGATTTTATGATTTTGTCTTTTGGCAGCGGGAGGGGAGGGGAGGCGGGGCTGACGGGGGTGCTGGTCCAGGAGCCCCATCTCTCCTCGTGGGGCTTCTCAGTGACCTTCAGCAGCACCAAGTGCCCCCACCACGTCCACGTGCAGATGAACCTAGCCCTGGCGGTGGGCAGACACTGGCTTCTGGAATTATCCAGAATCACCTGTGTGCAGAGGAGAAAGGTGTCCTGTTCCCGGCCTGTGTCCCGGTCAGCCTGTTGGCTCTGAGGGCAGACCCCTGCCTGGGGCGTCTGTCTTCTGGTTCTGAAAGCAGTCCTTCCAGGCACGAGAGTGTTTAAGACCAGCAGCGGGGCTCCTGCCGGCATGCATCCTGCGGAAGTTCTGATAACGGCTGTGAAGGGCCCTGAGGGAGCAGTGAGCCCAGCACCACCACCTTCCACAGTAGGAAATGAAGAACCGGCCCAGACTCTGCGCCCTCTGGATAGGTTGGCCTGGCCTGGCCCAGCCCCTGGGCAGGGAGGCAGCCCAGTGCACAAGCTCCCCTTCCATCCGTGAGGCTCCACATGGTGCCTCTTCCAGGAGAATGCCTACCAGATCTCTCCACTACTGGGAGACCCTCAAGGCCAGGTGCTGTCGGAAGCCCCCTCATGATGGCAAGTGGAACCAGCCTCAGAATGAAGCAGAATCCAGAGGCCTGAAAAAAGCACATTTTATCATTGAGCTGCTGGATCAAGCCATCCCTGAAGCCTGATCCCCTGGACCTGTCAGCTGGAGGGGCTGATCAAACTCCTTAATGATATTATTATAAAAATGAGCTTGAATTGATAGCAATCTGACTGACACGGTGGGTATACATCGGAAGGTAGAGCTCAGGTTCACAGAGCGTTGAAGAGCCTGCCCAGCCAAGTGATGCCTAGGTGCAGTCGAGTCAGGGAAGCCCTCCCCCAGAGCCCCGTAAAGATGTGCTGCTCCGCAGTCACGGGAGGACGGCTTTTACAGGGAGGCCGTGGGAGTGCCACCTTCTTTCTCCAGGGTAGAGATTACAGACTTCAGGACAACAGATCCACCATGGGAAACCCCGTTTTTATGAGATTCCTGTCCACAGCCTCAGTCTTAGTATTACAGAGAATATTTAGGATATTAAAAGCAACAACATTGTGCTTTGGGGAGCAAACAGCTGCCAGAGACCAGCAGCATGTTTGGTAAATGTTGAATCCGCACACTTGTGAAGGAGCTTTTAATTAAAATGTGGAACTCCAGGAGGCCTGGGGTCCCAGGGGACTTTCCAGGGTGAGTATCCACTCTGCTAACATGTCTCATCAGCGGAGAGCTGCTTCTGGGGAAAGAGCAAACAATAAACCAACCAAAAATAGTCATGATTGATCAAAGCTTCCCCTTTCAGAGAAAAACCGGAAGTCCCCCTTCCGCATTCCCGTGGAAACCCTGGCAGGTGGGGGGCACGGGGCCGGGGTCTGGGGAGCTGACACCCCCGAGGAGGCCCTGCTGCCCTTGACTCACTGCCCAGCCCCCTCGAGGACCTGCACGTGCACCCTGGGGAGACAGTGATTAAACCCTGACTCAGCCCACCCCTCTGTGCTGGAACTTGAGAATGTTCATTTTTCTTCTTGGAAAAGTACAAGAAAGGCAAAGCAAGATTAAGAAAAAACCTGTGTTTATAGGCCTGCTTGGTTCTGCCAACACATTCGGAGATTTACACAGAGGCAGCACATGAAGGGGGCTTCCCAGGTGGAGCTAGTGGTAAAGAGCCCACCTGCCAATGCAGGAGACACAAGAGACGTTGGTTCGAACCCTGGGTCAGGAAGATCCCCTGGAGCAGGGCGTGGCAGCCCACTCCAGTATTCTTGCCTGGAGAATCCTGTGGACAGAGGAGCCTGGGGGGGCTACAGTCCATGGGGTCACACAGAGTCAGATCCGATTGAGCCTGCACGCAGCCCATGAAGGAGTAAGGGCCCAGCCCAGGCCTGGACAGATGACCTACCTTCGGCCCTCTCTGAGATTAGGCAGGATTTAAATCAGTCAACAAGGCTGCCTCTTTAAAATCTGGTCCCTTTCACCTTCTGAAAGGCCTCTTCAGGTGGACAGAGCTCCTGGCCACAGAGGCCTGGGGACAGACTCCAGAGAGTTCTCGGAGCTCTTTCATCTCATGACACAACCTCTGAAGCACACCAGTCCCCCAGGGGCTCCGCTGTGGCAGCTGGTCCCCATTAGCACTCACAAGACCCCCGGGGAGGGAGCTGTCAGCCTTCAGCTAAGTATAACTGCCCCGCGGCCTGGGGCCACAGGCATCAGAGAATCACTGTGGTTTTCCACCCACTTTTGGGATCTGCATTTGAGAGAAGTCTGTGTTTAAAGGCCCCTAACAGACAGCTGGCAGCGTGGACGTCCCCGGGCAGGCCTAATGTGAAGCCAGCTTGACAGGCTCGTTGGGTCCGGCACTGGCCATCTGGCTGTGTAGAGCGGATCTACCACTCAGGGTGACGGCCGATTTGTGAGGAGCCAGGGCAGTGACCAGTCAGTGAAGCTGCTGTTTCTAACACCCAAATAAGCAGGTGTCAGGCATCCACTCGAATTCTAAACCGGAGATTTAACCTCCTCTCTTATAAAGAAGGCTGAATGATGAAGAATTGATGCTTTCAAACTGTGGTGCTGGAGAAGGCTCGAGATTGAGAGTCCCTTGGACAGCAAGGAAATCAAACCAGTCAATTCTAAAGGAAATCAACCCTGAACACTCACTGGAAGCACTGATGCTAAAGCTGAAGCTCCAATACTTTGGCCACCTGATGAGAAGAGCCAACTCACTGGAAAAGACCCTGATACTGGGAAAGATTGAAGGCAGGAGGAGAAGGGGGTGACAGAGGATGAGAAGATTGGATGGCATCACCAACTCAACGGACATGAGTTTGAGTAAACTCCAGAAGACGGTGAAGGACAGGGAAGCCTGCTGTGCTGCAGTCCATGGGGTCGCAAAGAGTCACACAACTGAGCAACTGAACAACAACAGCTTCTGCATGAAATCAGCTCCCAGGGATGCAGCCAGGCTGGGGTTCAGGGGAGGTCAGGTGGCTCGGACCTCAGAGGATGAAAGCCTCGCAGTGAGGGGAGAGGCCGAGCCCGCAGAACACCCTCCAGGGAAACTGGCGAGTCCCGCCCAGCAGGAGGAGCCCAGGCGGGAGAAAGCAGGTGGGCGGCCGGGGCCTCTGTGCTGGGATGGTGCTCACAGGGGACTCTCCAGTGGGCCTGGGCCTTGAGGACGGCTCCCTGGGCAGACAGACAGTGGCTACCGCTGCGGACCTTGGGCTTCCAGCAGAGCCTGTCTGCACAGTCCTGGCCTCATCCTGGCTGCACCACTGGGCTTCAGACAAAGCGAGGTAAGGGCGCATTCCTTCCTGCCGGGGCCCCTGAGTGTGGTGTAGGCCCTGGGAACGGCCCCGTCACTTCCCACTGGACGGTGCGGTCCTGCGGGTCTTGTGTCTGCCCACCGGGGCTCTGGCCTGCGCTCTGGACCAAGGTCAGAGAGGTGGAGCCACTTGGTCCTCTCTGACCCTGATTCCCCACTTTATCCTGGCATCTGTACCCAGGAGCACTTGGCAGTCAGTCTGGAAATCTCGGCTTAGCAAGCAGGACACAGGACCGAGACCCGTGAGGGACCCGTGTCTCCAGGTCCGGCCACCCCGACTGTCACCAACAGGGAGGCTCACAGCAAGCACACCCCCCATCACGCCTCCGGATTCCTCCTCTTCAAACAGAATCAGCCAAACAGCAGAGCAAACGCTGTCATGTGAGAAACAAACTTCCAGTAACAGCTTGTGCGGATACATAGACACCGTGCAGAAAGGAAAGCTTAACATCATTTCCTCAAAAGGTGGGAAATGTAACCAAAATAGTATTTACAACAGAGAACACACAGCAAACACAAGGAGCCCTGGAAATGAGAAATATGGTGACGACAATGTATGGCAAAACCAATACAGTATTATAAAGTAAAATAAAGTAAAAATAAAACGTTAAAAAAAATTAAAATTAAAAAAAAAAAAGAAATATGGTGACGAATGTCAAGTCTACTAGAAATTACAGCTGAAAGAAGACAAGATCAAGACTGGGAAAGGGAGGGTCAGAAAGCCACAGCGCATGTCCGGAGGGCCGACACTGGCCACCCGGAACCCGGATCGAGGAGCAGTTCAGATGGAAAGAAATCAGCCTGTAGTGGAGAAAGCTTCCCAGACCTGAGGGCACGAGTTTCCAGGCGGAGACCTTGAGGGTCCTGCTTAGACCGTCCCTGCCGATCCCCCATGAACTCTGCACTCAGCCAGGAGGAATGGACCTGGGGGCCAGGAGGACGCAGGGGGGGCCCCAGAGCAACCACAGGCGCTGGAAGTTAATGCAGCACCCCAGGACTGGGGCTCGGGGGGTCCAGCAATAAGCGTCAGTTCTCAGGGGGTGGACACTGAGGGCAAGCGGTCAGTTTGCTCAGGCTGAGTTGTCGTGATGCTGTTCATGTGACCAGTAGGGAGCATGCCACGAGGTGAAGGCCCAGGGCTGAACAGAGGGGCCAACAATTAGTACCTAAAAGACAGTGATAGTAGCCAGTGGCTAAGAGGCCGGGGAACCACTGAAGGTCAGCTCAGAGATCAGGGAGCAGGTGCCCCAGAGAGGAGGAGGGTAGGGGGTGCGTTCAGGGGCTGCTGCTCCAGAATACACTTAATAAAACTAGACAAACACTGACCTGGGGGCGTTGCCTCGGACAGAGTCTTCCCTTGAACTTCACGGAGCTGGAACAGTGGTGCCGCCAAGTAACTCAATTAAGACGCCCTTTGTTATCATTACTGTTATCATCAGGGAGCCTTCGCCACAAATTAGTATATTAATAATTAATATCAAATTGTCTTTCTGTGCATCTCCCAGGGACGAGAAGATGCTGGTGAGGATGTGGAAAGTTCATCTGTCACTGCAAGTCTAATCGCCTCCCAGGTCTCGGTCCAGGAAAACACCATCCATCTGCTGCGTCTCTGAGCTCTGTCTCTCGGGAACCCGGGGACAGTAGGGTGTGCAGACGTCCAGGGCATGCAGGCTGCCCACCGTCGGCTGGATCTGTGGGCAGAGCAGCTCGGGTCCCACAGGAGATGCACAGCAGAGGGGTGTTGACACCTGTGCACAGCCAGCAGGCCCCGCGTGCGCCGCGCCGGGACCTGTCCAGGCCGGCCCAGGTCCCGGTCCCACGGCAGCCCCTCAGTGAGCCGCAGGACCCCTGATCCCTCGTCCTCATGAGGCCAGGCAGCTAAGCTGATGGAATAAAAAGTGCCCGGGAAGAGGGGAGTGTGGCCTGTGAGCCTGCCCCGAGAGCTCAGTGCTGTGACTACACGGGCTCTCGACACACGGCTGGGAGTCACACAGCTGCTACATGTGTGTGTGCTTGTGCACATGTGTGTCGCGTCTTGGTGACACACAGACAGCTAGAGTGAAAGCTGACTAGTTCAGGCCATAGTCTGAGGCTGGGCCCGGACCACTGCGGACAGCAGAGGTGCTCGGGGGTCTCCCCTGCACAGCTGCCACTTTGGGGCTGGACCAGGCAGAACTGCCAAGTAGGGTGGGACCCGGAGGGGCCTCAGGTGGAAGGCTAGCTCCTCCTGCTCACCTCGCTCAGCACATCGGCTCTCTGTGAGGGATGCGGCCCTGCAGGTGCTCTCTTCCTGGAAACACCTGACTCATCAGAGGAGAGCCGAGGGAGGAGAAGGACTCAGAGTCCACCAGCGGTAGCCGCGGGCTGGGCCAGGGAGGCGAGGCCGCGGCCTCCACGCCCAGCTCATGTCCTCCCCGGGCAGCTTCCTCAGCCTGCGAGCAGCAGGGGACGGTCACGTCGAGCTGGACATCCTCATCTTTGGGACTTCACAAGGCGTCTGCTGGAGCCTTGGTGGCCCGTTGCTACCCTGCGGGGGGCCTGTGATCTCAGCCTGGAAGCCGTTCGGAAAGGAAGATTGGAAACACAGGGACCCCTGGTGACCTGACGGTGACGAGGTCCCTGCCTGGCCTCGCCTGGAAGGACGCAAGCCGGGGGGCAGGAGACTTGACCAGACGAGGCCCGAGGTCGCGACCCACCTGGCCAGTGCAGTGGAGGGCCCTCGGGCCTTGTCCCAGGGCCATCCTTGCTGTAAGAGACGAGAACCGCACACACATCCACCAGCACAGCTGGCACCTCCAGACCAACAGAGGGCTGTGGGGCCACGTGACTGCGAGACCAGCTGGCCCAGGACCAAGGGCACTCCTCCCGCTGCCGCCCCCCTCGTCCGGGCTCAGCTATCCCAGCTGCCTTGGTGGAACCCTTGGTTGTTGACTTTTCATGCAAGAGAATACTGAGCTACAGTCATTTAGGGAGAAAAAGAATTAGCTTTTTTGAATGTCCATGTCCTCAATCACTGAACACAAAATTAAGAAACAAAAGCTGAGGACTACAGACCATCCCAGCTTGAGAACAAGGTCACGTTAGTGACAAACCACAGCCTCCGGGGCCTTCCCATACGGTGGCCCAGTGGTTTCCCGGGCCTGAGGGGCCCCCGGTGCTAGCTGGGGACGTGGGTGACGGAGAGGCGGTGGGGTGCTAGGGGTGGGCCAGGCCCCTGTGCCTTGGGAAACCTTCGTGGTGACCCACTGATCACTCCAGCCCGAGCGCTGACCCCAAAAGCTTAGCTGAACCAGAAGCCGCTGGCGAGACGTCCCCGGGGCCGAGTGCCCAGACATGAGGTCAAGAGACCTCTGTGTCCAACGCAAGTGTTCAGTGAAGTCTTTGTTAAAATACTAGGGTTTTTTCTCAGAGGAAAAAAAGGCAAACTCATTATAGAAACATGGGAAAGTATAGAAGCATGGAAGGAGCTAGGGATCACCAAGAGCCTCACTTCGGAGAGGACCGGGCTTAATGCCCCTGCATGATTCTTCTCAATTGTGTGTGTGTATGTGTGTGTGTGTGTGTGCACGCACGTGTACACGCATGTGTGCATGTATGTGTGTACATGTGTACGTCTATATGCATGACTGTGTGTGTGTGCATGTGTGTGCATGCAGGCAGGCGTGTGTGTGTATGTGTGTGGAGGCAGGACAACAGCTCAGTGCAGCCTGGGCCGAAATCCAGCCCCAAACAAGGGGGCGTCTGTCGCGGGTCTGGAGTGCTGGCTCCCAGACCCTCTTGCAGAGGCACTCTTTCCCACAGCAGGCCCGTCCTCTTAAACTGTGGTTCTTATGAGGTTATGGACGCCACTGCAGAGAACACCTCATGGGGTCGACGTGAGGGTGGCTGACCTTTCCCGGGAGTCAGTCCTGGATGCAGAATTATTGACCAGAGGGCAAAGATGTTTCAGGGCTTTTGGCACACGGGGCCAGCAGAGCGACCCCCTTTAGGATCCGACTGTAGGGCTGCGCCCTCTCATCTCGAGGGGCCCCTGAGCATCTCAGGCACCCTGGCCCCCGAGGGGCCTAAACAGCCCCCCGACCAGTGAGTTGGCTTTTGACCCTGCCCAAGGTGCCAGGACACAGGAAGCGACCCTAGGACGGCCAGCACACTGACCCTTGATCCAGGCCTTCCTGGGGCCTGGACTGCAGGGAGGGCGCGCCTCTGCCAGAGGAGGAGGGTCAGCCTCGGGCCTTTCCTGGTTTCCAAGGACTCTGAGTGCCTCCTGGGCCCGCTTGCAGCATCGCCCCCTATCCACCCGTGGATCACCCTCATGGGGCTCCCATCCTGTACCCACACCTCCCCATGGGCTCTGCACCCACCCTTCCGCATGGCCCCCTCCTGACCCGCCCCTCCCCATGACCTCCTGCGCCCGCCCCTCCCTAAGAACCCCTGCACTCTCCATGACCCCCTGCACCCACCCCTCCCCATGGCTCCCCTGCACCGGCCGCTCCCCATGGCCCCCCTGCACCCACCGCTCCCCCAGCTGCTCCAAGGGCACCAGACATCCGGGAAGGCCCTCTTGCTCACATGCTCTCCCCACCTCCCAGGTGACCTTTGCCCTGCTGTCCTGCTTAGGCCTGCATTCCTGACCCCAGCACTTCACTCTCCTGGTTTCTTTCCTCTGTGGCTCTCTTCCCACCTGACAAACATCTTCTTTGCTCCAGGCCCGTCTCCTGGACCCACGGTCTCCATGGTGTCCTCTGGTGTGGCCGCTGCCGCAGACAGAGCCTCGCACACATGGGCCTGGATTGCTCACCCAGACGCCATGGGCCCCCGGGGCTGTGCCCTGCTGGGGGCAGAGCCTTCAAGGCCCCAGAATGGGGGTCCTGACCTCGGTGGTCTCACACTGGGCCAGTCTCCCCTCCTGGACACTACCCCTCTCTGGCCCCTAGGTGACACTGGCTGGCAGGGGACAGTGGCAGAGGCCTCGGTGGCTGGGACAGAAACTCTGCTGTCTCTAAGCCTTCAGGAGGGGGGTGGGATGCTCCCCCAGGGCCCCAGGGTCATCACGGACCTCCACTCACGTTTAGTCCTACATGAACCAGGCAGCAAACCCAGCTCCTCCTCGAACCTGAAGCCAAACAGATCAGGGGCCCCCCTGCTCTGACAGGGGCCCCGGGGTGAAGAGGAAGAAGGCAGGGAAAACTGGAAGCTGGGCAGGGCACAGCCCTCTCTCAGTGCCCCCTCTGCAGCAGGCCCCTGCACGGACCCTCAGGGGAGAGCTCCGATCTGGGACCCTGGGACCCTCCTGAGCTGCCAGGGGACAGCTCTGCTTCGGGCCCCGGCACCCACGCTCAGACCTGAAACCAGTGTCCAAGATCAAGGATGTAGAATCGCGGTCCCGGCACCCACGCTCCGACCTGAAACCAGTGTCCGAGATCAAGGATGTAGAATCGCGCCTTGAATTAATTTTTGTTAATGTTGAATTTTAATCGTGTTTGTCTTTTTATGTGTGTATTTGGTGTTAGAGCTTTTAATCCCTTTGGGGTTGAAACGAGACGGAACGGAACAGAGGATGAGGAGAATGTCTTGGGCTGGGACTGACCTTCGGGGGCCCCGAGGCCCAGGCACTTGCCCCCACCAGGGGTGAGTCACCTCCCCGGACCCCAGCCCGCAGCCCCTCACACCCTTTATTCCCGAGGGTGGCACAGCCGGGGCCTGAAGAGCAGTGTGTGCCACACTCGTCCGCCAGGCCTCACGGCATTCTCCTTGTGCTAAAGCTCGAGAGCAGGTTTCCACAGGGTGGGGGAAAGGCCAAGTCCACTCAATGCTCATTTATACAGGTATTTGTAAACACTTTTATCAGCACCATGGGGTCCTAAGAGCTTGTAGGACACTCTAGGGATTGTAAATGTCTAGGGGACATCAGATCAATGAACGATCCGAAGCAAAAGAACAAAAGTATGTCAAATAAACTACGTGAGAATTCTGACACTGAAAAAATTCCAAAACCTAAAGATGCGAATATGGGACAAACATGAACGCGAGGCCAGGCCACATCCTGCCTCTGTGGTGGGTCTGCACCAGTGGGGGCTGGGCAGGGGAGCCTCCTCAGGACACCACAGCGGCAGGGGGCGCAAAGCGACTTGTATTTAGGGCAAAACTCTGAGGTACAAGGCTCAGGCCAATTGCAGCGAAATTCCACCTTCAGGAAAAGTAACTTCCATGCTGTTCCAGTATCTAATACACGTGAAACAATCTTCAAGAGCACAATGTCACACTGGTTTTCAAAGTTTCTATTGGCGTCCAGTCGCTTTAGAATGCCGTGTTGCTTCCGCTGCGGGGTGCCGCGGCCCGCCTCTCCCTGCACGTCTCCCCTGCCGTGGGCTCCCTTCCCGCTCGGTCACCACAAGCGCTGAGTCGGCTTCCCAGTGCTCACAAGTCACCTCTTCAATACATACTAGTGTATATGTGTTGATCCCAATCTCCCAGCTTCACTCAGCCTCTTAAAGATTCTGCCTCCTCCCCCCAAAGAGCCACATGGTGAACGGCCGCTTAACTCTACCCCTTGCTTGCATTTCTGAGAAGCCAGAGGCCCGAGGGGCCCTGGTACGCCATGGGCCCCTGTTCCTGCCCCAGCCAGGGCTGCCTCCCAGAGGAGCACGTCCACGCGGGGCTCAGGAGAGCGGGCAGGAGGCGTTCCTGGAGGTGTGTAAGCTGTTGCAGGCCAGGGCTGGGACAGGGGTCAGGGTGCCAATGCTGGGACCAGGGATCAGGGTGCCGGTGCCGGGACCAGGGGTCAGGGTGCCGGGGCTGGGACAGCTGTCAGGGTGCCGGACCAGGGGTCAGGGTGCCAGGGCTGGGACAGGGGTCAGGGTGCCGATGCCGGGACCAGGGATCAGGGTGCCGGTGCCGGGACCAGGGGTCAGGGTGCCGGGGCTGGGACAGCGGTCAGGGTGCCGGACCAGGGGTCAGGGTGCTGGTGCCGGGACCAGGGGTCAGGGTGCCAGTGCTGGGATAGGAGCCGCCGCGCTCTGAGGTGGGATGCAGCCCCTCCTTTGTGGCCCTGGCCCCCCGGGTGGAGCCCCCAGAAGGCACAGCACTCCCACCAGGCATTCCCTGGTTTATATGACTGCACACCTGGCCTGGGGTCACCCAGTGCCAGGCTGGGCCCACCTTCCAGTCGCAGCCCGTGGGGTAAAAGAGCAGCAGCTGAAGGCACAGCCTCAGACCCTGTTCTTGGGAGAGGCCGGCTTCTGGCCCCCTGAGCTGTGAAGCTGCGTCTGCAGGCTCGTGCCACTCAGAGGAACTCCTCCTGGATGACAGCCGTGTGCACAGAAGAGACAGAGCCTACACGGGGCGGGCCTGGGCTGCCCATGGCCTCTGGCGGGAAAGTGCCCTCCAATCGCTGTGACGTGGGCAGAGGCTAGGGAGGGCCTTGGAGAGTGCTCCTCACCCCCCAAGAAGACAGCAGGGCCCCCAAGCTCCCGTCCGCACCAGTATCACAGTGGAGTCTGCAGAGGAGCTCCATGGAAAGCTCAGCGCCTGAGCCACCGTTGCCTCTCCGTCTCTGACTCTGGGCAGACTCACGGCCTTTCTTTCAAGTCTCTGCAGCCGCCTCTCCAAGCCTCCTGCTGGCAGCCTGGCCGCTTTGCTTCCCCACAAGCCAGAATCAGAGAGAAGGTGGAGTGTGCGTCCACCTGAGGTTGTCACCAACCTTGTGCACAAGGCTATCGGCTTTGAGTGTCTCTGTTCTGAAGTGAGGCGGTTCTGTCTGGCTCTAATCTCCCCTGGCAGCCATCTGGACTGAGGCAAACTCTGCCAGCGTTTGGACTCTGTACATAAGAAACTCCGACCTGAAATATTTTTATAGGCTTAAAAGTTTTGGGGAAAACATTTCTTGAGAAGTTTCTGTAAGAAAAGAGCATTTATTTTGGTTCCGTGTCTACTGGCAGGTTGCCTGGCTCTGCACCCTCCCCAACCCCCGCGCCACCCCCCCACCCTCAGCTCTTTGTTCTAACTGGGCTTTCCAGCCTCTGCCCAGCAACTTGGGCTGAGAGCCGTTCTGAGAAGCGGGAAGGCTCTCAGGACGCTTCCGTCTGCCGCAGCACCACGTGTCCGCAAGACTGGGCAGCCCTCTGTTGGCGGGGGCAGGCCCCAGCCCGAGTCGGGCCAGGACAGGGGCCTCGGCCGGTGGGAGCTCCTGCCAGCGGAGACGCTCCCTCTGGGAGTCTGAGTGGGAGGAGAGGGCAGGTTTTATGGGACTTGGAAAAAAAGAATGACAATCACTTAAAATATGTCACAAGTTCCTTTCATGAGATGGACGGATTGTGGCCAGCCACACTCTCAGGGTGAAAGGGCGGGGGCGAGGACACGGCCTCCAGGCACGTCCAGGGGAGGCGGCTGTGCTGGCACAGCTTCTCCCCGGGGCCCTGCAGTCCGCGTCCTGGCAGGTCCTCAAACACCCGCTGCGAGTGCTGGTCCGGGAACCTCGCTGTGAAGCTGGAAAGATGCATCTTTGCTGCCTGAAGATCAAGCCTTCCGAGAAGCCCTATCACAATACAATGGCACCCAGCGGTATTTTAATATGTGACTCCATCTCTCTCTAAGCTACTTGCGACAGGTTTGTAAAACAACTCATTCAGTACAGTGTGCTCCCCTCAGTCGTGTCTGACTCTTTCAACCCCATGGACTATAGCCTGTCAGGCTCCTTTGTCCACAGGATTCTCCAGCCAAGAACACTGGAGTGGGTTGCTGTGCCCTCCTCCAGGGATCTTCCCAACCCAGGGATCTTCCCGACCCAGGGATCGGATCGACATCTCTGTGTCTCCTATATTTGCAGGTGGGTTCTTTACTATTAGTGCCACCAGATACACCGGTAATGACTGTTTTTGACATTGATGACCAATGTCATCTTCAAAGAAGTTTTCTGCTAATAAAACTCTGTGATGAGAGAGAGACCTGGAGGGGGAGAACGGGGCTTGGAGCCCTTGTTAGCTCCCAGCCCAGGCCGCGTTCCTGGCTGTCCCAGTGGGTAAGCGCCTCTCACCTGCTCCTGCGGGCATGGGCCCCTCCTCCTCTGCAGCCCCCACATCCTGAAGCCCCCCCCCAACTCACACAGACCCTGCTGTTGAGTCTCGGGTACTGCCTGACCTGGGTTCCATGTTTTTCATCTCAATGACTGGTGAAGACTATCAGAACCCCGTCGAGATTCAGTGGAGGGTAACGCAGAGAGCCTTCAAAGGCCCCAGGTAGCCACAACCCCCAGGCACCTACTAACATCCTCACCCCAAGCTTCCAGCCCTGCTGCCCCTTGGCACCAACTACCACCCTCAGGTTCTGACGGTTTGATGCGGCAGCCCTCACAAGGCCACCAAGACACTCTACCTGAAGACCCCCTGCCTCACCGTCCTGCTGTGTCACAAGCAGGGCACTCCTGAGTTCTCTGTAACCTGGAGACAGTCGCCCTGCGCAGGGGGCACCGGCCAGGGCCAAGCACAGGAGTCAACGCCTGAGGTCCGTGCATCTGGCACAGGCTCCGCTTTCCGCCCGCACTGGGCCCTTCACATGCCCAGCACTCCGGGCCTTCCTGGTCCTCCTCAAAGCCCTCTCACTCACTCTCCATCCAGACAAGAGCACGGCTCTCCTCAGCCCCGGCCTTTCCTCCCCTTGTCGAGCAGACGGGGCTTTGCCATTTTCACCTGGAGGATACTGACTACAGAAGTACAGATTCCCTCTTGCACACGTACTTCTAAAGGCAAATTGTGCCCCACTGTGGTGGCAGGAAAGAATGCAAACCAGGGAGCCTCACTGCCACGTGCCTGTGCCGACTGGCTCGAGGTCTGAGGGCAGCTGCAGGAGGGGAACCCACCGGGGATGGGCAGCCGCCTGGCTTCTCTGCAGAACCCTGCATTTTGCAACAATGATAGATCTCGTTAGCTTGTTAATTCCTTCAGACCAGGTACTGTGTTTATTATCGAACTTATTAATTCATTCATTTGCTCTTTATGCGTGCATAACACCCTCTCCAGCGTGGTAGGCAGACACTTTACTAGCACGAGAATAACCCCTTTATGGAATATGATCACCCAGTTCAACATTTCGTTCTCACAAAGGCAATTACTGCATGAATCCCCGTCTTCAAACTTGCAACACTTTATAATGAAAAGAAATGCTTCATTCCAAGTGTTTTCCAAAAAAGCTGGCAGTTGCCACAACAGACGAGTGATGTAGGTAATTATATAAGTGCATTGTTGTGCTGGGGTGGAAACAAACCTAAGAAAGAATAATACAGTAAAAGAAAACCTGGAGTCAGAAGACCGAAGCTCAAATGCTGTTTCTCCAGGGACCAGTTAAGTTGCTAGCTTCTCTGGAAGTCAGTTTCCTCATCTAGGAGACAAGGATGATGCAGCCTCCTACCTCTCACGGATGTCCTGGAAATGAAAGCAGAAAGGGGGCGAGCACACCTTGAGGACAACTTGGGGGCAGGCAGCTCACTGCAGGGAGGTGAAACCTGGGCGGAGAGCTGCTGCTGGGCACCGAGCCACTCACCCACTCCGTATCACTGCTCAGGGTATTTCCAAATCCTGGTTTGCAGCTGAGCCTGGATAACTGCTGTCCTGCCTGGTTCTAGCGTGTGCTGGCCACAGTCAGGACCCCGAGCACACACAAGTGGCCTCTCGTTCTACGAGGGTCGACTTCCAACTGGCCGTCCAAATGACGGAGGGCAGCTCTCCCCATCTAAGGGCCATCCCAGAGCACAGAGGAAACCCAAGGCCTCTTGCTGGCCAGGACTGGGAGGACCAGGCAAATAACCTGGGATTACTCCCCCTGACCAGCACGGGGAGGACGCCCCTCCAGACATGAGAGGATCTTTCGTTTCTGGAAATGAAATTTCCCCTTCTCACGGTGGGTAAGGGTTCTTACTGAATCCTCCCAAACCTCAGCATGCTGAGTGCTCACACAGCTTTGCCATATTTACACAACGCTTGTGCTGTTCAGTTACTTAATAATTTTCTTTGAATTAATTTTAAATGTAATCCTTTTTTTTAAAAGAAAAACTTGTCCTTATCCTAAGTAAAATGAATAACATCATAGGCTTAATATATTTGTTGTATTTTTTCTATTACACATTCAGACAAATACGTAATAACTATGTAATGAGTAAATTAAAATACGTCTGTCCCTCAGTTCGGTTCAGTTCAGTTGTATTCGACTCTTGCCCACCCCATGGACTGCAGCACGCCAGACCTCCCTGTCCGTCACCAACTCCCGGAGTTTACTCAAACTCATGTCCACTGAGTCCGTGATACATCCAACCATCTCATCCTCTGTTGTCCCCTTCCCCTCCTGCCTCCAATCTTTCCCAGCATCAGGGTCTTTTCCAGTGAGTCAGTTCTTCGCATCAGGTGCCCGAAGTACTGGAGTTTCAGCTTCAGCATCAGTTCTTCCAACGAATATTCAGGACTGACTCCCTTTAAGACTGACTGTCCCTAGGCTACCTAAAAAGTCTCAGCGTTTCAGTCTGGGAAAACCGCTTGAAAGCACCCGGTTTGCCTTTGGGTAAGGGCGAGAGGTTGCGGCAGGGCCCTTGACACCCAGCGCGGGAGAGCCTCCATCCCCACCCCCATCCCGGCACAGCGAAGGACCAGACTTCGCAGAGCAATTCGCTGAAGGAACGTCTCCATCTAGTGGCAGAGACCTCTCATTACAGCCGGAAGGCAGCTCTGGCTAAAAGGCGCCATGGGGTTGCTTTCAGGGTGACGAAAAAGTTCTGGAATGAGTGTGCCGATGGCTGCTCACCTCACTGAATATACTAAAACCCTCTGAATTGTACACTTTAGAGGGATGAATTGCCTGGTAAAAATTACATCTCAGTTTTCAAAAAAAGAACGATTATGGGAGGATTCAATATGAACAGAAAAGGAAAACACTGTGCCTTCTTCTGGTGAAATTATATTATCTGAAGCGTGGCAGTGAGGGCGTCTTTTTCTTCGCTCTGTCTTGGGGATGTGAAGTTTACATCCAGGGGCCACAAGTCTTACCATAAATCGATTTTTTCATTTGTTTGTAAACCACGGCTGTAGCTCCTATTAAACACAATTTTCCCATGATTCCTTTAGCTAATATTCTAAAAAGTTGTCTCTTTTTTTCACCCTAAAAAGTGCTTTCAAGCTGCAATTACGCAGATCTGAAATGTGCAGCCTGCGCCTTCACATTCGCTCCACGGTGGAGCTGGTGGGTGTGGTTAAATTATGATGTTTTATTCTAAGGGGAGGCTGAGAAACATCTGCTCCTTGATGGAAACCATGTGTTGTTGCAAGACACTACGTCAGGCAGCTTAACACGATGTATCCCTTACAATTACAAGTGCTAAACAGAACCCATTACAGAATTCCCACTCACGTTCTCCTCACACACCAACTCAAGAATCTTCCCCTGTAACTCGCGGGGGATTGATCAGTGCAATTATTTTGTAAAGGTCTTTGTCAGTGGATTCAAAATAACCAGAAACAGTAATTATTATTATTTAGGATTCAAGTGTTGATTTTCCAGCTGAGATGGAGCCTCAGCTTCGCGCGGCTACAGGTGTGGATAAAGCAGATAGCAAACCCTTCTGTGTGCAGCACGTTTTCTGGGAGGGCCTCTCACCCTGCCGGGCACGTGCTCCCACTACAGTGCGTAGGAAGGTGGTCCCAAGACCTCCAGACAAGCCAGCGTGAGCTCAGTTCCGCTCCGGCCACAGCTCACGTCCTAATGCCCTAAGCGGGTCTCCCTCACCGGGAGGCTTAAGAAAAAGTGCCTTTCCCAGCCCACCCCCTCAGAGGGCTTTGTCCCCAGCCCCCACCCTCAGAGGGCTTTGTCCCCAGCCCACCCCCCCCCAGAGGGTTTTGCCCCCAGCCCTCACCCTCAGAGGGCTTTGCTTGCCCCACTGCTTGCCCCACTGCTGCAGGAGCGAAGCAGCCCCTCCAACCTCAATGCCTCAGCCAGAGCTGTCGGGACAGGGGAAGAAGCCGGGGCAGCGTCTGGCGACAGCTCTGACAGCCCCAACTCCACTCCCCCCAGCCCAGTCCTGCTTCCCCTCCTCTCCTCTCACATCTCATACCCCGAGGCCCATGTGCACAGTCTATAATGTGCAGGATGAGTTATTTAGCCCCAAATGTCGTTAGTTCTCAAGTTGAGAGATCCTTAGCTAGACTGGCCAAGGAAAAAAAGAGGAGACAGTGAGCAAAACTGGTAATGAAAGAGGGGCTTTCACAAGAAACCATGCCAGAAGTAAAGAAACATTAAGATGAAATGGACAAATCCCTAGAAAGACACAAATGACCGCAACTGACTCAAGAAGAAACGGACAACTGGGACGAACCTACAACAAGCAAAGAAATTCAATTGGTGATTTTAAGTCTTTCAACAAAGAAAAACTCAGTCCTATGTGGTTTCAGTGGTGCATCCCATCATACATTAATATTTAGAGAAAAGCCATGAAATTAAAAGATGCTTGCTCCTCAGAAGAAAAGCTATGACAAACCTAGACATAGGTTATTAAAAAGCAGAGACATCACTTTGCTGACAAAGGTCATTAGAGTCAAAGCTATGGTCTTTCCAGTAGTCATGTATGGATGTGAGAGTTGGACCATAAAGATGGCTGAGCACCGAAGAATTGATGCTTTCGAACTGTGAAGCTGGAGAAGACTCTTGAGAACCCTTGGACAGCAAGGAGATCAAACAAGTCCATCCCAAAGGAAATCAACCCTGAATATTCATTGGAAGGACTGATGCTGAAGAGAAAGCTCCAATATTTTGGCCACCTGATGAGAAGAGCCGGCTCATTGGAAAAGATCCTGATGCTGGGAAAGATTGAGGGCAGGAGGAGAAGGAAACGACAGAGGATGAGATGGTTGGATGGCATTACTGGCTCAGTGGACACGAACTTGAGGAAACTCTGGGAGAGAGTGAAGGACGGGGAAGCCTGGTGTGCTGCAGTCCATGGGGTTGCAAAGAGTCGGACACTACTTAGTGACTGAACAACAACTGTTGGGGAAATCATATTAAGAATTTATACTTGATTATGACTCTTCGGCTGTTTTGTAGAGTGTGCTCTTGCATGAGGGCTAGCGTCAGTTTAAGGACCCCACAAGCCAGTTGGCCAAACAAAATGGGTGCTGAGATAGTAATAGCATGGACTAGCTTCTATTTTATAAGAATACAGTATATAATACTTACAACATACAAAATATGCATTAATTGACCAGTCGTGTTATCAGTAAAGCTTCCAATCAACATTAGGCTTTCAGTAGTTAAGTTTGGGGAGTCAATAGTTATACACAGACTTTTGACTGCACAGAAGGGTCAGCATCCTGTTCTTAAAAAGTCACGTGTACTATCATCAAATAACCTGAAATGAAATTAAGAAAATAATTCCATGTACAATATCATCAAAAAGGAATAAAGCACCTAACATTGAATGTAAAAAAAAAGTTCAAGATTTATTCACTGAAAACTATAAAATATCACTGAGAGAAATGATAGAAAATTTAAACGGAGAGGCATCCCATGCTCACAGACTGAAAAATTCAGTATTATTTATATGTCAATTCCCTACAAATTATAGAGAAACAGTGCAGTCATTATCAAAATCCCACTATATTTTTGTAGAAATTGGCAAACTGATCCTAGTAAATATGTGGACATGAAGAGGACCTAGACTAGCCAAAACAATTTGGACAAAGAACAAAGTTGGAGAACTTACATTATTGGATCTCAAACTCACTATTATGCTACAGAAATCAAGATCAGCTGGTGTTAACATAAGGACAGACATAAAGATCAATGGAACAGAACTTGAAATTCTAGGATGTTCATGGTCTGTATCATAAAATTTAATGCAAAATAACATTTTAAAGCATCATTGGAGAGAGATTTCTTCCTATTAAGGACTCTCTCAACTCCATAGCTTATTCTCATGTCTGTCTTGTGCTGGATTCAGAGCAGGGACCGGCGGGAGAGGACTCCAACACATTCTCTGCTGTGAATTACATGTACGTGATTGTCTTGGGACCTGCTTTTTTAGAAACTCTCTCCAGCAGCTGTAATGGAAATTTGGTCATGAGATGAGAAGCAAATTAGGAGGTAATCTGTACATAAAATCATGTGGAATTCATGCAGGAACATTACTTCCTATCACACACATCGTACTTTTTATTAGGAAAGTTTTCAGATATGCAAAAATACCAACATTCCTGATATTCCTCTGATCAGGACAGAACCTACCTTGTTCAATCACACTTCCCATTCAGTAGGCCTGACTGTTTAGAAATAATTCCCAGATATCCTATTATTTCACCTGTAAATATTTCATCACACATCTTTAAACGATAAAGGTTGTTCTTAAACCACCAGTAATCTCCTATAGGTGGAGAAGGAAATGGCAACCCACTCAACTATTGTTGCTGGAGAATCCCATGGAAGAGGAGCCTGGTGGGCTATAGTCCATGGGATCGCAGATGAGTTGGACACGACTTAGCAACTGAACAACAGTCTCCTACAGGAATTGAAACAGTAAAAGGAAGCCATCCTCTGTAAGCTGCACAGACTCTGCCTATAAAGTCTAGCCCTCTTTAAACAGCCTTTTTACACCCATCTGATGATGTAAAGTCAAATGGGTCTCATGTTCATTTTTCCAAAAATAATAGACTTTTCCGAGCAGCACAGCCAACAGCACGGCATGCTGTGGCCAGGAGCCTGCTGTCCGGGGGGCACAGCAGAGCCTGCAGACGCACCCCCTTCCATGGAGTGCGCCGAGTCCAGAACAGACCCAGGAAAGCAGACCCTCAGTCCAGAACAACGGCAGACTCCCTGCCTCTAAACCTGATAAAGAGAAGTTTCAAGTGAAAACCTCTGGCTTAGAGATGTGAACCAGAGTCACTCTATCTTTTCTCAGCATCTGACTTGAAATAATAATTTAAAAAATTCAACCTAAGCCATGTGGGAAGGGATTCCCAGGTGGCTCAGTGGTAGAGAATCCACCTGCCCATGCAGGAGATGTGGGTTTGATCCCTGGGTCCAGAAGGTCCCCTGGAGTAGGAAATGGCAACCCACTCTGTATTCTTGCCTGGAAAATTCCGTAGACAGAGGACTGGAGGGCTACAGTCTGCGGGGTTGCCAAGAGTCAGACACGACTGAGGAGCTGAGCAGGCCTGCGCACCTCCAGGCCGCCTCTCCCCGCCGTAACACCGCCTCCAGGCCGCCTCTCCCCACCGTAACAGACAGTGTGCCAGAAAGATGCCGGGAGAGCAGCGCTGCTGACGCTGGCACTAGAGTCACCCCTTCATGTAGGTGGCAAGTGCTACACTACTCTGGCTTAACCAATGGAGCACTGACTCTCTGCTCCCACGGGCTTGGCTGCCCAGACAGCATGTTACTGTGGCTGGTCCAGGAGACCCAAGGGGATGCCACAACATCCCCCTTTACTGGGGAGTAAGACCATAGAGAGAGCAGGGAGACTCTCCTGATCACCCAGCTGCCCTGAAGGGCCGAGACATGCTCCTGAGAAAGTCGCTGTTCCGTTCCCCCTCTGGCTTTTCTGTACTTCAAGGCACTGGTCTTAGAGGAGCCCTGTGCCCACTGCCCTTTCTGTTTTGGTGAGTAGGGCAGAGGGAAAGCTGGAGATGGAGAAAGCTCCTGTTAGTGGGAGAGCACTGTTGACATGTTGGGGGGGTGGGCGGAGGGAGAGATTCCTGGGAGGAATGGGGAGAGGGTAGGGAGAGGAGGGGAGAGTGGGGGGAAGGAGAGTATGGGGAGGGGGAGGGGAGTGCGGGGATGGGGGAGGGATCACTTCTGCCATGTGATCCAGTTAGAAACAGAGAAGAAAATCTAAGAGGTCTCCACTTTGGGTGGGACAGCAGTCTGGAGACTCTAGGGGCCCCACACTAAGAACACTTAGATTTCTATCTAGGACATGAATTTCCATGCCAGCACCAGGTTTGAAGGAAGCAAGGGACATCCTGAAAGTGAAAGTTGCTCAGTCATGTCCGACTCTGCAACACACAGACTATACAGTCCACTGAACTCCAGGCCAGAATACTGGAGTGGGTAGCCTTTCCCTTCTCCAGGGGATCTTCCCAACCCAGGGATCGAACCCAGGTCTCTAGCATTGCAGGCAGATTCTTTACCAGGGACATCCTGAAGTCTCTCAAACCAAGGAAATCCTAATGAGCTTGACCCAGGGAGGGAAGTCCAGTAAGAAAATACAAGAAGCAGAGTGACCCTCAGGGAACTCGCCAATATCACAACTACTGATTATATATTATGCAAATATTTCAGATATCCACCATGTGGGTGGACAAGTTTCTTTTCATTGGAATGTAGCTCTTTCATAATAATTACCCCAAAAAGGAAGCTATGAAATGTAAAAAAAAAATGGTGAGAAACAGATTGGTTAATATGGTGGTAGTTTAGTCACTAAGTCGGATCCGACTCTTGCAACCCCATGGACTGTAGCCCACCAGGCTCCTCTGTCCATGGGATTTCCCAGGCAAGAATACTGGGGTGGGTTGCCATTTCCTTCTCCAGAGGGTCTTCTTGACCCAGGGATTAAACATGCATCTCCTGCATTGGAGGCAGATTCTCTACCGATTGAACCATCAATTGGTAAACATAGGTTAAAGGAAAACAGTCTATAAAACAGTGACTAATTTGGGAGTTGTAAAAAATGAAGAATTAAAATATTAGATAATTCTAAGTGTGTAAGTCTGAAGAACAGAGGTATAGTGTACTGAGATCTATATGTTGTTTGGAAGGAAAGTGGAAAATTAACTTTACATTTATTAAGTAAGGAATGTAGGTTCTTTGGGTTCCTGAACCCAGTTCCAATGTGTGTGTGTGTGCAGGCTTCCCTAATCAACAGGCAATTCTTGGATGCCAGCAGGATATCCAGGAATCTAACTCAGTCCTGATACTGTCTCCCTAGAGACAAAATCAGACTCAACAGCTTAAAGGGCTAGTCCCACAAGATGGCCCTCCACTTCAGACTCCAGTCGAAAGCCCTGGTTCTGTCCTCCTTACAGACTCAAGATCCCAAGGACCCCTCCAACTCAGGATGTCAATTGCAAGTCCAGTTGTCGCATGCGCTTCTGACCAGCTGGCTAGAATCAGAGGTTCCCACAGCCCCCTCCTCAGGTCGGATTAATTTGCTAGAACAGCTCACAGCACCTGGGAAAACCTGTTTTCTTACTTGATTACCAGTTTATTTCCGAAGGATGTGGCATCGGATGGAAGAGAGACACAGGGTGACGCATGGCGGGGAAAGTGGGGGGGGGGGGGGGTGAAGCTTGCATGCGCCCTGCAGGTATTAATATAGAACTCGGAAAGGAAGTAGTTAAACAATTATTTGTAAATGATATGAAAACTCCAAAGAATCTACTGATATACCACTTAAAATAATTTATTAAAGTAAATGGATCATTGCACAAAAATCCACTGCATTTTCATATGCCACCAGCAGTCAGTTAGAAAGTACCAATTTTTAAAAGTATCATGCAATGACAAAAGTATTAACAATGAAAAATAATGGACAAAAGTGTCAAGAACAAAAAATAAAGTAACTAGGAATAACTGTAAAGTGAAAGAAAGAAAGTGAAGGTGCTCAGTCGTGTCCAACTCTTTGGGACCCCATGGACTGTAGCCTGCCAGGCTCCTCTGTCCATGGGATTCTCCAGGCAAGAATACTGGAATGGGGTGCCATTTCCTTCTCCAGGGATCTTCCCAACCCAGGGATCGAACCCGGGTCTCCTGCATTGCAGGCAGACACTTTATCCTCTGAGCCACCAGGGAAGCCCTGGAATAAATGTAACTAATACAAAAATCCTACATACAGAAAATCATAAATTCTTACTGGAAGATTTTAAAGGGGGCCTAAATAACTAGAGTGATATACTGTTTATAGATGGGGAGATTCAAATCACAAAGATGTCTCTTCCCCAACCTGAATTATAGATTCCATGTAGTTCTGAACAAAACTCTTAACAGGTATAATCAATAAATTTGACATATTAATTAAAAAATTTATGAAGCAATGGCCAAGAATAGCCACAAAACTTCTTCCTAAATAAGTAAACTACTACAGGCAATTGCCCTCACAAATAATATGCCTTCTTATGATGCTATAGCAATGAAGACAAGGCAAGAACCCAAAATAGAAAGTCCAAAATAAGCCCATGTATTTATAGAGACTTACTGAGTATCAGAAGTGGCACTGCAGCTCAGTGGGAACAAGATAAGCCTTTCAACAGCAGTAAGCTAGTAGTAATAACCAGCAATAACCAGCTAGGATAACTGGTAACCCATATGGGAGAGAAGTCATATCCCTGCCTTACACCATAGACAGAACATCCATTTCTTATTAAAGACTGAGCTGTGAAAGGCAAACTCTTATAAAATTAAGGAGTAAAAAAGGAAGCTATCTTTATACTCTCAGGTTAGGGGATACATTCTTAAAATTAAAGACTTCTGTTCTCAAATGACCATGAAAAATACAAGTCAAACACTGGTGGATGGTATAGGTAATATAAACAATCAAAGATCAGTTTCAGGAACCACAAGGAACTACCGCTGCTCAACAAGAAAAAGACAAACCACCCAACAGAAAAATGAGCAACAAACTTGAATAGACATTTTTCAAAAAACACAAAAGGCAAATTAAAAAAAAAAATAGGAAAAGATACTAAGTCAAAATGGCTAGCAGACGAATACAAATTAAAATCACAACTTCATTTTAACAATTTTCATTTAGATTGGCAAAGATTAAGTAGGATAATAGCCAGTCATTGAGAATGTGGTGAGAATATAAGCTGAGACAACAATTTTGACAAAGCTCATAAATCTGAACACTTGCATATCCTGATTCAGCAATTCCACATTTATGTACATATCCTCAGATTTCAACTCATTATACTAAGAAACATGCAGAAATATGTTCATTGTAGCAATTTCCATATTACCAAAAAGGGAAAACATTCTAAATGTCCTTCTATAAAATAATGGATGAATAAATCCTGTCATATTCCCCCAATGAGCTATTATATAGAAGTCACAATAAACTGTACCCATATAAAATAATACAAATAAAATTCGGATACATAGTGATGAATGAAAAAACCATTCACAGATTTAAAACCGTATGACACATTTTAATAAACATCAAAAGCATGACTAAATAGTATCTTTGTGCATACATTTATACAAAAGCAGCAAAACATCATACAACAGGAAAAAGACAAACGTGAACTTGAGGATGGCTGATAACTCCAGTGGGGAATCAAGGGGATGAGATGGGATTGTAAGGAGCACGAACGTAGCTATAACAATATTGGTCATGTTCAACATTTTCAGACCACAGATAGGTTCATTTTAGGATTACGTCGTCTTTGGTATGTGCATGATTTACAGTTTTTAAATGAGGGGAGGGAAGAATAAAGGGCGAGAGAAATCCAACTAAAGACCATGACAGGTCTGCCTTGGAGATATGAAGGGTTTGGTTCCAGACCACTGCAGTAAAAGTGAATATTGCCAAGTCTCGAAAATTTTTGGCTTCCCAATACATATAAACATTATTTCTATATTATACTGTAGTCCATTACATGTGCCTATAAAAAAATGTGTAAATTCCTTAACTTAAAAATGCTTTATTGTTAAAAAATGCTAACCATCATCTGAACCTTCAGTGAGTCGTAATCTTTTTGCTGGTGGAGGGTCTTGCCTGGATGTTGATGGCTGTTGACTGATGAGGGTGGTGGTTGCTGAAGGCTGGAGCTGGTGTGGCAATTTCTTAAAATAAGACAACAAGGATGTTTGCCACATCAATTGACTCTTCCTTTCATGAACAATATCTCTGTAGCATGCAATGCTGTTTGATAGCATTTTACCCACAGCAGAACTTCTTTCAAAATTGAAGTCAATCCTCTCAAATCCTGCCGCTGCTTTATCAACTAAGTTTATGTAATATTCTAAGTCTTTTGTGGTCATTTCCACAATCTTCACAGCTTCCTCACCAGTAGATTCTGTCTCACTTTCTTTGCTCATCCATAAGAAGCAACTCCTCATCTGTTAAAGTTCTATCATGTGACTGCAGCAACTCAGCCACATCTTCAGGCTCCACTTCTAATTCTGGTTCTCTTGCTATTTCTACCACATCTGCAGCTATCTCCTCCACTGAAGTCTTGAACCCCTCACAGTCATCTATGAGGGTTGGAATCAACTTCTGCCAAACTCCTATTAATGTGGACACTTGGACCTCTTCCCATGAGTCACGAATGTTCTTAATGGCATCTAGAACGGTGAATCCTTTCCAGGAGGTTTTTAGTTTACTGTGCCCAGATCCATCTGAGGAATCACTATCTATGGCAGCTAGAGCCTTTCGAAATGTATTTCTTAAATAATACGACTTGAAAGTTGAAATTACTCCTTGATCCATGGGCTGCAGAATGGACGTTGTGTTAGAAGGTAGGAAAACAACATTAATCTCATTGTACATCTCCATGAGAGCTCTTGGGTGACCAGGTGGATTGTCAATAAGCAGCAATATTTTGAAAGGAATCTTTTTTTCTAAGCAGTAGTTCTCAACAGTGGGCTTAAAATATTCAGTAAACCATGTCGTAGAAAGATGTGTTGTCATCCAGGCTTTGTGGTTCCATTTATACAGCACAGGCAGAGTAGATTTTGCATAATTCTTAAGGGCTCTAGGATTTTCGGAATGGTAAATGAGCATTGGCTTCAACTTCAAGTCACCAGCTGCATTAGCCCCTAACAATAGAGTCAGCCTGTCCTTCGAAGCTTTGAAGCCAAGCATTGACTTCTCCTCTCTAGCTGTGAAAGTCCTAGATGGCATTTTCTTCCAATATAAGGCTGTTTCAACAACATTGAAAATCTGTTGTGTAGTGTAGCCACCTTCCTTAATCATCTTAGCTAGATCTGGGCAACTTGTAGCTTCTGCATCAGCACTCACTGCTTCACCCGGCACTTTCACATTATGGAGACGGCTTCTTTCCTTAAACCTCATAAACCAACCTCTACTAGCTTCAAACTTTTCTTCTGCAGCTTCCGCCCCTCTCTCAGCCTTCATAGAGTTGAAGAGAGTCAGTGCCTTGCTCCGGATCAGGCTTTGGCTTAAGGGCATGTTGTGGCTGGTCTGATCTTCTATCCAGACCACCAAAACTTTCTCCATATCAGCAATAAGGCTATTTCGCTTCCTTATCATTCGTGTGTTCACTGGAGTAGCACGTTTAACCTCCTGCAAGAATTTCTCCTTTGCGTTCACCACTTGGCTAACTGGCGCAAGAGGCCTAGCTTTCGGCCTATCTCAGCTTTCGACATGCCTTCCTCACTCAGCTTAATCATTTCTAGCTTTTGATTTAAAGTGAGAGATGTGTGACTCTTCCTTTCACCTGAACACTTAGAGGCCATTGTAAAGTTATTAATTGGCCTAATATCAATACTGTTGTGGCTTAGGGAACAGGGAGGCCAGAGGAACAGAGACAGGGTACGCAGGTTGGCAGAGCAGTCAGAACACACACAACCGTTTATCAGTTAAATTCCCTGTCTTACCTGGGTGCAGCTGCCAGCACCCCAAAACAATTACAATTGCAACATCAAAGACCATGAATCACAGATAATTGTAACAAATAAAACAAATGTTTGAAATACTGTGAGAATTACCAAAACGTGACATTCAGACACAAAGTAAGCAAATGCTGTTGTAAAAATTGGTAGTTAGAATTGCTCCATGCAGGCTTGCCACAAACCTCCAAGTGGTAAAACAAACAAACAAAAAACACGATCTGGGAAGCATAATAAATCGAAGCAAAAGTATGTGAATACTGAGTTGTCTGCCTTCCTTAATTGTGTCAGTTTTTGCTTCATGCACCTGGGGTAGGGATGGGGGGGGGGGTGGCTCTTGTTGTTGGGACAGGTGCTTCTGTCCAAATCTCAGCAGAGAAAAAGCAGCTCTTCAGAAATCATATCAAGAAAGACCTTGAAGGCCTCCGCAGACGACCTCGCCCACTGCTCCCGGACTGGATCAGCTCGTTTCCGCGGCGGTTCCCGCTGTCTGCGGGCAGTGCACCAGGTCTCCCAAGGCGGAGTCAAGGCGAGGCGGACAGGACGGTGAAGGTCCAGCCGGAAAAGACCCCAGAACACGCACTCCGGGGCGAGGGGACCTGGCGACCAAGCCCCAACCCTGCGCCGCACGGGGTACGCTGGGCCAGCGGTTCACGACGCCCGCTCCGCACGCCGGGGTTCACAACGCAGCCCGGGATTCCCGGGGCAGCGGCACGCCGGGCCTCGGAGTCCAGGACGACCGGCCTCCGAGGGTGATGGGAGGGGTCGTGGGACGACGGCCGCTGCAGCGTGCCGGCACCCGCGGCGCCAGACCGGGCGAGTACCGAGTGCGGGGTGTCCGGCCCCGCCGTCCTGAGACGCCAGCCAGCCCTCAGCGCGGAAAGGGCGGCGGGGCGCGCTGCATACTGGTTCTTGTAGTTCTCCTGGCACCGGCCCCGAGCCGGCGATGGGGGCTGCGGGACAGACTGCCCTGTTGCATGCCGGGACTCCCGGCGCCAGACAGGGACTCGTGATACCGCGGGGCGCGCTGGACGCCGGGACTCGTAGTCCCAGGACGTCCAGCCGCAGCGCCTGACGCGGTTTGCGGCCCGGGGTCCCCGCTTTGCCTGCCGTCGCCAGTGCAGGACGCTGGTGCTCACGAGGTGGACGCGACGAAGGAGCCCCGTCCCCAGCAGGCCCAGCCCCGCCCGCGCCGTAGAGGCAGCGGCAGGTTCCGGGGACCGGCCTGGCCTCTCCAGCCCCGCGTGGCGTGCGTCCGCCACGGGCCTCGGCGCATGCGCGCGCGCGGCGACACGTGACTCCGCACGCTGTCCCGGAAGTCGGCGCGGGACGGGCGGCGGGTGGAAGCCGGTGCGGGGCTGAGGATCGCAGCGTTACCGCCGTTGTCCCCTCCTGGGCCGGGGTCGCCCGCCCGCGGCGAGGGGCGCCGGGCCCTGAGCCTCTGCCGGCGCCCTTCCGCAGCGTCTCCGCCTGGCTGCGATGGAGGCACCGCCCGGCGGCCGCCTTCCCGCCGAGGGTTCCCAGCCGCCGGCCGTAGCGGAGGTGCGCTGCCCCGGCCCCGGGCCGCTGCGCCTGCTCGAGTGGAGGGTAGCGGCTGGCGCTGCCGTGCGCATCGGCTCCGTGCTGGCTGTGTGCGAGGCCGCCGCCTCCACGCAGCCCTCCGGGCCCGCCCCTGTCCGCACCGGCTCCGGAGGCTGCGTGCGCGCGGAGCGCAGGCTGAGGTCGGAGCGCGCGGGCGTGGTGCGAGAGCTGTGCGCGCAGCCGGGCCAGGTGGTGGCCCCCGGGTGAGTGGTAACGGGGGAGGAAGCCAGGTCTGGAGGAAGCTCTGGGCCTGGGCCGGGAGCGGGTCCTGGGCTGGGCACTGGGTGGGAGCGGGTCTCCCGGGCTGCTGCTGAAGGGGCTGCGCTCGGGGAGAAGTTTGCAAGGTAGGGCGCACAGCTGCGCCTCTGCCTGTTTCTCTGAGGCTGGGTGACAGTCCCTGCTAGTCATCTACTGATCGGAGGCAACAAACTTAAAAAAAAAGCCCTGTGTCACCGAAATTGCACTCTTTGAAAGACAGTTGCGTTCTTGAAAGACAGTTGCGTTCTTTTCTCTCTCTGACAGGTGTCTCCACCCAAGACGTCACGTTTGTAAGTTAGGAAAACTAGGGGTCATAGCACGTACAGGAAGAAGCAGGCTGCTCCTTGCTTGTTGTCACAGCGTTAATTGTTGGGAGGCGTGCAATTGTTGAGGTCCTAGTAAACCTTGTGAAGCGTGGTTGTAAAACCTGGCAGTTTTGCTTCATAGCTCAGGAAGGGGGTGTGGCTCTGGCATAGGTAGGTCAGGGCAAGCAGTAGTATCCTCCTACCATCGGCTCTTGCTGTCCTACCCATTTTAACCTTGTGAAGGGATTTTTTTGTTTGTTTGTTTATAAGTTGACCACTGTTGTGTGCAAAGTTGTGTACACATGACTGGTGTGGTTGTTTCCATTGCAGGGACGGAAACCTGGGGCAGGTGAGCATCCCTGCCTCCTGTTCAGTGGCTGGGGTGCAGTTTCCCTCTGTGGGGCCCCCAGTGCCCTGGGCGCTCAGTTTCCTTTCTCCCCACCCTGGCCCTTCCCTGGAGACGTGGGCACCAGCCCCTGTTCCTCTCCTGGTGGCGCAAGTTCATCCTCTGGCTGTTGAACATTTTCCACCTGGTTCCACATGGCTAGAGCCTGCCTGCCTCACAGTCCTGGGTGCCTCATCTCGCATCCAGTTCTCTTCTCTCATCTTTGGAGGCAGAGCCAGGTCTTCAGCCTTCTGTACCTGCCACAGAGTGCAGGGGAGGTGGCTGGCCTGCACTCTCATCTGCCACTGCCAAAGCCATCCGCCTGGCCTTACGAGGGAGAGGCTCTCTGTGTGTGACACCCTGGTGTGCTTTCAGCGTTGCTTTGAAGTCAGGTTTTCCTTGACCATTGCTTGGGCCCTAAGGAGCCTGTAAACCCACCACCTGGACGATGGACATGCTGCTTGATGCTGCTGTTTCACTGGGTAGAAAACCCCTGAGGGAAAGACATCTATCTGTTCCATGTTGTTCCGTTACTCTGACTGCACGGAAACGACCCCAAGGCCCAGGCAGGCTGGTTACTGGTCACAGCAGCTAGTGAGCCTTCACATGCAGCCATCCTGCAAAGCAGAGGAGCCCAGTCAGGTAATGCCAGCAGTCAGCCCAGCAGCTGGCCTAGTGACGAGTTCCCAGCTGTGGGTAATTTTCTGGTCGTTTTCTGGTTTTGGGTGTTTCAGGTCTTGGGGTATCTTACTGCAGTGGTTTGTCCCGGGGCCTTTTGAGACTCTGAGCAGCGGTAGCATTTCTTCTGGAATGCAGGTGTGAGAGGGTGTGTAAAGCACCAGCCCAGAGCCAGGCTCTATGGCCGGAGTTGTCCTTGGGTCCACCATTGCCATCATCAGCTGGTCTCATCCTGACCACACCAGAGGTTGTTCTCCGGCAGTGAACAGTTCCAGGAACTTAGAGACCTTGTCTCTGGATGTAGTGGAAATGGCAGATGCTCTTGTGACCTGTGATGGGATTGCGTGTTTTTGTAGCGCTCACACTGTCGGGGAGAGTGAGGGTTGTTCTGACCTTTCAGACAGAGGAGGAGACGGAGTCCCAGCAGGTTCTGACACACCAGCCCGGTCCCTGTTGGGCTTCGCCGGGTTTCCTCCACACTGCTGTCTGCTTAAGCTGCATTTCACCCAGAGCATCCCCGTGGGGGATGTAGACGAAAGAAGAGTCTGTTTCTGTCCTCGTATTGCATATGTGGATTGAAATTATTTTGATTTGGAAATATTCTGACAAGGCACTGTTAGCAGAAAGTATTTCTGTTAATTATTTGTCCTTTCTTTTCACTTGTCTACTTTTTTTTTCAATTCATGTGGATACATTGAAGTCTCCAAAGGAAAGGAAAATATACACATAAAATAATCAGAAAACAAGCCTGGTGATGGATAAGGACCGGCACAGGAGGAGGCTGTGTAGGTGCGTGCTTGCGTCTTTTCTTGACGTCCAACTAGCACTGTCTGTGCCCGGTAGCCTGTCTGTCTGAATCTGCTGTTTGTATCAGGATTGTACGGTGGTGATGTTTTTAATTCCTTTCGTTTCTCTTCTTCCTTTCTTGGTTGACTTTCTACTGTAAGAAAAACTAACTTATTGGCGTGGACTCATGGGTTCTTATTCAGTGGATTATAGTCCATTTCCAGTTACTTTCTCAACACTCAGATTATCCTGGACTAGGCAGCAGGCACTGTTCCAGGTCCTGTTTCCTGACACAGCCCTGGAATCAGCCTTTCTCAAAGAAGTCCTGCTTCCTTTCAGTGCAGCCGTGGTCTGGACGTCTCGCCCCCCAGTGCTCTTCAGTAGTCAGATGTTTACTGCTCTAAAGAGGTCCCTTCACCCCTCACCTGTCCGACCCGCCCAGATCCAGTACCTGGCAGCGCACCGGGACCCGCTCCTTGACGCTGCGCTACTTCTAACACAGCCGGTGCGCTCTGAGCTCCCCGTTAGAGCAGACACAGACGCTCCTGAGCACAGAAGCCTCCGAAGAGCTTGGTCCTTGTGTGTTGAGGGGAATACCTTGTGTGGGGACCGCACTGATGCCTGTCCCATGGCCTCTCTTCAGGCACCGGCGGGGGAGGTGGGCCTGTGTTGGTGGCTCGCTTGCCATTCTGAGGCTCGTCTCCTTGGTTGAAGTGTTTCTAGAGTTCACAGCATGTCAGTCCCTTGACTGTGCAGTGGGTTGAGGGTAAAATGACCCTGCCCGTGGCAAGGTCTGCAGGGCTGAAGAGGGAGGGCATCTCGTGCCGAAAGGCCGTGACTGTTGCTCCTGTCTAACCCCCTTTCCCTCTCTGGGGACTGCATCTCTTTGGGTGGATATTTTTTAAGCCCAAGAAGAGATGCCGAAGTCAGCTGGACAGTGTCACACCCAGCTTTGACCCTGGGGGGGCAGATCTGAGTGGTCCTGTAATTTACAGAAAATGCAGTTGGCCCTCCCTGTCCATGAGTTTCCCCACCTGTGTGTTCAGCTGACTTTGGGTCAGAACATCTGAGCAGTGAGGGTAGGGATTCAGAAAGTTCCAAAAAGCAAAGCTTGAATTTGCCACATACCAGCAACTGTGATAGTGCTGACCTTGTGGCGGGTATCACCGGTGACCGGGAGATGGCCAGTGTACACAGGAGGATGTGTGCACACACCGGGCCGTTTTCTGTAAGGGACTAGAGCGTCCTCTCACTCTGGTACCAGTGGGTCCTGGGAGCAGCTTCCTGCGGATACACACAGGTGACTGTCAGGTCGGCTTCCCTCTAATGTGGGCTGGGCGTTCCCGCAACTTACCTGGCAAGTGTCAGCCTGAGCTGCGCCTGCCGAGAGGAGCGGCGTGTGGGGCCCCTGGCCCGGGAGCCCACCGGCCGCTGTGTCCCTGTGGCCTAACGGGCAGCAGGTCTGCGGGGCCTGTGACCGCAGCATGAGGGGCGTCGGCGAGATGGTGAATGAGCAGTCACTGTTTCTCCCCGGCCCGCCACCCGCGGCAGGCTGTGCGCAGGCGCCACAGGGCCCACAGCGCCCCGACCCATGAGCAGATGCTGGAGGGCACCCTCGACTTGGAGCGGAGTGCCTCCGTCCGCCTGCCAGCTCCACTGCGTGGTCTCAGGCGCGTCCTGGGCCCGTCCCCCTCTCGCGCACAGGAGGGTCCCTGGCAGGAAGGGATCTGGGAAGGTGGGGGGCCGTGGCAGCGGAGGCCTCACCCCAGAACTGAGGACAGAAGCGGGTGAGACCCCACGCCGGCACTGCTGACGGGCAGGGTCACCTGGAGGAGCTGCATGTGCTCAGGGCAGGGGCTCATCCGCTCCCCCAGCCTGTCTAGGGTCAGGGTGAGGGGGCAGTTTCTGGGAGGCGTTGAGATGGCGCTGACAGTGGGCCCTCAGGGAAGGGGTCGCGCCACCCACCCAGCACAGGCCTTGGGGGGGTGCCTGGCCGGGGGCACGGGGAGCCGGGTCGTGAACGGCAGGGATGGGGTCACTGCCCGGGAGGCGGGAGAGGTCTCAGAGAGTCTGTGAGGAGTCAACCAAGGGGCCCCCACGCCAGGTGCCCAGGCCCTCACCCGCCGGGTTGGGAGGTGGGACCACGCTGACCCGCCCGGCACGCTGACCCACAGCCATCAGGTTGCAGAGCTGAAAGCCCCCCTTCAGAGACCGCTGCTAGGCCACCAGGATTTGAGGTGAATGTACAAAGAAAACAGCAATTTCTGTGTTTATGAAAACTAGGAATATTAGTCCTGTCAGAAAAATTTAGATTAATCATAGCCTTTCTCCAGACTGGGAATGACTACAGGAAACAAGAATCATTTTTTATTTGTCTGTATTTTAACGAGTTGTTCTTTGTCATATTAACGTTTCAGTTTTTCTAAGCTGTATATCAGAAACCGTAGGAGAATCCCATGTAAGCTTCTCATGCATTTTGAGACAGTTTTCTGTTATCTGACAGGACATCCTGAGTCCTTTCTATTGTTCCGTAGGTAGTTTTGCCGTGTTTCACGTGAAGGACACACGGAAGGGAAAGCCCTTCACTTCATCGCCAGAGAGGTGGCCCGGGGGCGGCGTGACCCCCTGCAGTCCTGGGGCATCCGATAAGCCCAGGGGCTGCAGCTCGTGCTGACGGGCTCGTTCTCCCCCGTTTCCAGGGCTGTCCTGGTGCGCTTAGAAGGATGTAGTCACCCCGTCGTCATGAAGGGCCTGTGCGCCGAGTGTGGCCAGGACCTGACCCAGTAAGTGCTGGCGCTCGGGAGCGGCGGGGCCTGTGGGGGCGAGGGCCGAGCGCTGGGGTGCAGGCGGCGGCGCCGCTGTCCCCCATACGCCATGGGCCGGCTGCCTTCTCGGGAGGCATGCACCCTGGTGTGGTGGGAGCAGCTGTGACGAGCCCTCCTCCTCGTCCCTTGGGGACAGCCGTCCCGGAGCTGGCCTGGACTTCCCGCCCGGGCGTGCCTCGGCCTGGGTGGGTTTGCCCCTGTGGTCGAGGGTTTCCCTGGTTCGCACGTGTGGAGTGGTGTGGACCCTTCTGTTTCTCATGCGGTGGGCCTCTGGGACCGTCTTTATTTTCAAAGGGAACTTTGTGAGTGTGATTTAGTTTCTTCCTCAGTGCTGCTGAGTGTGACACTTCAGCACACATCCACTAGAACTAGACCAAGCTAAAGTCCCCGTGAGTTAGCGAGCTAGAGCCCTAGCCTCAGCGCCCCTCTCTCCGCAGGCTGCAGAGCAAGAACGGGCGGCAGCAGGTGCCGCTGTCCACGGCCACCGTGTCCATGGTGCACAGCGTCCCCGAGCTCATGGTGAGCTCCGAGGTAGGTGTCCTGGAGGGCCGGGGCTGGGAAAGTGGTCCTGGGGGCACTTCTCAGTCAGGGCAGGGGTGGGGGCGGAGAGGGCAGGCCTGTTCTTGTCACTGTCCCAAGTGACCTTAGTGTACAGATGGTCCGTGTGAAGCAAGCGGCCTGCCCGCGGGACAGGAGCCGTGCCTCTCCTGTTATCTCCCTGTGTTTGGGGTGGGAGCTCTTCGGGATGCTGCCTCCGGAGCCTGGGCTCAGAGGGGAAGACAACCTTGGGCGGGGAGCCCCAGCCAGGCAAGGTCGTGAGCTGGTGGCACCGAAGGTCCCTGCCTGGGAGCAAGGCTGTGCAGGAAGTAAGCGCTGTTGGCTGAGTGGTGCTGGCCACGGGGGCGTGGGGGCCCAGTGCATGCTTTCACTAGCAGACGTGCGCGTGCTGCGGGGAGGCTTGGGGACGGAAAGCTTGCTCTTACACATTGCGAGAGTCACATGGCTGTGCTGGCCAGAGGCCTCCTGATGCTGGGTCAGGGCCCACACAGGTGCGAGCCTCGCCAGGACAGGGCGCCAGCACAGGCCCCGTGAGGACTGGCTTCTTGTCTTGTTGAGGGAGCCCTGGAGCTCTGCGTCTCTGTACGCTGTCAGTCAAAGCACTGTGTTTGTAAACGACATACGCCTATTTTGTGTTTTGTGGAAAAGACCACGCCAGAGAAGTGATTCTGACGTCTCTGAATTACTGAAATCTAAGCCTAAGTACTTAAGTATGTTTAAGACAAAACAAGGAAGTCTGAGGTAGAAAAGAGAGGGAAGTGTTCCTGCTGTTTCTGTTGTGACAGAGTAGCTCTTGGCCTTTCTGCAAAACTCTTCTGGGAGCACAGGGTGGGATTCCTGTCGCTCATCGGATGGCTGCAGCTGCCCTGTGGCTCACAGCATCTCAGTCCTCCCGCGCCCCGCCCTGAGCGAGTCTGTGTAGCAGCCTCTTGCCTCTCGATCACTGGTCCACACGTAACTAGAAGCGGTCACGATCAGACTGGCTTGAGGACATTCGAGCAAACGGAACGGGCTTTAGGCACCAGGGCATTGACTCTGCGCTGCTGGGCGCATGGGTGCAGCGGGCACCCCCAGCTTCCGGTTCTGTTTCCTGAGAAGACGGAGCGTCACCTTGTCTCCACATGGCCTTCCTCAGTCGTTTCTCTTTGCTTCCCCGGCTGTAGCAAGCGGAAAAGTTGGGGAGGGAAGACCAGCAGCGACTGCACCGCAACAGGAAGCTGGTGCTCATGGTGGACTTGGACCAGACGCTGATCCACACCACGGAGCAGCACTGCCAGCAGATGTCCAACAAGGTGCGCGCGGGCGCGGCCGTCCTCGGAAGGAGCCTGGGTGTTCGGCTTAGGAAG
This sequence comes from Budorcas taxicolor, assembly GCF_023091745.1. NCBI lineage: Eukaryota > Metazoa > Chordata > Mammalia > Artiodactyla > Bovidae > Budorcas > Budorcas taxicolor. The sequence goes on along the minus strand of NC_068931.1, from coordinate 1,043,327 downwards.
GGAGCGGGCTCTGCCCCTGAGCGCGTGGCCGCGGTGGGGGCAGTGGAGAGCTGGTGGGGGCTGGGGCGGACCCTCTCTCCCGCAGAGCAGTGCAGGTTTCCAGGTGGCTGGTATTTCTGTGTCGTGGGATCTTCTGTCCCGGGACAGCTCTCCATGCCGTCTGTGCCGTCACCTGTGGACGTGTCTCAGGGTTTCCTGCATCACGACCACCGTGTTCACGGGTGGCAGAGCTGGGTGGGCAGGGGTGGGGCGCCGCGGTGGTGGCTGCAGCCTCTTGGGGCTTGTCCACTGCGGAGCCGGATATTTCCATTCATTTCATAAGAGTTTTAGTGGTTGCATCACGCCCAGTGTGAGCACGAGTGGTAGCAGGGTGTCCTTGGGGCCGCGTGGACCATGCCCACTGCCAGGGGCTTCTCTGTGCCCCCGATTCCCCACCGCTGCAGCTCCCAGGCCTGCGGGCAGCACTCAGAGAGGCGGCTTGAACCCTTAACCTTGGATGCCCTCACTGGGGATTTGAGGATTTTCCTGCTGCAGCGTCCAGACAATTTACCGCTGAGCGTGGGGCTGGGGTGGGGCTGGGTGGTGGTTGTACCATCTCGACTCCCAAGTGTTTTACCAGAGTAGCCCCATCGTGAACAGTGTGACAGATTTATAGCCAATGAAAACTTAACAGTGCCTCAGGTCATTTCCTTTTCGAGCTTATTATTACGGGAAAATGAACGATAAACAGAATTGAAAGGACCAGAGTTTAACTTTCTAAGGAGAGTAGACTTACGTGCGTGTTGGTCACGTGTGAGCAGGTTGGAGTTACTGATCTCATCTGTCTCCTAAAGATGAACCTGGTTTTGTGCTGTCAGTCAGTGGAGTTGCATTTTATAACCATAAGGAAGTTAGGCTGAGTTGTGTGGGGCTCTTCGCTTACCTTCCTCTCTGGCTCCGGGAGGCACTGTGGATAGACCCTGGAATCTGCGGCGGTTGGCTGCCTGCCCAGGTGCTTGTGAGATGGTTGGGGCGTGAGTGTCCACCGGGGTCCTGAGACTTCGTGAGGCCCTTGGTGCCCGGTCCTCAGACAGCTAAGGCGCCACAGTTGTCACAGGAAGCTATCTCAGGCCACCCGGCTGTTCTGGGCAGTCGCTGGGATTAGCCGGAGTGCTCACCCGGGCGGTTACTGCAGGAAAAGGCTGAACCCCCTTACAGAGCGTAAGAGAGGAAGGCATTTGTGTGGCGCGGCAGGCTGTGCTGCTGTGACGCCCCCCTGTAACCCCCAGCCTGGTGGCTGTCACCTGCCACGTGTCGGTGCCGCCCTCTGACCGGCCTTGTTCTCTGCAGGGCATCTTCCACTTCCAGCTGGGCCGGGGAGAGCCCATGCTGCACACACGCCTGCGTCCCCACTGCAAGGAGTTCCTGGAGAAGGTGGCCCGGCTGTATGAGTTGCACGTGTTCACGTTCGGCAGCCGGCTGTACGCGCACACCATCGCAGGTGAGCGGCTCATGGGGTTCTGTCCCGCTCTGGACACTCAACGGCCTGCATGTGGGTTTGGCTCCTCTCTTTCTCAACTGTGGGTCCTGCAGATGGAGGGAAGGTCAGAGGCTCTGCCTGCCTCAGCCTTGGCCCCGCGGTGGTGGCTGGGGTGCGGGCAGGCCAGTCCTCCAGAACCTCCTCTCTGCTCGGCGGCAGTCGTGCTCCAGTCCCGAGTGCAAGCCCTTGTCCCTCTGTCAGCTGCATGCCGCAGGCCACTGGAGAGGCTGGTCAGGATCACGGCCGCGTGGGGAAGTAGGAGCGCTCTGTGAGGGCTTCCTTATACAGGCAGAGACCTTCGGGGCTGCCGGCCTGGTCACCAGGGACGTGTCTGTCTCAGTTGACGGACAGTCGGTAGACAGCAGTCAGTGTGAGTGTCGAGTCTGTGACCTCGGGGTCCTGTCAAAGGGCGAGGGCTCTGGTGGGCGCTCAGTGACCCTGGGAACGGCTGAGCACTGGCGCCGTGCGCGGCTGGGTAGGTGCTTGCTCGTCCGTGTCCACGCGGTTCTGCTGTCGGGGCGCGTTTCAGAGCGCTGCCCGGACGCCCTGCTCTCCCCTCTGCTGTACAAACACTACGCCCCAGGGGCGCGCACGGGCCACAGGCCCCTCCCGGGAGCTGTGGCTTGTGTGGGGTCCCCGTGCTGGCTACTGGCAGACCCTGGGCTCCTGGGGCAGCACTGAGCCGTGCTCAGCTCGTCTGCTGAGCCAGCAGGATCCGGGTGGGGGGCGCCGTCAGCATCTGGACCGATCCCCTTCCCCGAAGGGGGGCGGGCTCCGTGTCTCCCCATCTCACAGTGGGATGGCAGTGCATCTCAGACACATGACCGTGTCCTGTTTTCTTTTCAAAGGCTTTTTAGATCCTGAGAAGAAGCTATTTTCTCATCGAATATTATCGAGGGATGAATGTATTGACCCGTTTTCCAAAACAGGGAACCTCAGGTAGGTGCCTGGCTGTGTACCTGCTGTCGTAAAGTCTGCGTCTGGAGCGTTGGCTGCTGGTTCCGTATCCGCTCCCGGTCCCCAGCCTCTACTCTGGCATGTGGATGGCCGCTGTCTTCCAACTAGACCCCTCCCTTCCCTGCTTTCTCTGAATGTCCAGTCAGTGGTGGCTCCTGGGCGGCTCAGGCCAGAGCCCAGGATCACACGTGTGGGAGTGAGTGCAGGGCGAGGGAGCGTGGCGAGCACCTGGGGCGGAGCGCCTGCAGACCCCAGCCGCCCCTGGGGCCTCGTTCCTTCAGGGCCTCGCGTGTGCTGACCCTGCCGTCAGTGTCCTGCCTCCTTCCACCCCACAGGCCCCTCCCGTCCTGGCCTCCAACCCCTCACTGAAGGCCTGTTTCATATTGCGAATTTCTTGCTCAGCTTGTATAAGGAATTTCCCCGTTTTCTACCTAGAGAGAGGCAGTCTCTCCCCAGTAAGGGGGTACATACCCCTGGCTCGGGTGTGGTCTTTTGGCTGGTGTTGGCCACCCTTAGCTGACATTTCGAGTTTCAGGTTCAGGATGTCCCGTTCACATCTGTAGTACATAAGAGAGCCTGGGAGCACTTGTCCGGAAACAGCGCTCATGCCTACAGGTTGAGCATCTGGATGAGCAGATACAGGCACGAGGGAAGGTGTGATGCTTGTCAAGGGAGAAGCTGCCCGAGGACGGGGCATCCAGGGACCGGGCTCCTGGCAGCTCCAGGCGGAGGTGCTTGGTGGGGCAGGTTTCTGGCCACGAGCTCTTCCCTGGTCTCGCTGGAGTTAGAGGTGCTGAAAGCATCACCAGTGTAAGTCATTGTAGGTACCTTGTGCCTGTGGAAACAGACTCACAGAAAACATTTCGGAAACGTGAACGTTTTTTCCTGCCTTTAGTGGCAGCTAGAAAACCTGAGCAGTGGCAGGTGCTTCTGCTGGGTTTGTTCCTCAGGCCTGGAAGACGGGCAGGAAGCACTATTCTCTCTCTGTCTTTGCACTTGCTTGTCTGAATGTTGGCCTTGGGGGCAGAAACCAGGTGACGAGACCCCAGAGCAGGCCCGTGTCCCTCGGGCTGGCTTGACCCTTGCTCCCCTGGCACCCCAGCGTCACTGTTCTGTCCTGACGTCACGTTCATGCCCGGCTGAGATGCAAGTGGGGCTCTGCCTCCTGCCAAGAGCCGGTAGCTCTCACAGGGCGCGGGCCTTGGCCGGGCCCGTCAGTCCGTGCCAGCTCCCCCAGGCAGGGCTCTCCGCAGCCCTGCCGCCTCACTCTGTCCTGCTCCTGCCCCGAGGAGCGCCAGACAGGGGAGGAGTGTTGGCAGCCTTAGTGTCGCTTTCTCTGGAAATGTTGAGAGTCTTGTTTTTTAAACAAGCCCGTCTGTGCAGCTCATGCCTGGTTCTGGTTAGTCTGCTCTCCGTTGGTTCCACGTGAGAGACGATGTAGACGTTTGGTGGGGGCTGACTTCCATAAAGGGAACTAGTGATGCATATTTACTTCCAGAAATCTCTTTCCCTGTGGAGACTCCATGGTTTGCATCATCGACGACCGAGAAGACGTCTGGAAGTTCGCCCCCAACCTGATAACCGTGAAGAAGTACGTCTACTTCCAGGGCATTGGGGACATCCATGCCCCGTCTGCGCCCCGGGAGCCCCCAGCGAGGAAGAGAGGTGGGTGGTCCCCGGCCGTCGGGCAGTGCGCCAGCCTCGGTCCCGTCTCAGCTGTGGCTACTGCTCCTTCAGGGTTCGGTTTGGTTTTGTTCCGTTTATTTGTGTTTCAGCATCAGAGAGGTTGGGTGGGTTTGTTTGTTACACTGATACTATTTGGTTTCAGTGTAACAGTATTAGCCTGAGCGTTTTTTCCTGTTGAGTCCAGTGAAGAATGCTACTTGACTTAATGCACCTGAACTCTCCCTTTCCTCCTGGTTCTCCCTGGAAAGAACAGCCGGGGCCCAGGGGTGCGATGTGGGGGCTCCTGCAGAGGCGGGGCCGCTGCACCCTGCCCAGACCTGCATGGAGTCCCTCCAGACAGTAGAGCGTTTAAAGTGTCTGATAATCTTTAGCCCTTAAATTATTTTGAGAATACAGTTATTGCTGCAGTGGCTGAAGCAGAACTTTGAGGCCTGGCGGGGGGAGGGAGGCCCCAGGGCACCCTGCATGGCTGAGGCAGGGGCGTTCTGACCACAGCCTGGGAGCCAAGAGCGGTCCACACGTCTCGGACCCTGTGGAGCCCCTAACACAGTGACCGACGAGGCGGCCAGCCTGGAGCAGTCACCCGCTGGCCACCTCCTGGTGTGTGCCAACGTCCAGAGGTGGCTGGAACCGCAGGTGCGGGCAGGCGGGCAGCAAGTCCACAGGAGGCTTCCTGTCGCTCATTGAGTAATGGTGGCCTTGTCTCCTGTGTCCTCGCCTGGTTGATCGTCCTGAAGGTGCCGACGCCGCAGAGCAGCCTCTGTCCATCAGGGACCCCGAGGAAGGAAGGCCAGCATCCGCGGTGGAGAGTAACGGCCTTGGGAGGCCCGCCCGGGAGCTCAACGGGGGCCCGGGCCCTCGGGGATGCTGGCCTTGCCAGGAGGAGGAGAGGGGCGCCCGGTCCACTGCCCGCACCCCCTCTGCTGACGGCCGCGGAACTTCGGCGGGCTCCCAGCCACGCGGAAAGACTCCGCCAGAGAAGAGGCCTGTGCGGGGTCCAGCCGGCCCCGACCCGGACCCGGACGTGCCCAGCGACAGCGGAAGCAGCAGCGAGTCCGAGGGCCAGCCCTCGCCCGCCCCCTCCGACGGGGAGAGCGGGGAGAGGTGGACCCGGAGGAAGCCCCAGGCCGCCCGCGAAGCCGGGAAGGCCACTCCGCAGGGAGGCCCCCCAGGCCTGGCCGGGGAGCGGCTCGCGGGCGCCAACCACTGCGGGGAGCCCGGCCCCGGCGTGCCGGCAGACGCGCAGGAGGACGGGGAGAGGGACGGGCTGTGCGTGCTTGGCGGCGGCTGCGCCGACCGCAAGGAGGCCGAGACCGAGTCCCAGAACAGCGAGCAGTCGGGCATCACTGTGGGCGAGTCCCTGGACCAGAGCATGGAAGAGGAAGAGGAGGAGGACGCGGACGACGACGACCACCTGGTGCACCTGGAGGAGATCCTCGCCCGCGTGCACTCCGACTACTATGCCAAGTACGACCGCTTCCTCAGCGGCGAGAGCCCCGAGGCCCCCGACATCCGCAAGATCGTCCCCGAGCTGCGCAGCAAGGTGCTGGCGGACGTGGCCATCATCTTCAGCGGGCTGCACCCCACCAACTTCCCTGTGGAGCGCACGCGGGAGCACTACCACGCCCGGGCGCTGGGCGCGCGCATCCTCACCCAGCTCGTGCTCGACCCCGAAGACCCCGCCCGGCCCACCCACCTCATCGCCGCAAGGGCCGGTGAGTCACTCCCAGCCTGCCCGCTGCCCTGCCGAGCCCGAGGCCTGAAGCTCCCGGCCAGAGGCTCTGGTTGGGGGCCAAGTAGAGAGGCAGCAGGGGCTCGGGGCCCTTGAGGAGCTTCCTAGGACGGCCCCCGACTCCCGCCCCGAGCCCCGGCCCCGCCCCTCCGTGCTCCTCTCGCCCCTCACCCCGCCCCAGCCCCAGCAGCCCCGGCCCTCCGTGCTGCCCCCTCAGCCCCGCCCCTCTGTCCCTGCCGCCCTGAGGGCCCCCGCCCCCCACCCCCCACCGTGGCTCTGAGTGGATCGAGTTTGCTCTCAGGCACGGAGAAGGTGCGCCAGGCCCAGGAGTGCGGGCAGCTGCACGTGGTCAACCCCGACTGGCTGTGGAGCTGCCTGGAGCGCTGGGACAGGGTGGAGGAGCAGCTGTTCCCGCTGCGCGACGACCAGGGCAGGGCACAGAGGTGAGTTCCGGGCGCCCGGTCCCTGACAGACAGGTGCAGGCGGCGGGCCTGCTCAGCCCTCGCAGCCCGCGGCTTCCCGTCTGCGGAGACGCCCACCCGTCTCTCCCCTGTCGCCACCGAGCGGGTTGTCTCCCAGAGCCCCTCTCCCCGGTACCACCTGGAGAAGGAGAACTGCTTCTAAGACATCAGACGGCATTCCGCCGTGATTCCTGGTTTCCAGGTGCTTCGAGGCTGGGAACGCTTCTGTGAAGCCCGGGGGTCTCTGCAGAGTCCAGCGTGGAGGGAGGTGGTGGCGGGGAGGGCGGGTGCAGAGGCGCGTGGGCCGCAGTGTGGGGAGAGCGGGCTGGCGGGCACCCCTCTGCATGAGAGCAGGCGCTGGGTTTGCAGGCAGGGCTGCAGACAGCCTGAGAGAGTGCGAGAGTGCGGCCTTGTGTCCAAGGCCACGGCAGAGCCTTAGGCTGACCGGGAACCGTGTGCCCCCTGCAGAGTCGCGTCCCAGTGGGAGGGGCTGCCGGGCTCCAGTGGGTTCCAGCCCCTCTCACAGCCCTCCTTCTCTTGCGTAGGGAGGACGGCCCTGCGTCCTTCCCTGACAGGCAGAGCCTGCTCCCCGCCGCCCTGTTCCACCCAACACCCGTGCACCCCAAGGCCCCGCCTGGTCCTGAAGTCCGGATCTACGATGCCAGCACGGGCAAGCTCATCCGCACAGCCACCTCGGGCCCTGGGCCACCTGGCGCCCTGCCCCACGCGGGGCTCTCCTCCTTCAGGTACTCCACCCGCTCGCGGGGAGGTATCCCTGAGCCACGGCCGGCCGCGAGGAGCAGGCTGTGTGTGGGGCAGGCCTTGCGCACGGTCTCCCGTCTGGTGCGGGGCTGGGCCTGAGGAGGTGTGGTTCTGCCTGGACGGGCACGTGGCCCTCCTCTGCCCAGGGTCAGCGAGGGAGCGGGAGGCAGCCCTGGCCCTCCTGCCTTGCCCTGCCGGCTGCATCCCTGGGACACAGGGCGGGCCTGTCAGGAGCAGCTCCCGCCCTGCGCAGGCACATGGGCCCTGGAGACTGTAGGCTGTGTATCTGTCCTGCTGCTGGGCTCCAGCTGTTGAGGCCAGTTTCAGTTAGGTGTTGGTTGGTGGTTTTGTTATTTGAAACTAAGAGCGTGGTCACTGATAGAGCTTTGATTTTTTTTTTTCATGACGACGTGATACTTAATCGTTTAAATAGATGTGTCGTGAGCCCGTGTGCTGCTTTTGTTCCCGTGGAGTTGCTTTCTGGCTGGGTTAAAGGTCGTGGACATCTTTGACTCTCATAAATGGAGCAGTTGGTTGTTGTTTCGCCCAAGGCTCACTGAGCCCCGTGGTCCTGCCCGGCAGCCTCCCGGCCCTGGCCCATCTCGGACACACGGCTGCACTGTGACACGTCTCTGGCCGCTGCAGCCCTGTGGGCCCGCCTCCACCTCACTGGCCGTCGCCTTGCATCCTGAGCCGATGCTTCTTCCCGGCTGGCTTCTGGGAGCTCTGCCCTGGTCCTCCTGGGTGGTGGACGCTGTGAGAGGGCTGTGTCACTGCCTGGGTCAGAAGATGCTGGCCCCGTGCTGCCGGCTGAGCGGTGCTGGCTCCTTGGCCATGTGGACACGTGGCCTGCTGGGGTTTTCTTTGCGGTGATTGTCGTGTTCTCTGTTAGGTCCTCCCTGACGGAGAGCAGGTGTTCGGGTGGTGGGTTGAGGGCCCTGGAGCTGCGCTGGCCTCAGCGTGTGTCTGTGGAAGGCACGCCATCTGGACAGAAGCGGCCCAGTGTTTCTAGAGTAGCTCATGCAGGTTATCCTAAATAGCGTTTGGGTTTTGGGGTGCAGCTCTGTATTCTGTCATCCCAGAAGCTTCACGGGGCTCTTGTTCTGTGGAGCTGGTCTTGTCGCTCCTCGCGCGTGTGTGGCACGTCTTGCTTGTCGCAGCGTGGCACGTGCTCGCTGTGTACTCATTGTCCCACTAAGCTATTCTCCAGAGTGTTGCAGTGAGCTCCGTCTCTGAGGTTCCTCCTTGTGAGGGTGAGCCTGACGGGGTGCAGGGCTCGCCTCCGAGCGTGCAGCGCAGGCCACCCCCTGGGCCATCCAACCTTTCCGGTCTTGTTTCCTGGACATGGCGCCTTGCCCACACGTGTGTGGAGGGCAGGGTGGGCTGGATTCCCTGGGGCAGCATGCCGGCGTGTTCTGATCCGGAACCCCAGGGCAGACCCAGTTGTGACCGGACACCACAGCCGTTGGGTGGTTGCTTCCGTCTGATACTTGTTTGGGAGTCGTAAGTCTCGGGAGCTCCTGCTTTGATGTTCTGGTTCTGGGCTAAGGTGCCAGCCCGCGAGGGGCCTGGAGTCAGAGGTCCTTGGGGAACATGGGTGGAGCGCCTCTCACCAGGATCTCCGTGTGCAGGTCGCCGCTGGGACCGTGGAGGGGAGAGCAGCTGCCGTTCAGAGCCGCCGGGCTGGGGCCCAGGTCCAGGCTACCTGCGTGGCAGGCGCGGCTCCACGGCATTGCTGGGCCAGGGCCGTGTCTGGAGAGCAGGGTGCGAGGTCGGGGCCACGGCAGCATGCCTCACACGTGTCTCCCAGCGGGTCAGCCGCTGAAACAGCTTCTTCTATGCCCCTTTGTAGCTGAATGCTGCAGGTTGTGAATGTCTTGTTTTTTTTAGTATAGGTTTTCTTTGGAGATGATTGTGGGGGAACAGGCAGTTAACAGAAATGGCAGAGAGCCCAGGGACCCTTTAACCATCTCCCCCCAGTGCCCACATCTCCAGACCTGCTGCCCTCATCGAGCTGAGACGCCCATCCCAACGGTCCAGACCTGGAGTGGCCACCCCCTCTGGGCCCCCTGCCATCCCCAGCTGCCCTGCCCAGCCCCGCTGGCCCCCTTCCCCCCACCACCTCCCACGGCCCCCCTGGTCTGTGCCCGTCCCTGTCCTGTCGTCCGAGAGCGTGGGCTGGTGGGCTGGCAGCTCCGCCCGGCTCGGCTCCCTGGAGACTCTGCCCCAGCGTCGCTGTGTCGACTGCTCAGAGGGCGTCGTGGTGTGAGGTGCGGCAGTTTCTGTGACTGTCCACTCGCTGAGGGCATCGGGGGCGTGTCCAGCTCTGGACTCTAAGAGACAGGGCCACTGTAAACGTGTGCGTGTCTCTGTTTCTCCCAGGTCGGCCATGGGGGCTGCTATGGGCTTGCTAGCACCAGGACGGGGAGTGGTTCGTGGCCGTCTGACCCCCCCAGTCTCTGTAGGTGGCGCGGGTGTTCCGGCCTGGTGGGCCGTGCAGGCAGCATGGGATGCTGAGAGCTGGCAGGAGCGGCGGGGCTTCGGCAACTGGCGGTCACCATGTTAGGAGACTGTGGAGACGTCTTTAAAATACCTACTTCTCGTTCTTCTTAACACAGCAAACCTTTGCATGTTAATACCTTTTTAATGAAGAGCAACTATTTTCCAGTTTCCTGGTGCTTCAGATAGTAAGGAATCTGCTTGCAGTGTTGGAGACCCAGGTTCTATCCCTGGGTCAGGAGATCTCCTGGAGAAGGAAATGGCTACCCACTCCAGTGTTCTTGCCTGGAGACTCCCATGGACAGAGGAGCCTGGAGGGAGGGTTACAGTCCTTGGGGTCACACACGACTGTTTTCCAAGTAGAAAAGAAGCGTATGGAGAAGCGTGGCTTGTTTGGGTTTTGGGGAATCTCTGGCTGATGGAGGGCGGGTGCCCGCCTGCCACTCGCCTGCCTGGTGGATTGCCATCTGGCAGGGGAGGCCACGAGGGGGAGTGGTGGCCAAGCCCGTCCTGTCCCTGGAGGAGGGAGCATCTTGGCGGTGCCTGCAGGGTCCCTGGAGCCCCAGCCCGAGGCAGCAAGGGGCAGGCACGCGTGTGCGCTGGGCGGAGTCTGCCCTTGAGGGAGCCGCCCCAGCGGAACCCCGGGCCCTCGCCTCCCGTGGAGGGCGCTCACGTTCCTCCTTTCCCTTTCTGGATCTGGAGGGAGGCTGTAACAGGTTTGTTTCTAGTAGAAAGATGCCGCCGCCGTTTTTCCACACTCATAAGAGCTGTGGCTATTGATGTGACCTGATGTGGGACTGTATGGAGATCTTGTGGCTGCTTGACCTCACATGGAGCGCAGATCCCCCTACGCGGGCTTCCGGGCAAGTGTTCACCCTGCCTGCCCACCCCGCCAGACCGGCGCTGAGCAGTGTGGCTTGTTGGTGAGAGAGGAGGTCAGTGTCTCCCTTCAGCCTGAGGACAGGAGAGCCTGACCTGCCGCATTCTGGCTGGACCTGCTGGGCTTTGGCTTTGTAAATAAAGACTGATGAAACCTGAGTAGGCACCACCCATGAGGCAGCGTGTGTCTTCACAGCTCAGGTTTCCCATGTGTGCTCTGTATGTGTACTCTGGGCATGTATATATGCTGTGTGGGTGGGGGTGTGTGTACCTCAGGTATGTTTATATACTGTGTGTGTGTGTATCCTGAGGGGGTGTGTGTGTATACTCTGGGTATATGTATATTCTCTGTGTGTATGTGCACCCCAGGTGTGTGTATGCCCTGTGTGTGTGTACTCTGGGAATATGTATACTGTCTGTGTGTGTGTGTGCACGCCCTGGTGGTGTGTGTAGGTTTACCCTGGGTGTGTTTATAACTTGTGTGTATATGTATACCCTATATGTGTGTGTGTGGGCCCTGTGTGTGTATACCCAGGTGGGTGTGTGTGCACCCTCCGTGTATGTATACCCTGTGTGTGTGTGTGTGTACCCCGGGTGTGTGTGCATACCCTCTGTGTGTGTACCCCAGGTGGGTGTGTGTACCCTGGGTGTATGTATACCGTGTGTGTGTATGTGTACCCCAGGTGGGTATGTGTGCATGCTGGGTGTACGTATACCCTGTGTGTGTGTGTACCCCAGGTAGGTGTGTGCACCCTGAGTGCACGTATACCGTGTGTGTGTATGTGTACCCCAGGTGGGTGTGTGCACCCTCAGTGTATGTATACTGTGTGTGTGTGTGCACGTGTGTACCTGTCCTGAGAGTTGGGCTTGGGCTGGCTGTCCTCATGGGCTGTGACTTCCCTTCCAGGGCGGTGCAGCCACGCCTCCAGCAGGTGTTTGGTGACGACCTGCCCGACAGTCAGGATGGGGAGCAGCCTGGCCCTTCCCGGAGGAAGCGCCAGCCCAGCATGTCGGAAACCATGCCGCTGTACACGCTGTGCAAGGAGGACTTGGAGAGCATGGACAAGGAGGTGAGCCCGCACTGCCCTCTGTCCGCCCGGCGCTGCCCGGCGGGACGCGACTGGTCAGCATTGGGCAGCGTGGGAGGCAGCTTTCTGGCCCCACCCAGGGAGCCTGTGCCCCGCCCGTGGACCATGGGCAGCCTCTCGGAGGAGACTGTAGACCCTTACAGTTCGGTGCCTCGTGTCTGCGGACGTGTGGTTCTGTTTGGAGCAGTGAGTGCCGTCTCTCAGCACAGGAGTCCTGCCTTGCCTCCCTTCATGGGCATTCTCACGTTTCATGGGAGAAATGGAGGCCTTCAGCTCAACTGAAGAGGGTGCACTCCGTGTGAAGGCCGTGTGAAAGTGGTAGTCACTCAGGCGCGTCTGACTCTTTGTGACCTGTGGATTTTAGCCCACTAGGCTTCTCTGTCCCCGGAATCCTCCAGGCAAGCATACTGGAGTGGGTAGCCATTCCCTTCTCCAGGGGATCTTCCTGACCCAGGGATCAAACCCAGGTCTCCTGCGTTGAGGCGGATTCTTTACCATCTGCACTACCAGGGACGCCTGGAAGACCTTGTGGGCCCAACACCACCACCGGCCCTTGGACTGTCGACGCAGCGTGTGTGTGCTTTAATTCATGCATGCGTGAGCCTTGTCCCTTCTCAGCTGCACGTGTAGGTTTCAGCTGGAGATGTCGCTGGTCTGAGCCCTCCTGCTCAGAGCTGCTCTATTTGGGGCAGGGATGTCCCCCCTCACCCCCATCGCCTAAATTTCATCAGAGGGTTTTTAATCCTGGCCATGCCAGGTTCCAGGGCCTTCCTCCAAGGCGTCCCCACTGTCCACTGTGCGTCCACGACTTCTGCAGGGAAGTGGGCCCCGTAGAGCCGTGGTGTGCACAGGTGTGTGGGGCACATACCCGGGACAGGGCTCCAAGGGCACCGGCCGTTGTCCTGGGCGCTGGGCCTCCCTGACTCGGGGCTCCAGCAGAAATGGTGATTTGCTGGGCACTGGAGTTCCCAGTGGGGGAGGAGGCACAGCCCGGGCCGCCCCTTCCCGCCCGGGCAGACCCCACATCGGAGCTGCAGGAGCCGCCGCGTGTCTTCCTGGAGCAGGCAGCACTGAGGCCCGTCCTGGGAAGGGGCCGCAGGGCGGGCTCCTCGGGATGGTGCTCTGCCCGTGCTGACGCTCAGCCCCTTGTCAGGTGGACGACATCCTGGGTGAAGGCAGCGACGACAGCGACAGCGAGAAGAAACCACGGGGAGAGGAGGAGCCTCTGGAGGAGGGGCTGGGGCACGGCCCGCCCGAAGCCCTGGGGGCGCCCAGGGGGCGCCGGCTGGAGAGGAGCGCGGCGGACGGCCGGGGGCTCAGGTGAGCGAGGGCCGGGCGCCTCCCACGTGGTGAGCGTGCACCTTCCTGTTTTTGGCAAAAAGATCTTCCTGGCATCAGGGACCCTGGTGGGAGGGGCGGGAACCCTGAGGGGGTCCCCAGAGGGCAGAGGCCTCCCTGCTTTCTGAGCAGGCGGCCGGGTCCAGCTTCGCTGCACGAGCGCCTGCGGGTGTCTGCATCTGTGTCTTTCTGGCCATCTGGTCTGACTTGCAGGCCGTCCTGTAGGTGAACTGACCTGCGGAGAAAGTGCGGCCCCTTCAGGCGGCCACAGGCCAGTGCCCCGCAGCAGGTGGAGGGTGGCACCGTGCCCTCCGCTGCTGGAGCCCCCTCGGTGCACTGTGCTTCCCCGCTTCATAGGAACGCTGTTCCATGGGTCGAGGAGAGAACTGTGAACTCTCTTCTGGGTGATCAGCCGCACACGATGGTTTGACTCCATGTTCTCACACGTGGGGAGTCCTGCTGTCAGGCTGGAGGGTATGAGGGGCGCAGGCGTCGTGGATCCCACATCTGTGCCGGGCATGAGGGCTGGGGGAGCCCTGTGCTCCATCCCACAAGGGCTCAGACAGCTGCTTTTGTTATGAAACGCGCTCAGGCTTTTCAGAAACGTTAGAGCAGATGAGGTCTGGATAAGCTTTTCTTGGAGCATGCCCGCTCACCCTGTGGTCCTGACCCGGATCGCATGCCCTGATGCCGTGGTACGCTCCCCACATGTGCGTCTCTGAAGACGTGCAGAGCCTCCCTTGTGGCCGGGCCGGGCGGGAGCCCACCCGGGAGGCGGCATCCGCTGAGCCTCGGGGCCCCAGTGGCCTTCCACACCGCAGGGCAGGCGCTCCTGGGGTGCTCAGCTCAGGGTTTGCCAAAACTGCTGGATCAGGTCAGGTGTTTCCTCATTTCTGTAAGAATGGCCCATGTTTCCAAATGAGAGAGACATTCCTTTCAGGTCCTTTTGTGTCCTGGTAGCACCAGGCTGCCGTTCCTTCCTGATGCCCTGTTCCTGGCACATTGCCCTGCCGCCGCCCCCCCCCCCCCCCAACGCCAGTCGTAACCTCCACTTAATGCCCACGTGCACAGAAATGACCAGCTCTTCCACTGTGAATGCAGCTGGGACAGCGGCGGAATACAGACCTGTCCACGCAAACACTCGTGTGCACGCACCTGCACCCGACATGGCCTTGATGGGTGAACTAATGACCTTACCAGGTGCAATGCTGCCCTTTTCTTTTTGCCAAAAACACCCAGCGGGTTGTAACCAGCAGTTCAAACATACGTGCTTTGTGGATTTTGTCTGATCTGGGTTAGGTGTTGATACAAAATAAGTATTTTATTTAGTGTTTACTAAACAGCAGACTTCAGGTGTGGGTCTACATGCTTTTCTATAGCTAAGTGCTCAGACAGTGGACCCTGGGGGAGGAAATTTGCATGCGTGTTTGTGTTCCTGTTCACATTGTTGCTTTATTCGACATCAAATCTGAGATGACTCTCGGGCCTTAAATTTTCTCCAAATTAAATCTGTTAGCGTTTCCCTAGGGAACTGTGCAGCTGGTTGTGGAAACAAAACACAAATATTGCTTGTTCTGCTGGGAGGAGAGGAAGCTGGTCTCAATTACAGGCCTTTATTAACCATGGCTTGCAGCTGTTTCCAGCCTTTGAGGTAATTTAAGCACTAAAACTCAATTGTGTTGGACGTGAGATTATTCCAAACATTGTGTAACCGGGACTGAGGGCTTGCCTGTTCCACCAGCGGGCACTGCCTCTGTGGCCTCTGACTTTCGTCCCTGGCAAGCCCGCCTGTTGGACCCCAAGATCCCAGAGCCTTTCTCCTGTGGAACCCCCAGGGTTCAGCACGTTGGCATTCGTCTCTGAGTGGAGGCTGTAGTAGGCTGTGGGCCCCCCTCCTGGCTGGCTGCGGGCGCCTCCCTGGGGCTCGCGTCTTCCCGGCTCCGAGGCCCATGGGGCCGTTGCCCTGAGAGTGGAGGGGCCGTTGCCCTGAGAGTGGAGGGGCCGTTGCCCCTGTGGCAGTGTCTCCAGATGCGGTTGAGAAGCTTTTATCGACAAGTGGCTCGGAGTGCCCCTCGTGGGGACCTGTGCCTCTGCCCTGGGGCCCTGCCTGGCCCCATCCCCACCCCTGGGGGCTCACCGCTGACAGCCTCAGCTCCTCGTCAAAACACCTTGGGGCGCATGAGGGTCTCTGCACTTCATGTTTCTTACCTCCAGGAAGGTTGCCCGCCCCCACCCCACCCCACCCCCGGTGACTCACTGTGGGTCTCCCAGCACGCGGAGTGGAAGGTGGCTGAGGAGGAGCTGGAGGGACAGCCCATGACCTCAGGGTCTTGCTGCAGCCGAGGCCGTGCAGCCGGGGATGGGGCCTGGGTCACCCCCTGCCTGGGGCCAGCATCCACAGTTGAACAGGACCCGCCTGGGGCCGTGTGTTCACCGCACATGTATTGTTGCTGTGCACATGTGCACACGCACGACCTCCAGTTCTGTCCCTGGGAGGTGGTACCCCTGTGAGGAATGTGGTTATTGGGGTTGTGTGCAGTGGTTTGAACGATAAAGAAGTAAGCAGTCTTTCAAAACTGTTTCTACGTGACGTTTCTAAATGTATCTGCATGTTCACCACTCAACAAAGGGAAATAATCTGGGTGCTTCAGATTAATCACACTTAGTAACACCTTCTGTTCGAGCATCTCTGCACGTCCAGAGTCAGCCTGCAGAGTGGGGGCCGGCCCGGGGCCCCGTGTCTGCTCTGATTTGGTTTGAGAGCTCCAGCCCTGCATCCCCGCCTACCCCCGCCCGGCGCCCGACCCCAGCTTGGCTGGCACCTTTCCTGGAAGCATCACAGGGACGCACTCGGCCCCATCCTCGCGTCCAGGCCCTGGCACCCTTTCCTCTTCCCAGCCCAGCCTCCTCAAGGTGCGAATGGGGCCTGAGAGAACGGGTTCTTTCCAGTTGACTTTCCCTTCCCTCACGCCGCCTGCGGGGCCCAGCGCCCAGCTCCAACTGTGGGCACGATTGGAAAGGCGGCTGTGGTCTGTGGCTGTGCCCTGTCCTGTGTCCGTCTGTCTGAGGTGGGTGCGGCTGCCTCAGGGCTGTTTCTAGGATGAGGCAGGACGCTCTGGGGGCCCGCTGCCCTCCCAGACCCGGCTGCTCCACGAGGCCTCTGAGCTCAGGCTCCAGAGACCCGCAGTTCACCTGTCAACTCATCCCACCGCCTCACGTTTCTTTGTAAGTGACAGCGTAAAACGGAGTGGTTTTTTAAACGGAGATGCGCCTCACCCCAAGGCTGCTCTGCCTGCAGCTCTTCTCGTAACCATGACAACAGTGGAGCATCCAGAGTGACGCTTTGCTTAACTGGTGCAGATGAAAGGCCGTGACTTAGACACGTGTGTCCGCTGGCCGCTCCTTTTCTGGGATGTGTCCCTCTGGGCGGGGCTGGAGGCGGAGGGTGTGGGGGACCCTCAGCTTCTGAGCTCAGTGTGGGGGAGTGTGACCTCGGGTGGGGGGCGGTTCCGGGTGCCAGGCCGTGGGCGCATTAGCCGAGGAGCTGAGGGTACCGAGCTCCCGTCCAGCGCCCACCCCGCAGCACCTCGCTGGACGTAGCTGGGAGGCTGTTCGGGGACGTGTCTTCTCATGGGGAGACGTGCCTGTTGCACGTCTCGGCTCGGGAACTCGCTTCCCAGGGCCAGCCCTACCCCCACGCAAGGCCCAGGGCCTCCCCCTAACCCTGCCAGCCTGAGAGGTGAGGCACTTCCTAACTGTACCTCCGTTTCACTTTCTAATTAAGTCGCGCTGTTTTTTCAGTGTTTATTGTCCTCTTTGAATTTTCTGTTTTGAGGGGGTCGGTTGCTGTTTTCTGTTTGGGGAGTGTTTCTCACGATCGGATCGTTGGTTGTCTGTTGCAGAAGCATCTTTGTGATAGAGCTTGAGTAACAGGCAATATTGTCCTATGTGTGTGGCTGCTGACAGTGCCTTTTGTGGCTCTAAGAGATGCACTTTGGGGGGTTTCCTCTTTCTGGGACGTTTTCCCAAACCAGAGGTGTGTGTCAGGGGATGTACGTACTCTTATAAAACTGAAGTTTCTTTTTCGATAAATGGTGCTGCAACAGTTAGATGTCAAGTGCAAGATTATCTTGGCCACAGTCAGAAATTTATCCAGAAATTAACTCAAAATAGATTATAGGCCTAGACCATGAACCTGTCTGCTGGCGACTGACCCAATGCCCCTTTCCGGCGGCTGGTCCCACCCTGCCCTCTCCTGTCCTCATGAGGCACAGTCACTGTGTCACCTGCTATGGGCCCTGGCTATCAGGGCTGGGTGCAGCTCACAGCGCGTCTGCTTCCATTGCAGGGGCCACAAGAGGAAGCTGAACGAAGAGGACGCAGCCAGCGAGTCCAGTGGGGCGTCCAGCTGCGAGGACGAGGAGGGGGGCAGCTCGGAAGCAGACGAGATGGCGGCTGCGCTGGAGGCTGAGCTGGGTGACCTCATGTGACCTGGGATGGCCCGCAGCTCACCCATGGAAGGACGTGTCTGTTTGCAGAGCTCCACCTGCAGAAACATTATTTTGCAGAAATAGGTGTTTTTAGAAGTTTTACCACAGGAAGGCCAACTTGTTAAGGACAGCATCGTGGGGAGCGCGGGCCACGCCAGAGACTGTCGTTGAGCTCGGCCAGGCCACACGGCAGGACCGAGCATGGGGTCTGTCATCAGAGGAGAGGTGTGGGCTGGAGCATGGGCTCTGTCATCAGAGGAGGGGTGTGGGCTGGAGCGTGGGCTCTGTCATCGGAGGCGGGGGGCACTTGTGCCGTTACTGCCGCAGCACGTCACTTCGGGGGAGGCCTGGGGCGTCGACGAGACTCGGGATGGTGCGCAGGAGCCCGGCATCCTGGCTCCCCTGATGGGAGCGGTGGCGCGCAGGGTCTGAGTGAGGCTGCGTGGCACGCACACACCTGCGCAGAGTGCACATGGGCCAGGGCTCCCGGTGCGCTGCGACCCGTGGGGCTCACTGACACCAGGCCCTGTGGCTTCGTGCCCAGGCCACCTCCCTACTCCCACGGGCATCGGGACAAAGGCCACCGCCTTCGGCTCCTTCGTGAGATCAGATGTAAAGTTTTGTATATCTGTTTCATATGTGACCCCCCAAACAGATTTTTCTTTCATTTAATAAAAGTCTTTTTTGTAAGCCTTCTTCCCGGCCCCATTCCCTCCTCACAGGGTCCAGCCACTCGCCGCCCCGCCCCAGCGCCCATCAAGGAGGTCATGGGCAGAGACGTGGGGAGGTTCGTGGGTGAGTGAGCAGGGCCTTGGATGTTGGAATGGAGAAGCAGGGCCCTCCCAAGCTGGCCCGTGGCTGTTGCTCGTTCTGTACGCACCAAAGCTTTAGAAAAGCTGAGGACCGCTGCCGTTTCTAATAGATTTATGAAAATTAGATCTAATGCCGAAGGAAAGCAGAGCAGTTCTGATCCTAGGAGCTCAGAGCTGACAAGGTTGTAAAATTCGTCACGTACGGCTTGTCTGCCAGCAGCATGGACAGCGTGGTCCTGTCCCCAGGGTCTCGGGTCTCACGTGCAGGCCTGTGTGCTCAGATGGCGCCAATGAGAGCCCGCCTGGCGCCGCTGACCTGAGACCCCAGCCACTCGCCTCCGGCCTCCACGCACAAGGCAGTACCAGGGCGATTTCACCGTCATGCCTCCCCTAGGACGGCCCTCTGGCCCTTCCTGGTGACCCCAGGTTGGCCTGCAGGTGGAGGCACAGAGCCCAGGAAGGCATAAGAAACCTGCTGGGGCCTGGGGCGTCAGCGGCGCCAGTCTGAGGCGTGGATGAGAGACAGCACCGCTGAGCCACCAGGCGTAGAAAGCAGGCCTGCTTCAACTCGAGGTCAGCAGCAGAGCAAGCCTTTCTCTTCTGGGGTGATCACCGGTCAAAGGTGAGGGTTGGCTGTGGCTGTATCCTCACGTGCAACAGTTGCAAGGAACAGTCGCAGCTCCAGTGAGCTTGTCTCCTTCTGTTGACTGACTGGTCTAAGAAGTGAGGTGTAGCTTCAGGTACAGCTGGTCCAAAAGTCCACCAGATGATCTGACTGCCCCGCCATGGTTCGTCCTCTCTCCTGGATCCTGACTCCCTCCCCGCAGTTCGTCCTCTCTCCTGGATCCTGACTCCCTCCCCGCCTTCCGTCCTCACGAGGGTCATGTGTGTGCAGGCACATTCAGAGGCACAGCCTGACTCTAAATAAAGCTTTTCCATTTTGAAACTGCTGCCCAGGACTTCCCTGGTGGTCCAGTGGTTGAGAGTCCGCCCGCCAGTGCAGTGGACAGCGACTTCTGTCCCTGGTCTGGGATGATCCCGCGTGCCTCGGGGCAACTAATTCCATGCGCCAGAACTCCTGAGCCGGTGCGTTCAGGAGCCTGTGCTCCGCAACAATGAAGCCGTCACAACGAGAAGCCCGCTAACAGCAACGAAGACCTAGCACAGCCAACAGTAACTAAATACTAAACATCCTGTCCTAAAATGCTGCCCAGGGAGAAAAGTTTTTAAGTAAGAAAAGGAAAAAGGCACCCAGGGTAACAGTCACAGCCAGCACTTATGGTGCTTTCCTGTGGTCATGTGCCTGGCCTTTTAAGATAAATCTGATTGTGACCTTATAACATAGACACTGAGGGCAGAAGGAGGAGAGGGCGACCGAGGATGAGATGGTTGGATGGTGTCACCAGTACAGTGGACATGAACTTGGACAGACTGGGAGATAGTGAGGGTCTGGGACGCCAGGGGGTCACAAAGAGTCAGACATGCCTTGGCCCCTGAATGACAACAACATCGACCATCAAAGATGGAGAAGGAAAATGGCTTCAGTCCACCAAGTCCACCCACATAAACATTTCAAAGCGGTTTTTTTTTTAGTTTCTTAAACATGCTGTTTTTATAGAATCAATTTTTAGAGCAGTTTTAAACCTAGAGGACAGCTGAGGGGAAGGTTCAGAGCTTTCCTGTGCATCTTCCCTGCACACAGCCTCCCCCGCTGTCTACTTCCCCACCAGACAGGACATTTGTACAACTGATGGACCTACATCGGTACATCATCACCCAAGTCCACAGCTCACGTTAAAATTCCCTCTGGACATCGTGTGCTCAGTGGGTTTGGACAGATGTGTAATGACGTGTATCCATCACGATGGGTTCATTCAGAGGCTTTCACGGCCCTAAAAATCCTCTATGCCCCCCTGTTCATCCCTCCCTCCCTGGTCCCTAGACCACTGACCTTCTCACTGTGTCCATATTTTTTCCAGAAAGTCCTGTGGTTGGACGTTGGACACACAGGGCAGCCTTTTCAGGTTGCCTTCTTTCACTTAGTGGCGTGCACCTATGTCTCCTCCATGTCTCTTCACCAATAACCAACGAAGGCGGGCTGCCAGAGACTTGGAGAGACACCCTGTTTCCTTCGAAAGGTAGTTCTCAGGAAAAGCCAGAGATGGAACAGAGCGTGCTCGGCGCAGTTTGAAGACAAGCGTGCCCGCCAATCCCGGTGCGTGGGCTTGTTTGGATCCTAATTCACACACACTGAGCATGCACAAACACACAGCACGACAACAGAAACTTTAAACGTGAGCAGATGTGCGACACAGATGAATACTGTTCACTCACGCGAAGTGCGCCTCTTTCCAGAGCCCCCTTAAAGAGAAAGTCCTGAAATGCTTACGATAAATGGCATGATGCTGAGGTCTGCGTTGGACAGCACGGGGCACAGCGGGAGAGCTGAGGCTTGGAAGGGATGCGAGGTCAGCGCTATTTCCAGGAAAACCTCAAGTCCTGCCTACTTGGCGTGTGTTTGGAATGTTCTGTGATAACAAGTGACAACACTGTGAACAAAGTCGCTCAGTCTGAGTCTTAAAGGTGCACAGAACAAGGCCAGTTGCTTTGAGGTAGACGGACGATTCTGGGGTCCCTGTACCCTCAGCTGCAGACCCACTGGCAGGCAGCCATCTCCCTGCTGTCTGCCTCCCGTGGGGCCCCTGAGCCTGAGGTCATCAGTGTCTGTGGCCCATGCTGGACACACCTCAGTGCACGCCTTGTCCTTGAGACCTTATGGACCCCATCTAGACACATGCACGCACATGCCACGGCCCATGTGGGCTAGCACCGTATTCACAGGAGATGGCTTCCTCAGGCTCCGACCTCTAACAGCTGAGCGCCCGCCACGGCCTGGCACCAACAGGACCGCCTGAGTGCAGACGAAGGCCCCTAAGGATCCGGCCTTGGAGTCTGAGCTCCGCACAACAACGCGGGCTGACAAGGTCACCGGGTGACACGCCACCTGAGAGGCCAGACCGAGCTCCAGAGCACTTTCTGGGCAGCAGCCTCTTGGCCCTTGCGGCTCCCCTGAGACGCCCACGTTCCAGAGAAGCAGGGCCAGATTTGAAGTCAGGGACAGCCTGGTTTCCTGCGTGTGCTGCGGGGAGGGGAGCCCCTGGGACTCGCAGTCAGGACATATATATATTTATACATATATATACATCTAACGTATTTAGCAGTAGTTTCATTTCTGTATCAAAAAAAGTATACACATGAAACCCACACGCGTATGAACTTAACTGTTTGCATTTGCTGCACTGTAAACACACACGTGTGTCAAGAGGAGAACAGTCCCTGGACCCAGCCACACGCAGAGCCAGGGCCGGGGCGGGGACGGGCCGGGTCAGTGGGGGCCCTGACCCTCCGTGCAGGTCCACAAGCGCTCCTCTCCGCTGCTGAGTCACTCCGCCGGTGCCGAGTGGAAAAGCAGACGAGTGGACCCTGGAAACAGCTTGGCGTTGAGCTCGTGCCTGAAATTCCTCCCATGTGTTGGCTATACCAGCCCAAGGAGCATCCCTGGATGCCGGCAGCTCACGCCAACAGCACACCCTTCGACACCTGTGTTAGAAAGTGTGTGAGCTGGCGAGGCTGAGCCAGTGATGGGGTGACGGTACGGGGCAGCCCCTTCCGCCAAGGGGCCTGACCCTGCTGGACTGGGGCACTGACCCAGGCGGCCGGGATGACCAACCTCCAGGACAGCAGTTAGGAACCGAAGCATCTCCTGTGATACACTGCTTCACGGTTGGTTCAGAACATTCATTTTAATAACAGCACGGCCGTGCAGGCCGCCTGCACGTCCCTGTGCAGACGTTAACCTGCCAAGGCCCGTCATCAGTGACGCTCTGCGGCCTGTTTGGGGAGAGACCTCGGCGCTGCTGGTCCCTTTATGACCTCTTCAGCGTCTTCCTTCGTTTCATAGAATCAAATCAACACAGAGCTGCCTGGGTGCAGAGACGGGAGGCCCAGCCTCTGGAACCTGGCTGCACGCGGATGAGTCGTCTGGGAGCTGGTACGATGAGCCCAGGCCAGGGCGGCGCCAGAGACCGGTCCCGCAGGCTCCGGGTACAGCCGCCCCCTGCAGACCAGCAGCAGCCCGCTCACCCGGGTCAACCCTGACGCCAGACAAACCAACGCCGCCTTTGCTCTGATTTTCAGTTGCTTTAAATGCGCTCACTTACACTTCTACACAGACTGAGCAGACTTCAGGAATGAAGGGAAACCCCTCTGTAATGTGGTCACAGGGTGAGATCCGCAGCCCACACGGAGGGGTGACCCCGGCCCCGACTGCAGACTCTCACTCTCCTGGGTCTCGCTCCTGACAGTGACCTGGGGAAACAGGTGCTGCTGAGCACCAGGACACGTGGGAATGACCACCGTCAGGCTTGAATCACGCTGGCCTCCCTAGACCTTCCCCACAGTCTCTACGCGAGAACCGGCCTGCGGTTCATCAGACAGCAAACGTCCAGACTCTGGAGCCAAGTGAACCCCCACCACACACACAGACACACACTCAGACACACGCTCAGAGACATAGACACACAGACACAGACACACAGACACACACACAGACACACGCACACTCAGAGACACACACAGACACAGACACACACACACACACACTCAGAGACACAGACACACAGACAGACACACACAGACACATACACACAGACACACACGGACACAGACACAAAGACACACACACACACTCAGAGACACAGACACACAGAGAGACACACACACACAGAGAGACACACACAGAAACAGACACACACTCAGAGACACAGACACAGACACACAGACACACACAGACGCACACACACACACACTCAGAGACACAGACATACAGACAGACACACACAGACACACACGGACACAGACACACACACACACACACACTCAGAGACACAGACACACAGACAGACACACACAGACACATACACACAGACACACACGGACACAGACACAAAGACACACACACACACTCAGAGACACAGACACACAGACACAGACACACACAGACACACACACTCAGAGACACAGACACACAGACAGACACACACAGACACATCCACACAGACACACACGGACACAGACACAAAGACACACACACACTCAGAGACACACACACAGACGCACACACACACTCAGAGACACAGACACACAGACACAGACACACACACAGACACACAGACACACAGAGAGACACACACAGACACAGACACACACTCAGAGACACAGACACAGACACACAGACACACACACAGACACACAGACACACACACACTCAGAGACACAGACACAGACACACAGACACACACAGACGCACACACACAGACGCACACACACACACACTCAGAGACACAGACATACAGACAGACACACACAGACACACACGGACACAGACACACACACACACACACACTCAGAGACACAGACACACAGACAGACACACACAGACACATACACACAGACACACACGGACACAGACACAAAGACACACACACACACTCAGAGACACAGACACACAGACACAGACACACACAGACACACACGGACACAGACACAAAGACACACACACACTCAGAGACACACACACAGACGCACACACACACTCAGAGACACAGACACACAGACACAGACACACACACAGACACACAGAGAGACACACACAGACACAGACACACAGACGCACACACACTCAGAGACACAGACACAGACACACAGACACAGACACACAGACGCACACACACTCAGAGACACAGACACAGACACACAGACACAGACACACAGACGCACACACACTCAGAGACACAGACACAGACACACAGACACAGACACACAGACGCACACACACTCAGAGACACAGACACAGACACACAGACACAGACACACAGACGCACACACACTCAGAGACACAGACACAGACACACAGACACACACACACACAGACACACAGACACACACTCAGACACACGCTCAGAGACACAGACACACAGACACAGACACGCATACAGACAGAGACACAACGGACACAGACACACAGACACACACACAGACACATGCACACTCAGAGACACACACAGACACACTCAGAGACATAGACACACAGACACAGACAGACACACAGACACACACATACACAGACACACACACACACACTCAGAGACACAGACACACAGACACAGACACGCATACAGAGACACAACGGACACAGACACACAGACACACACAGACACACGCACACTCAGAGACACACACAGACACACACAGACCCACACAGACACACACACACACACTCAGAGACACAGACACACAGACGCACACACACAGACGCACACACACGGACGCACACACACACTCAGAGACACAGACACACAGACACACACACACACACAGACACACAGACACACAGAGAGACACACACAGACGCACACACACACTCAGAGACACAGACACAGACACACAGACACACACACACACAGACATACACACACGCAGGCACACACTGCGCCCTGGCTGAACACACCACACGCATGCTCTGGGCTCGGTTTGCAGCCATGTTCTGGGCTCTGCCTCCCCCACCTACTGATCCATCCCGGCCCAGGGCTGGGCACCCGGGGCCTCCCCTGAGAACTGTCCTAAGAACTGTCCTGTGCATCTCCCCGTGGGCAGCCCCCTGGGTGCACGCTGACGCTCCATAAGGGACGGGGCTGCTCCCCCTGGGCTCTGCAGCCACTGCCCTCGCTGCCCTCCAGCCGCACCCTGTCCAGGGCAGAGCAGGGGCATCTGCTGGGCAAGCGGGGACCCCACGCCCTCCCCCCCATCTCCTTGGGAACAGGGGCGGGACAGCGGCTGGGGGTGAGAGCAGGGTCCACCTCCAGGGAGGCCCATGGAGGCCTTTGGGCCTGAGGACGCCCTGCAAAGCCCCTGTCTCATTGGGGTGTGCCCACCTGCCCGTCTGCTCCTGTGCTGAAGGTGGAGGCTCGGGAGCTTTCAGTTACGCTTTGGCTATATTTGGAAGGCGTGCAAGGCGCAGCACACCATGAGGGCTCTTTCTGTGTGCTTTATAGCATTTGCCTTCTAGGACCTGCTCTTACTCTTGAACCAGTGGGCCGCTGCAGTTCCTTCTCAAATCTACATGCTCAGCTTTCTAACGTGGCCAGTGTCCAACCTGACAAATGAGAGGAGTCTAACGCTAGCAGCGCTGGGTATTTTTCCTCCCTGCTGAACTGTTTCTCTAATTGCTTGGCTGTCTTGGAGGCCTTGCTGGGCCGTTGGAGGAGGGCTGGGAGCCTTCAATCACTGCACGGCGCCTCCTTGGAAAGCTGTGAGGCGTCTTTTATTTTTGGTTCTGGTAATCTCTGGTTCGTAGGTGTTGACGGATGGGGAATTTTCCAGTCACTCCACAGCAAATACAGGAAAATAAGCGAGCGGGGCACCCCTTCAAATGCTGGGTCCTGCCTTTGGAGCCTCGGTGATGCCATAATGTTCCCGAGACATGTTGGTGTCCACCAAGGGCAGGTTGGCCGTGGACGCCCCGGGGCCACTGACCCTCAAGGGCGTCTGTCTCAGCACCAGGCCTGTCCCCATGAGGGCCCGGCCTGGCCAGGATGGGCCCCTGAAAACCACTTGCAGGAACACATGAGTGTCCACAGGTAACCTGAACAAAGTGACAAGTCCTGGGCAGTTTCAAAGGCAGCACATGTTGGACGGCTGGGTTTAGCGCCACTGGTGGGTGGTGCGGCTGTGGGCTGGGAGGGGCTGGCCCCCGTCCTCTCAGCCCTGGCCTCTGCCCCTGTGGCGCTGCCCCCAGTTCCTGCCCTGAGGTCGCTGTGGGAGCCTCACTCCACGGTGCTTGGGAGGTGGGGGTGGGCAGGGGTTCAGGGCTCCAACCAGGCACCGGCAACTGCAGGCTGAGCCCAGGGCTGGGGTCCCAGCAGACCCCCGCCCAGGTCACCTGCAGGGATGCACACACCTGTGCAGGACGAGAGGCGTCTCCAGAGGGTCGCTCGCCTGCCATCAAGTTAGGGCCCACCGCTTGGTTCGTAGCTGGCTGGGGAGGTGGGGGCGGCAGGGGTATCCAGCTGAGACTTGGTGGGAGCGCTTAGAGGACCTTCCAACGTTCTTCACGTAGGTCTTTCCAAAAAGTGACTTCCTGTCAACACTTGTTACCTTGCTGTCAAAGAGTAAAGCTTTATACCCAGAGCAGACTTGGAATCAGCACCCTTGCCTGTTTCCAAGAAAGACTTTTACTCACAGTTCCTCACCTGGTAACTGTGTTTCCCACTTCTGATACTAAGTGGGGAAGTTTGCACCGTGGGCAGGGGAAGGGGCACATGGGGCGGGAGCAATCTGAAGGACAGCAGAAACACCTGAACCAGCCTGAGGAGCATCCCCTCACCCCGTCAGCATTGCCTTTCACTGTGCGCCTGCTTCCCCGTGACGTCACGCGGGTGATGGCGTCACACTTGCGACGACATCACTGAAGGGCGTCCCACAGGACGGGGCCCATTACCTGCTCCTGAGACCCCAGTCCAGCCTCCCTCAGGGGGAGACGTGGCCTCAGCGTCTGAGTCACCAGGTCCTGTTCCCAAGAGGATCCCAGAGTCACCCCACCTCTCTGTCTTGCAGTCACGGCCTCCCCCTGGACATGGCACCCCAGGTGCCCAGGGCCCACCACTCTGGCCTGTTTCATTGAGAAATGACTCTTCTCCCCTTTCGTTCAAATGCGGAGCCTGCCCCTGGGTCTGCCCTGTAGATGTCCCCGCAGGAGGGGCTGGGGCGATGACACGTCCCGGGGTCTGCGGCTGGCACACCAGCCCATCAGAGAACTCTCTCTGCATCCGACTGGTCCCAGCTGGGTGCTCAGGGAGAAGGGTGCATCCACAGAAGGACCCCCCCTCAGGCTGGACGTGAACACACAGGAAGCTGTCCCTCTCAGGGCTGTGCTTTGTCCCAGAAAAAAGACACAGATGGTGGCCAGGGGAGCCCGTGGCAGAACCGGTGCCCCAACCTCAGGGACTCCGTGGTCCCAAGCCCTCGGAGGGGCAGCCACACAGGGCGTGTCCCGGGATGTGCCCCGAGCCGGCGCCCACACTCACTTGTGGCTCGGGCACTGGGCACTCCTCTCAGGCTGGGTTCTTTTCTGTGGATGCACTGACTGCCCACCAGCGGAGCGGCCAGCCCAGACTGGGGCAGGGCCTCCACTGCACCCCAGCACCCTGGCCGTGAGCATCACGCCCGGTGGTGTCCCCCTGCAGCCCAGCACCAGTGGGCCCGGGTCCAGTGTGTCCACGGCCAGCTGAGGACATGCTCACTGTGCTTTGGTTTGGTTTTCCATGGGCTGTGTGTTTCCGGACCACAATTGCTCCTCTGAGACGGCAGGCCGGGTCGGGCCCCAGTCCTGCAGGAATCTGAGCATTTGCTCCACCGCTGAGCAGACTGGACACAGCCTGCTAAGGAGGGTGTCACAGTGCAGCCTTTCTGCTGTCTTCACCAAGCTTGCAGTTGCAGACCAGGGTCACAGGTCACCGGGGCTTCTCCTGGGCCCTTGAGGGAAAAGGACCCTAGGTCAGGGGACCCGCAGGAAGTGTGGCCCCTCGGGCGGCCTGGGGACCGGTGGGACGGCTGCGCTCAGTGGCCGGAAGGCAGAGGCCTCACGCCCACTGCCAGCCTCGTCAGAGCCCTGGAAACACAGGGGCAGTGGGGCAAGGCCAGGCCACCCAGTCCCACCCGAGGCCCAGCTGCGTCCAAGGAGTGTTTGAAGGACAGCGACCCTGAACTTCCCGTCCCCCTGGACACAGAGAAGCCTCCCTCACCGGTCTTGCTCCTCAGGGAGCTGTTGCCTTGTAACTGGGGCAGAGGCTAGGGGAGGCCGCGGACCTTGGCAGGAGCACAGGGCCATCAGGAGGCATCAGGGAGCCTTGGAGCGATGCGGACGTGTAGAGCGAGGTGCGTGCGGAAAGTAGGCCAGAGCGATTCAGCAAAGCCAGGGCGAGGGTGGCCTGCGGGCAGGTGGAGGAGGCTTGCGGGGGCCTCGGCCTCTCACCCCTGCCCCCACCCAGCGAAAGGGAAGCCGGCCCTGCTTCCGCAGCCCTCCTGCCTTCCTGCAGTGGCTTGTGGCCTGGCCAGGCGCCGGCTCACCAGGGGTCGGGGGCAGCGGCTGGCTTTCCCCACCTTGGAGGAGACATGTGTGACCAAGGAAGTGTGTGCCAGTAACCTGATTGCCTGCACAGCCACCCCTGTCTGCTCACACAGCCACACCTGTCTACTCACACAGTCACCCCCGTCTACCTGCACAGTCACACACCTGTCTGCCTGCACACTCACACCTGTCTACTCACACAGCCACCCCTGTCTGCCTGCAATGTCACACCTCTCAACCTGCACATCACATCTATCTATAGGTCCCCCAAGACACTGCCTGGTGGCGAGTTTCCCCCAAGAGGCCCAGTTGTAGCTCCTGGATGTGGTAGGTTCCCTGTGCGTCCCAGGCCTCAAGCTGACGGTCCCTACTTCACATGCTGTCTCAGCCCTGGACCCCACAGGGCGTGAGAGCGGGGGCTCGGGGCGATTCATGTGCAGACACACAGAAGGGTATAGTGCTGGCAGCTACAGCTTAGGAAAGATCTTAACAGAGCTGGAAATATTCAAGTTGGAGAAGGAAGAAGACGGCTGCCTTTGTCACCCAGAGCACACCTATTTTTAGCTTCTGCAGTTCCTGTTCTTGAGGTTCGGGGCTTTGGAGGACCGCTGCGGGCCGTGGGCAGCTGGGCAGGCTCCCAGGGCAGCCCCTGACGTGGTGACGCATCCTTCCCTGTTTTCTCCCGTGTCCATCTTCGTTCCTCTCAGTCAGCCCTGAAACTAGGAAAACAAACCAAACTTTGCGGCTTCTCCTGCTCTAAGCTGTATGAGACTTCGGTAACCTTTCCTTTCCTGTGAATGAAACGGGACCAGACAAGCTCTGAGATGAAATCCAAGCAACTCACAGCCCATTCCGGCCCTGAAAGCAATTTTCTTTCTTGGTTTAATGGAGAATTTGGGGTGTGGACACTGTTCACCACGATGTTGCTCACCTGGGGACACTTGGCCTTGGTTAAACCACTGGGGGTCCCTGGGATCTCGCGGGGGAGGAACATGTTGAGCCCCCTCGGGCACAGAGCCCCATGGAGAGCCTCCGCAGATGCTGAGGGAGCATGGCCTGGACTGCCTTCCCGTGACCCCAGCCTGATGTCCCAAGAGCGCGTGCCTATGGACACAGCGACCCATTTCAGG
Source organism: Budorcas taxicolor (assembly GCF_023091745.1). Lineage (NCBI taxonomy): Eukaryota > Metazoa > Chordata > Mammalia > Artiodactyla > Bovidae > Budorcas > Budorcas taxicolor. The sequence continues at coordinate 1,013,788 of NC_068931.1, read as the reverse complement.
GCAGACACAGGGCCAGACCGCCCCCCGCCCCCGAGAGTGTTGTCAGGACTTTCTCTCCCCTCGGAGCCCTGAGTGGCCTCAGTCCAGGCACAGTCCTGCCAAGAACAAGCGGAGGGGTGGGCCAGGGACACAGGGCCCGACCGCATTGCACACAGCCTCAGCTCAGGTCCTTGGCCATGAGAAGCGAGGTATGGGTCTATGCCAGCCCACCTGCTAACGCAACAGCTGTGTCTGGGGAAGGGGCTGCCTGAGTAAATGAAACGTCAAGGCCTCAGTGTGTTCAGTCCAAGCCCATATTCTCTGATCAGATCTGAAGCTGGAAACGTGATCATAACTCCCCAAAAGGATTTGAGGTTGGAAATGTGACTTTCTAGAAATTCACACTGAAGGCCTGTCTGCTTCGAGAGGTAAGGAATGTAGCCCTTGTGATGAGAAGAGAGCTGGTCGACCACTTTTGAGTGGGAAACTGTGCCTGAAGAGCCCCCAGCTCGACTCTCAGACGGGAAACTGGGAGCCAGGGCCTCCAGCCCCGGGGCCACAGCAGGAGCCAGTCCAGCCCGAGGGCACGCGGCCCTGCCCGTCCTTCACATGGGGCAGGGGGCTCCCTGACAGCGGGGCTCTCCCTCAGGACGGCAGGCGGGTCCTCCCCACAGCGCCCCCACTCCATGGAGGGAGGAAACCTGGAGGCCGAGCCCCTTACCAGCTCTTCAGCCACGGCCCTGCAGCCTCCACCCGTGTCCCCGCTCCCTCACCACGAGGCCCCCAGGCCCCAAGCCAGCAGGGCAGACACAGACTCTCCCCAGAAGCTGGGGAAGCGCATTGCCCATCAGCCTGGCTCTTCTCTGCTTTGGGGCTCACTGGGGCCACCCTCCTGGAGGGCTCCTCCCATCCCAGCCGCTCCCAGACAGACTGTCTGCCAGGCGCTCGCACCCAGGGGCCAGCCCCAACCCACCCACAACGGCGCACATTTCTGAATCTGGGAGGGTCCTCCCCTGGGATAGCAGAGGGGGGCAAGGAGGTGCGGGGGAGGGGGCAGCGGCCAGCTCGGGACGGAGGAGCCCCAGCAGTTCCCACGGGAGGTGCTGTGTCTGTTCTCTGAACGCACACGCCAGTGCCTGCCACTTGAGGCTCACACACACTCACACACCCATCTCACCCATGCACAGGCACACAGACTGTCCCCAGGGCTCTGGACCTGTCCTTGACACTCCTAGGAAGCTGACCGGACTCCTGGTCCCCAGGAAGCACGGACCGTGCTTCCTGCTAAATGACTCGGCGCGTTTCGTCCCCAGGGAAGGCACTGCGCCCTGGCTGTGTAACCACCGTGGGCGGCCTGTTCCCTGGTGGCAGATGCGAGCAGGACAGCCACAGATGGAAGTGTTGTCAGAACTATGGGAACTCCTTGTAATTAGTATTGGGGCTTGTTATTCCTCAGCAAAGAAAAAGCCCAAAGCCAGCACAAAGCACAAACCTCACATCCCCACCGGGGTCTTTGTGGAGGCCAGGAGCCACGTCGCTGGTCGATAATTAAAGACCAGACAGGCTGAGGCACCCGCCTCAGAGGCTGTGAGGATGAATGTGCGCAAGGGAACCGATAGCAAGGGTGTGAAGCTGAACACTTATCCAGGGAAAAGTCCAATGGACAGGCACTTCTGCCTGAAATACAGCACCTCCTTACGGGCCATGATCATGCTGAGTGTTGGGGGCAATGGAGCAGAGATTTAAGAGGAAAATACAGGAGAACGGCCCACATGCAAGATGAATGGCAGTCAGTCCTCTGATGGCGGGAGTGAGAGTCCAGGTGAGGCCACAGGCAGGTCTGATCTCAGCAAAAACAGCACCTGGGTGCCTGGACACCTGGGCACGTGGGTGGACTTGAGGAGCCAGCTTAGGCAGAGGCACTGATAGCAGCAGCATTTACACACAGACAAGGGTCACAGCGCTGAAGGTGGCTGCACTTTCTGTATTTGCTTGCCTGGCTTTCAGTTCCGAAGCTCTAAGCACCATCCTGGTGAGGAGGTGGCCGAAGCAGCTGCGGAGGGTGCGGGGGCGGTTGCAGCCTGGCCTGATGGTGGCGGCTGCTGCCCTCTGAGGGTGAGGAAAGCGCGGTCAAGGGCGGCTGGGAGGTCGCTGCTCTGGCAGGTGTGTTTATTTTTGTCTTATCCACCCTGCTGACCCTCCTCTGCGTCTCCTGTGCCGCTCCCATTACTTGCTGGAAATCCCTGTCTCTCCTGGCTGTTCCTGATTCATTCACTGTTATTCGGGAAGGAGGCCACTTTCACCCCCGGCTGAGGGCCACCTGCTGCCTGTTGCTAGTCCATCCAGAACAGCTCTTTGTTCTGTTGCATGTGCGTGTGTGCACGTGTGTGTGCATGTGTGTGCGAGCACGTGTGGTGGGGCTCGGGGCAGACTGCAGCTTCCCCCGTGTCTCGCTTCTCCTCACTGCTGTTCTATGACCTCAGCCACCATTGTTCCATAGAGATTGGTGTGTGTGGTGGAGGGTGTGGGGGGCACAATGGTTTGTTCATGTTTTGAGAGGAAGAATTTAAAGCTCATTTAAAAGCTGAGTCAAGACAGAAAAGCCCCAGGTGTCAATATTCAGGCTCTTCCCATCTCGGGCTCTGCTCTCTGAGGCGCCCCCGCATGTGGCTACCGCAGAACAGGGTGTCCAGCCCTGCTGCAGGGTGCAGGCGTGAACAAAGACTTGTGACTCGGGTGAGCATGAGTGGCGTGTCCGTGCACGGGACTAGCCCAGGTCTCTGCCCTGTTCACTAAGGCGAGAGTCACTCATGCTCAGTGGCTCAGGAGAAAAGCAAGACCCATTCGGTCAGACCCTCACTCAGCATTCTGTACAGGGTTAAGCAATTTAAATCATTTAAAATGTTACTGCATTCAATCTGAGGCTGCTTCCAAGAAGTATGGCATGAGTGAAATTAAATATTAAATTCACAAGCACAAAACTGACAGAGACAGAAAGACGCTGGCACCACCGTAGGTTTAAATTAAATGATGAGGGGCTCCTGAGGAGACCCCAAGGTGTCCTGGGGTCACAAGCTCTCACAGCAAGAGAACGCTGAGGAGTGTCATGAGAATCGCCCACTGAGAACAGATTCGGAAGTTTACACACAAAGCGCAGCCAAGCAGGGCCCACAGACTGGACGACACACGGGTCAGGAGAGGAGGACCCAGGCCTCCAAGGGCCTGGCTCCTCAGATGCATGGGGTTAAGAGAATTCAAATATGTGGGTCCCACCCCCTAACCGATGTCCGACCCTTTGCGACCCCAAGGACTGCAGCACACCAGGCTTCCCTGTCCATCTCCAACTCCCAGAGCTTACTCAAACTCATGTCCATTGAGTCAGTGATGCCATCCAACCATCTCATCCTCTGTCGTCCTCTTCTTCTTCTGCCCTCAATCTTTCCCAGCATCAGGGTCTTTTCCAATGAATCAGTTCTTCACATCAGGTGGCCAAAGTATTGGAGTTTCAGCTTCAGCATCAGTCCTTCCAATGAATATTCAGGACTGATTTCCTTTAGGGTGGACTGGTTGGATCTCCTTGCAGTCCAAGGGACTCTCAAGAGTCTTCCCCAACACCATAGCTCAAAAGCATCAATTCTTTAACGCTCAGCTTTCTTTATAGTCCAACTCTTACATCCATACATGACTACTGGAAAAACCATAGCTTTGACTAGACAGACTTTTGTTGGCAAAGTAATATCTCTGCTTTTTAATATGCTGTCTAGGTTAGTCATACCTTTTCTTCCAAGGAGCAAATGTCTTTTAATTTCATGACTGCACTCACCATCTGAAGTGATTTTGGAGCCCAAGAGAATAAAGTTTCTTACTGTTTCCATTGTTTCCCCATCTATTTGCCATGAAGTGATGGGACCAGATGCCATTCTTCTTTTTTTGAATGTTGCATTTTAAACCAACTTTTTCACTCTCCTCTTTCACTTTCATCAACAGGCTCTTTAATTCTTCTCTTTCCACCATAAGGGTGGTGTCATCTGCATATCTGAAGTTATTGATATTTCTCCTGGCAATCTTTATTCCAACTTGTGCTTCATCCAGCCTGGCATTTCACATGATGTACTCTACATATAAGTTAAATAAGCAGGGTGACAATACACAGCCTTGACGTACTCCTTTCCCAATTTGGAACCAGTCCATTGTTCCATGTCTGGTTCTAATTGTTGCTTCTTGACCTGCATACCGATTTCTCAGGAGGCAGGTCAGGTGGTCTGGTATCCCCATCTCTTTAAGAGTTTTTCAGTTTATTGTGATCCACATGGGCAAAGAGTTCGGTGTAGTCAGTAAAGCAGAAGTAGGTGTTTTTCTAGAACTCTCTTGCTTTTTCAATGATCCAGCAGATGTTGCCAATTCGATCTCTGGTTTCTCTGCCTTTTCTAAATCCAGCTTGAACATCTGGAAGTTCTCAGTTTAAGTACTACTGAAGCCTGGCTTGGAGAATTTTGAGCATTATTTTGCTAGCATGTGAGATCAGTGCAGTTGTGCAGTGGTTTGAACATTCTTTGGGATTTGCTTTTCTTTAGGATTGCAATGAAAACTGATCTTTCCCAGTCCTGTGATCACGGCTGAGTTTTCCAAATTTATTGGCATATTGAGTGAAGCACTTTAACAGCATCATCTTTTAGGACTTGAAATAGCTCAGGTGGAATTCCATCACCTCCACTAGCTTTGTTCATTGTGATGCTTCCTAAGGCCCACTTGACTTTGCATTCTAGGTTGTCTGGCTCTAGGTGAGTGATCACACTATTGTGGTTATCTGGTTCATGAAAATCTTTTTTTGTACAGCTCTTCTGTGTATTCTTGCCACCTCTTCTTAATATCTTCTGCTTCTTTTAGGTCCATACTGCTTTGTCCTTTGTTGTGCCCATCTTTGCCTGAAATGTTCGCTTGGTATCTCTAATTTTTGAGCTGATTGGCAAAACTGTATGGTGCACACGTTTTGGAAGGACCTCTGTTTCCTGGGTGAACCCCACCCTGTTTGTGAACCACAGGTTCAAGGAGATTCAGGCCTTCCTAGATGAAGGGCTGAAGCAGACGGCGTCCCTTCAGCAGATGGAGTCCCTGCGTGGAGCTCAAAGTGAGATGAGGAAATGGAAGAAGAGAAGCACAGAGCAGGGGCGGCAGGCGGGGGATGAAACGGGTGAACAAGGGAGGAAAGCCGAGGCGGCTCAGAGGCCCATCCTCCTGTGGTGGCAGCATCTGATCATCAAAGCGGAGCACGGAGCGGACACAGGAGCCAGACGGCCACCCGCGGCTGGGGGTGGGGAGCGGGAGCACAGATCAGGGCTGTCTGTGGGAACTGCAAACTGAAGAGAACACGTGCATTGTGGCAAGTGCTCTGGAGAAAGAGACATCAGAGGCGAGAGAGGCGGGAAGAGAATGGCTTCCAAGTAGCAGCCGAGTGAACCAGGGAAAGGCGACTCAGGCTGGGGAACCATGACGGCGAGAGGGCTGGTTCCTCTCCATGCTCAGGCGGGGCGCTGACACAGGCCAGAGACGGACACGGACAGGAAGAGAAAGCGAAAAAGAAAGCCAAGAACAGGAAGACAGAGAGCCACGTGTCTGGGAGGCTGACCGGGCCCAGGAGCTCTGCTAAATGCAGAGGGGACATGTGGACAGGTGGACAGATGGACACATGGACAGATGGACTGAAAGGGGGTCCATGTCACTAGGGGCCGGGATTCTTTAGGCGAAGGTAGTCATGTTCTACCATCGGTTGTGATGTCTCTATAATTCTGTGAACAACCTAAAGCCCACTGGATCGCGCACTTTACAGGGATAAATTGTGTGGTGTCGGAATTCTTCTCAATAAAGCTGTTACCAAAAAAAGCGGACTGATTGTGTCATCTTGTTTTGAAAAGGAGCCAATAAATGAAAATTCATGAAAGTTAAATATAAATAGCTAGAAGAAAATAACTAATTTGGAAAATATTGGTAAAGAAGGGAATTAGACATCTACGTTTTAACAGCTTTCATTCCCCTCGTCACTTCCACCCTCACAGTAAACACTTTCCAAACATATGTGGGTGCCAGACCCCACCCGTGTGGAGGACAAGGAAGCAAAGATAAAAAGGCCCTGTGCAAGGGCCTTACTGCCTGCTGAGACAGAGACAAGGAAATGCATGTCAACTTTCTGTTTCTTCAACGACATGATTTCAATTACATTCACACCAAGGATTTTCCGCTAATAACATACCAGTCAGTATTTACTCATATGCAACTATAGTCAATAAAGTGGGTTAAAATATATATGAAAGCCATTTTGTCGAAAGTATTTTGTAAAAGTAGAAAACTGGAGAAAACATAGATATCACACAGTGGAGTTTGAGTTACAGTACGGTACCAGCCACATGATAATCATTTAAAATTATGTTGGATCCTGGAAAACATTGAAGATGCTCATATCCTGTAAAATACAGTGAAAATCCAGGAGCTGTTATGATGCTATTTTTGTATAGAAACAAACAAAAACATTCTTACATTTAAAGGGTACAAAATGTTTTGGTACCAAAATAGGTTCCAAATAGTAACAGTGATAAAGTGTGGGTGATGGAGCTGAGAGGTGTAGGGATTTCTCGTTTTCTCTTTTGTGTTTTTCACAGAAGGTTACTCATGTTCTACAACGGGCATGTATTACATTCCAAAAACATTTTGTAAATGTTTGCTCTTTTCCTAAAACAGAAGCCACACAAAAATGCAAATGCATCAGCCAGCAATGAATTTAATATTATTTAAGAAAAGCAGCGATGCACCACGTTCTGCAAGGAGGGCATGGCAATCCACTCCAGTATTCTTGCCTGGAGAATCCCCATGGCCAGAGGAGGCTGACGGGCTACAGTCCACAGAGTCACACAGCGTCAGACATGACTGAACAAACGTGCAGGAAAAGTAATGATTCACCATATTTTTCAGCTTTGCCTCTGGTCCTGTCCTGTGGACCAGCAGGCACTTTATAAAACACCAGCAGAGCTGGATCCCCAGACACGTGGCCGCTGGAGGGCCAAACACCCGAATCCTGCCCTGGGTTCATTGAACAGCGAGACGCGGCAAGACAGTGTCCTGAAGAAAATAGAAAGTGTGTGTTGCCAGGGTTGTCTGGGCTGGGTAGAGTCCCTGGCACTGTGATCAGGCAAGGTCATTGTGGCTGGCACCTAACATAGACAGAGCTCCGTGGAGCTCGCCTTCGAGCTCGCCTCTTTGGACAGTGTTGAGTCACCTCTTTCCCACTAGCTCAAGGTGCTGTTTAGTCACAGTCATGACCCGCTCTTTACTGACTCCATAGACTGTAGGCGGCCCACCTCCTCTGTCCATGGGATTTCCCAGGCAAGAACGCTGGAGTGGGTTGCCATGCCTTCCTCCAGGGGATCTTCCTGACCCAGGGATTGAACCTGCATCTCCTGTTCTGCACACGGGTTTTTACCACTGAGCCACCAGGGAAGCTCAAGGTGAGGAAATAGCGAATGTGCTGTATGATTGGATGAAGCTTCTAAAACACCTGACAGGCTCACCAAAGAGGTTAGTAAAAGCTGACAAACAATTTAAAAGAAACAAATATATTGAACCTAGATTTTAAAGAACTGTGTAACTGAAAACCATAGGTCAGAAACCAAGAACAACAGCACCAACAGACACTGCGGAGATGGAGATTTTCATGGACTAAAAACCCGGAGTTGGCTGAGAACACGCCATGGTGCCAAGACAGGCTAGCTGGTGGTTAGGCTAGATGAACAGAGATGTGGCATCTGGGGAGGGAGGGGACAGTTCATTTGACTCTGCTCCTCACAATTACCCAGGGCTGGAAACAGGCTCAGGGTCTGAAGGGGCAGCCAGGTGGCACTGGGTCTGGAAATATCCCCCCATGAAGGGCAAGGGTCTTAGAAATTATACATGCCCAGCCACACACACCTATGTAACCCAGCTGTAGGGCACTCACTGTGGCCGGACATGGCCCCAGACTTCCATGAGCTATCTTGTTTGTTTAGTTACTTTTTAGTGTCCCGCAGGGTTGGAGGGGTGTCTGTTACAGGGATCCTCCATGGAGTTCTGCCTCAGCAGCTACAACATCCATTCCTGGAGGACAAATGCTGCTCCCTCCCCCAACAGATTCTGCTCAGCTGGGCAGACTCTGCTAACAGATGGAGCTGCCCCAAACATGGGACAGTCAGCCACCACTTCCTGTAGGAGAGGTGGTCTTTTGGGGTAGAGAGGTGGCCAGCCCTCTCTCTGGCTCTAAGAAGAGCTTGGCAGGCTACAGTCCACAGGGTCTCAAAGAGTCAGACATGACTGAAGGAACTTAGCACGCACACACATGAAGAAAAAAACCCGTCCAAGGTCTCAGTGTCCAGGCTCAAGCCCAAGAGGAACATCCCCGTGTCCACGATGAGAGCCCCTCACAGAGGCCGCGTCAGGATCAGGGCGCAGTTCATAGGCATCCGGCAATGCCGGCCCCGGAGAGGAGGCTATTCCGGTGACCGACCAAGAGTCTCCAGACCCCACAAGCGGCCTTCCTCCGGCTCTGGCGACCACACCCACGTGGAGAGCCCCTCGTCTGCCCCTTTACCCCACGGGCCACTTCGGCGTGTGGTTACGGGGGGCGCTGTCTGCGCCTCTGGAGCCGCCACTGTGCGTGAGGGTGGGCGCGTGTGCCTGTCGCGTCGGTGGGTGCAGTGCGCAGAGAGGGGTCTGCGCCTCCTATGCCCCCGAGAGTTCCTCCTGGGGGAACACGGCCCTGGGCTCCTGGCTCGCGGCCGGGCAGACCGGGGGTCCGCTCGCCCTGGGGGCCCGCGGCCGGGCGCGAGGGGGCGCCACGCCACCGCAGCGGATCGCCAGGGCCAGGCCGGGCTGGGGGCGGCGCGCGGGGCGGTGCCGGACTCCGCGGGCAGCGGGCTCTCGAGACGCCGCGCTCCGCCCGGAGGAGGCCGCCGGCCGGGCGAGCGGAGCGGCAGCCAGCCGAGTCGGGCCCCGAGGTGAAGTTGCGTGCGCGGTGGGGCCCTGGATCCGCACCCGAGGGTCCCGGGGCCGGGTTGGGGACGAGGGCGCAGGGTCCACACGGAGGATCCGATGCAAGAGCGGGGGCGGGAGGGCTCCGGGGCAGAGGCCCGGGCGCAGAGGGTCTACAGCGGGGGGTCCCCAGGGGAGAGGAGACAGGAGGCTGACGCGGCGGGAAAGAGAGGTCTACACTGGAGTCTCTCGGGGCCGCAGCGAGGACAAGGGGTCTACACCGTAAGATCCCGATACAGGAGCGGGGCTGGAGGGGCGCGGGCGTCTACCTCCGAGCGTCCGGGCGGGAACAGGGGAAGGGGGCCACAGTCCCGCGCGCGGAGTCTCCACTCGGCTGCGCAGACGGGCTGGGGCAAAGGAGACTCCGAGAGGGACATGTGAGCTCCCCTGCCCCCACCCGCGGCCCCCGGAGCCGAGGGCGGTGCCGGACTGGGTGCCGCCCCCAGCCCCCTGCTCTGCTCCGAGTCCCCAGCCGGGCTGGCGTCCGGCCCCAGGCGCGCACGGGCTCGGGCAGCTTCGTGCGCTTTCATGGAGGTCCGGGCGGCCGTGGCCGGGGTCTGGTTGCGGCTGCCGCCCCGTCTTTCCGCGTGGGATCTGCAAGAGCTCAGGTGAGAGGAAGGGTGGGCGACAAAGCGAGCGGGATGACCAGGGATCCCCCGCGCCCGTGCTGGCTGGTTGCGGGAGCCCCCGGTTCCGCGCAGAGGGCGCGGGATGCAGTCCTCGGCGCGTGGATGCTCCTTCCTCGCCCCTTCCTGCCGCCCCTGCCCTGCAGAGGGGAACGTCGCCCCCGTATACACAGCGATGCGCGCAGATGTAGTCTTACACACACACACACACACACACACACACACACACGCACACGCGCACACACGTACATACACACTCGTGGCTTTGCCTTCTGCCCGGCCAGGAGCCGGAGCCGGAGCCCGGACGCAGACCTGAATCCCAGAGAGGGAGCCCCTCTCCGGCAGCCTTGAATTCTCTAACTAGGAGCCCAAGCGCCCCTGAGCCCTCCGGAGCCGAGCCAGGGAGGCTCCCACATTCCCCCGCTGAGCTCGGGTTGGCGCCGGGGCTGGGGGCGCAGGGAGGCCCGGGTCCGCATAGAGGCGGTTGCCCAGGGGTCCTGGGCTTCAGCAGGGATGACGGTGGTAGGGGGGCGTCTAGAAGAGCGAGCCAGGGTTCTCTCTATGCCTTGAATGCTCGCCCAAGCCTCCAGTCTCCCAGAACCCTGCAGTGTCCCAGGGCCTGGGGGTTTGCCCTCCGGAGGTCTCAGGTGACCCAGGGAGTCCCCTCCCAACCCCCCGTGCTCCAGTAGATCCAGTTTCTGGTTTCTGACTCTCAGGACAAGACTCTGATCGTGGGTTGTGGCCCCTCCTGTCACCTTTGTCCCCTCGTCCGAGATTCCAGCCCTGAGCTGAGTTTGTGCCCTGGCAGACTCTCCTCGCCTTTGGCGTTCTCTGCGGGCCGCCCCTTCTCCTTCTTTCCCTGGGTTGCAAAGACCTGGTTTCCTCAGCCCTGCACTCAAAGCCAAGGTTTGGAGCCACTGGCTGTTGGAAGTGGGTTTTGACCCTGTTGGTGCGCGTGGCAGTGACCCCTCTGGGAGGTGGCCTCCAAGGGGTGGCAGTGGCAGCTGGTTCATCCCTCTGCTCTGGGGCCGCTGCTAAGGGGGTCAGTTAAGAGAACCCCCAAGGTCTTCCTCTCCATCCTTGCTGAGAAATCCAGGGTGGACCTCACAAGCCCAGATGGGTTCAAGCAGAAGAGGGTGTGCTCCTTGCCCCACCCCCACCTCTAGGATTGTGCGGTGCACGCGACCTCCAAAGGCTCCCCTACACCTGTAGTCCCCAGGCAGTCAGCGGATAGATTTGCTCTGGGCTCTCTTACACTGGCCCGGGGGAGCGCTGTGGCCCACCGGGGCTGGAGTCCACTTGCTCTGGATCCCCGTTGCTGACCAGCCACACATTCACCAAGGGTTACGCCGCCAATGGAGGATGGGTGCATCTGCACCTTCCCTGGGCACAGGCTGGGAGAATGACCCTTTCCAAGGCCAGCGCCCAGGGGTTCCGACCCTTTTAGACTTATAATTTGTGTACTTCCACTTTGCAGGTTTTTTTTTTTTTAATACCTTGAGATTTCCATAATTTAAGAAAAAAAACATTGGATGTTTTTGTAGGCAGGGGAAAAAAGGAGGGAAGTAAGTTCTTGGCTGGCACCGAGGCCTGCGCAGGCCAGATGCTTAGAAAAATATGTGCGGGTTGATTCATTGTTTGAGTTTAATTAAGAGTTTCTACCCAGGGTATGGCTGCGAGCTGCATTATCATAATTACAGGTGTATGTGCCATGATTAATAGGTCATGCAGAACACATGGGTTGGGAGGAAGTGGTAAGATGCTGGGGTTTGCCCTGGCAAAAGCAGGTCGGGTCTGTGTCCCTGGAGGGTTTTGCATCTGGGGTGCGGGCAGCCCCCTTTCTGCCCCCGGCTCTTTCATCCAGGCACCAGGAGGGCAGTGGGCAGTTGGAGTCTCAGCCTCTCCCTCCGCGGGGATGTGCGGGCGGGGGTGAAGGGGAGCAGGCAAGGCAGCTCAAGATGTGTGCGCATGGTGGGGGTCACATGAGCCGGGAGGGGCGCTGGGGAGCCTGACGGATGGGCTCGTGGGCTCTGTGGGGGTCCGAGGAGAGCAGCCGTGTGCGCCTGATCATCTGAGCATCGTGTCCTCGTGGGCCATTCATGAGGAATAGGGACATCTTAGGACAGAGCCACGGAGTCCCCACTGCCTGCGGGGTCCCTCAGGGTGAGGCTAAACGGAGTGTCCCCAGCTCGGGTCGAGTGGAGGCGCCCCACGCCCACGGCTCCACGGAGGGCCCTGGGACCTGCAGCCTCACTGTCGAGCCGGTCAGGGCTCAGGCTCCGGTCCCGCCCGGCCCGGCAGTGGGTGACCGGTGTACCCTTACACAGTGGAAAGGGGTCCTGTGTGGGCGTAAAAGAAACAGCTGTGTCTGTTTCACCACCCAGCAACTCTTCTGAGAGCTTCAGCCCTTCTCAGCCTAAGCAGTCAAGACAGAGGCCAGCTCCCCGCTCGGCGAGGCATGTGCAGGCACCTGCAAGGTATAGCCAGTACTTGGCTCCTTGTGCCATTGACGCACGCAGGGAGGCATGGGTGCCTGTGGCTGGGAGGGCAGGCGTCTTAAGCCTCCTTGGCTCTGAGATGTGGGCAAATAGTTCAGCTGCTGCTGTTTTATATTTTCTGATTCCTCCCGTGTCAGACCAGAAGGCTGCTCTGAACCGTGCCAGCTCTCTGATTTTCAGAGGAGGAACCTGTGTCGTAAAGCAGAGTCAGTAATGCATCCACTCAAAATGAAACTCCCAATATTTTAATTTGATTGTCTGTTTAGAAAAAAGGCAAATTGAAATGTCATGTATAAATAGTACCGAAGACCTTTACGTTGCTTTTTAAATCCATGGAGCTAAGACTGTAAGAGCAAACTGCACACGGAGGGGCAGATGGTCCCCTGGCCCCTGACGCCCACGCCGATCCCGAGGGGGCGGGGCCAGGGTGGGCCACCGCTCTGTGCCCCGCCCGCTGGCCCCGGCCTCTTGAAGTAGCAGTCGCGCCCCTCGCTCCCCTCTGCACTTGCCCTCCTGGGCACACCCGCCCTGGCCCTCGCCCTGTCCTCAGCTCTGTGCCGCCTCCCTGGACAAGTCGGCTCAGGGAGGAAGCGGACAAGCTCCAGTGGCCAGAGCCCTGGGCTGCAGCTCCCGGAATTTAGTGACCTTCCTGGATATTTTTAACCTTGTCAGATATTTAAACAATGAAGTTTAAATCTTAGATTAGACTTAGGGAGTGCTGGGCTCGTGAAAGCCGAGGCTGGGGTTCTGGGGCCCAGAGACCCTCAGGCTGCTCTGAGTGGTGCAGTGCTTCTGACTAAATTCTAGCTTGAAGAGGCAAATTTATTTTTGTAAAGGATTTTCCGGTGGGCAAGGCTGTGATCTCTGTGTTCCTGACTCAGTTCTCACTGACCTGGCCACCTGGCCCCAGCAGGACTCGGGGAGACTGTGTGGACGGAGGGCCTGCCTCTGGGTGGCGTGCCCTCACTCCTCCCACACCAGTGGGCGTCTGGGGGTTGGGTGCTGCCCATCACTGGGACAGTGGAACTGCTGTGTGGACTGTGTTGGCGTGTTTGTAGCAGGAGGACAGAAAGTGCCAGCGTTGCCCGTATTCCGGGTGCAGTTCTCTGTATTCTGGGTCATGATACTAAACAGGTTCAAAATCAAGGAAAGTCCTGCCCGTCCAGTGCGCCTGGAAGCCAGACCTCCTCCTCTCTGAGCTCAGACAGCAGTGGCGGCTGGAGCCAGGCTCCCAGTGGAGCACGGGATGGTCCGCCCAGTGCAGAGGGCCTGGCCCGGCTCAGACCCTGCTGCTTGCTAAGTGCGTGCCTGCCAGCCTCACCCACCCCAGAGCCCCCCGGCTCTATCGGGGCTCAGGGCAGAATCACCGTGCACCCGCAGGACAAGCAGATACACGTCATCTCCCTGAACAGGGTCAAACCTGGTTCTGGTGACAGCCAGGAAGAGGGTTCCCTTCCTTCTGGGGGGTCGAGGAGGCACGTAGATTAACACGGGGAAAAGTGCATGACAAGTTTTAAACCCAAATGTTTTATTTAACATCACAGCAATTAATGCAATGGAGTGAAATGCTTTGGTAAAATAAAATGCATTAAAAATTTATGCACATTATGTAGATTAGCTATTTAGTCATCAGAAGGAATGGCCTTCCTCTGTAGCCTCTGATATTTGATTGGGAAACTATAAGGCCCCTTTCTCTAGCTGGTTCACAATTACTTCAAGAAAATGACCATTTCTGACTGTGAACAAATTTCCTCGATTTTTTTTTTCCCACCAAAAGAGGGAAGAAAAGACATTTTTCCATGAGGAAAGTTAGGAAATAGGTATCGTTGTCTTCTTTAATACTTCAGTTCAGTCGCTCAGTCGTGTCCAACTCTTTGCGACCCCATGAATCGCAGCACGCCAGGCCTCCCTGTCCATCACCAACTCCCGGAGTTCACTCAGACTCACGTCCATCGAGTCAGTGATGCCATCCAGCCATCTCATCTTCTGTCGTCCCCTTCTCCTCCTGCCCCCAATCCCTCCCAGCATCAGAGTCTTTTCCAATGAGTCAACTCTTCGCATGAGGTGGCCAAAGTACTGGAGTTTCAGCTTTAGCATTATTCCCTCCAAAGAAATCTCAGGGCAGATCTCCTTCAGAATGGATTGGTTGGATCTCCTTGCAGTCCAAGGGACTCTCAAGAGTCTTCTCCAACACCACAGTTCAAAAGCATCAATTCTTTGGTGCTCAGCTTTCTTCACAGTCCTACTCTCACATCCACACATGACCACAGGAAAAACCATAGCCTTGACTAGACGGACCTTAGTTGGCAAAGTAATGTCTCTGCTTTGAATATGCTATCTAGGTTGGTCATAACTTTCCTTCCAAGGAGTAAGTGTCTTTTAATTTCATGGCTGCAGTCACCATCTTCAGTGATTTTGGAGCCCAGAAAAATAAAGTCTGACACTGTATCCACTGTTTCCCCATCTATTTCCCATGAAGTGATGGGACCGGATGCCATGATCTTCGTTTTCTGAATGTTGAGCTTTAAGCCAACTTTTTCACTCTCCTCTTTCACTTTCATGAAGAGGCTTTTTAGTTCCTCTTCACTCTCTGCCATAAGGGTGGTGTCATCTGCATATCTGAGGTGTTTGATATTTCTCCCGGCAATCTTGATTCCAGCTTGTGTTTCTTCCAGTCCAGCATTTCTCATGATGTACTCTGCATAGAAGTTAAATTAGCAGGGTGACAATATACAGCCTTGACGTACTCCTTTTCCTGTTTGGAACCAGTCTGTTGTTCCATGTCCAGTTCTAACTGTTGCTTCCTGACCTGCATACAGATTTCTCAAGAGGCAGGCCAGGTGGTCTGGTATTCCCAACTCTCTCAGAATTTCCCAGAGTTCATTGTGATCCACACAGTCCAAGGCTTTGGCATAGTCATAGAGGCTTCCCAGGTGACTCAGTGGTAAAGAATCTGCCTGCAGTGCAAGAGACCTGTGTTTGATCTCTGGGTGGGGAAGATCCCCTGGAGAAGGGAATGGCAACCCACTTCAGTATTCTTGCCTGGAGAATTCCATGGGCAGAGGAGCCTGGCGGGCTACAGTCTGTGGGGCCACAAAGAGTCGGGCACAACTAAGCACAATTAGAAGAACTCCACTGTCTCAAAATGCAGAGGTGAGCTGGGCAGCACGCACAACAAACAAGGTGAATTTTTGTCTCCGGGAATTGTGATGTGTTGCTTTAACAAGAAACCTACATCTGGTGGGGGTGCTTGTCAAGTAAGAGGCTCCGAGGGGCTCCTCACTCCAGGAAACACCTGCCTGCCTGCCAGTGGCTGAGACGCACCTAAGCCCAGGCCTGGTCCCGGGCGCAGAGGCACCTGGTGTGTCCTCTGAGCAGGGCTGCCTGCAGATAGGCCGTCAGGAGGTGAGGGGCCCACTGTGCCCACTGGGTTGGCATCCTTTCCTGGGAGATTATTTCGCACCAAAAGGAACATGACCAAAAAGAAGCCCTCTCTGCCCCGGAGGAACAGGTGGAAAGGTGAGGCCTCGTGTTTCCAGATACAGCAAACACATACAGATCAATGGGATACAGTCGGGGAGAGATGAACCTCCAAATCTGGGGGAGATTGATTTTCAACAGCAGAGCCAAGACCATTCAGTGGGGAAAGAATCAGTTCAGTTCAGTTCAGTCTCTCAGTCGCGTCCGACTCTTTGTGACCCCCTAGACTGCGACACTTCAGGCCTCCCTGTCCATCACCAACTGCTGGAGTTCACTCAAACTCATGTCCATAAAGTCAGTGATGCTATCCAACCATCTCATCCTCTGTCGCCCCCTTCTCCTCCTGCCTTCAATCTCTTGCAGCATCAGGGGCTTTTCCAATAAGTCAGTTCTTTGCATCAGGTAGCCAAAGTATTGGAGTTTCAGCTTCAGCATCAGTCCTTCCAATGAATATTCAGGACTGATTTCCTTTAGGATGGACTGGTTGGATCTCCTTGCAGTCCAAGGGACTCTCAAGAGTCTTCTCCAACGCCGCAGTTCAAAAGCATCAATTCTTCGGTGCTCAGCTTTCTTTATAGTCCAACTCTCACATCCATACATGACCACTGGAAAAACCATAGCCTTGACTAGGTGGACCTTTGTTGGCAAAGTAATGTCTCTGCTTTTGAATATGCTGTCTAGGTTGGTCATAACTTTTCTTCCAAGGAGCAATTGTCTTTTAATTTCATGGCTGCAATCACCATCTGCAGTGATTTTGGAGCCCCCCAAAATAAAGTCTGTCACTGTTTCCATTGTTTCCCTATCTATTTGCCATGAAGTGATGGGACCAGATGCATGATCTTAGGGGAAAGAATAGTCTTTTCAACAAATGGAGCTGGAACAACTGGATTCAACTTGCAAAACTGTCTCTGATACAAAAAAAAAAAAAAAAAAAAAATCGCTCATCATACCAAGAACAAGAAATATCAAAACCTGACTAAGAAAGACCATCAGTAAATGCTGAGATGATCTAACCAATCTTTTAAAGCCGGCTTTGTGAAAATGCTTCACCAAGCAATTATGGGTTTTCCTGAAACAAACAACAACAACAACAAAAGAAATTTTCAGCAAAGAAATTCAAGTTATAAAAAATACACACATGAAGTTATGGAACTGAACAATGCATTGATTGAATGGAAAAAACCTTGCATCCCTGGCGGTCCATCTCCCAGTGCAGGGGCCTGGGTGTGACCCCTGGTCAGATAGCTGAGATCCAAAGAAAACCCAGCCAACCCAACAGAGCACGTGCTGCCTGGGGTCAATAACAGAGGATAAAAGCAGTGAATCTGAGATTAATCAGAACTGCCCAGTCTCAACAACAGAAAGGAAAGAAAGACTGAAAAAAAGAAAAGGAACAGATTCGTAGGCACCTGTGTGAAAATAGCAGAAATGCCAACATTTGTACCATCAGGTCTCAGAGGAGAGAAGAAAGGGGGTGGGGCTGAGAAGATCTGAATAAAGAATGCCTGAAAACCTCTCCACACAGCAAAAAATACAAACCTACAGATTCAAGGAGCAGAGCAGAAGAGCAACAGAAAAACTTGTAAGTGCTTGGCAATTAGATAACACACATAGAAAATTAATATGTCAAAGAAGAAGTCTCAAAGGAAATTCTAAAATGTAGAGAACTGAAAGGAAAGGAAGAGACAAGTCAAAATAAGTGGAATGCAGTCGGAGCAGTGCTGAGGCAAGGTCACGGCCCTGCAATGCTTACGTGAGGAAGGGAGAGCTGCCTGCATATGATATCACATCAGTAACATAACTGTGTCAATTGTATGAGTTCTTCAAGAACTCCTTAAAAAGAAATCGCCAGGTCCTGGGGGTTTCACTAGAAAATCCTACCAAACATTCCAAATCACTTTGAGGTTAATATTACCTGCAGACTGCATTCGAAGAAAACTACAGATCCATATCATCCATGAACTTAGACAGAAAATCCTAAACAAAATATTAGCACGTTGAATCTAGTGATGCATGAAGTTACTGGGCCAAGTGAGATCTAATCCGGGTATGCAAGTGTGGTTTAAAATTTAAAAATCAGTCAGTATAATTCACTGTATCAACAGACCAGATATAAAATCACAGCCTATTCCAGAATTCGTATGGGAAGGCGCAGGCTCTAACCTAGCTGAAACAGTCTTGAGAAGAAGGGCCAAGTGGATAGGGACTCGGCCCAGCATTAATGCTGTCTGCGTGGCTGCAGTAATGAGACCTGTGGTGCGGGCAGAGGGCAGAAGATGGAGCTCAGAACCCAGCGGGGCCCCCGCAGGCACACCTGATTGCCTGTCAACAAAGGCACAAAACCAGTTCACTGGAGGAAGCGTAGCCTTTTCAACAAGTGGCTGTTTAATCGCTCATCCTAGGAGAAAAGAAGAATTCATCTGTAACCTCATACCTTATATACAAATTAACTCAAACACATTGTAAATAGCTATACTTTTAATGAAATAAATGTTCAAAAAATTAACTCAGAAATGGACCACAGACTTTAATGTAAAACTGTAAGACTTCTAGAAAAAAAACAAAAACAGAGAATCATCTGGGTTTGGGATCCCCTAGAGTAGGATATGGAACCCACTCCAGTATTTTTGCCTGGAGAACCCCGTGGACAGAGGAGCCTGGTGGGCTGCAGTCCAAGAGGTCACGAAGAGTAGGACATGCCTGAGCGACTGAGCATACACATGCGAAAAGTTCACAGACTCGACACCAAAAGCATGTTCCATAAAAGACTGAATCTCATCAGAAAGAAAAACTGCTTTTTCAGAAACCCTTTTCAGAGCATTAAAGAAACAGCTACAGAGTGGGACACAATATTTGCAAACCACACATCCAGTAAAGGACCCAAATCTGCAATATATAAAGAATTCTCAGAACTCAATTGCCAAAAACAACAGCAGCAGCAACAGCAACAAAACCAAAAATATGCAATTAAAAATGAGCAAAATATATGAACAGATATTTCACCAAAGAGGATATACAGATGGTAAATAAGCACATGAAAAGATGTTCAACATCATTAGCCATCAGAGAAATGCAAATCAAAAGCACAAAAAGATATCGCTACACACTAATCAAAGTGATGAAAATAAAAGAGACACCAAGCGCTGACAGGGATGTGGAGAAGTGCTCTTGTGTATCGCTGATAGGGATGTAAAATGGAACAATCACTATGGAAATTAGTTTGGCAGTTTCTTATGTAATCAGAGATGCAATTGCAGTGTGACCCAACACTTGTACTCCTGGGCATTTATCCCAGAGAAATGACAGTTCATGCTCACATAAAAACCTGTACATGACTGTTTATAGCTGTTCTGTTTGCAATAGTCAAAAACTGGACACAACCCAGATTCTTTCTATGGGTGAATGGTTAACTGTGGTCCATCCACACCATGAAGTACTACTTGCAATAAAAGAGGCGTGAGCTTTTGGTACACCCAGAACTCTGAATGAATCTCCAGGGCATTTGCTGAGTAGAAACACTTTTTACAATGAAAATTTATTTTTGTGTCAGTAATGTACTGTAAAATATATTCACATTGGGGGTCGGGAAGGCTTCCCAGAGAAAGTGACTTTAAAATGCAAAAGGGTGTTCTCTGCAGCATTTGCGCAAGTGTCTAACTAAATTAACGTTAGAATAGTGTCCAGGGGTAGGGAAGTGCTGAGGGATGCTCTTACGGGCAGCTCCGCTGGCACCTAAGAGTAGCCAAGGTCATATTTCCACTGGATTCCCAGCACCAGCGAGAAAACCAGGATTTAGCAAAAACTTAGACATTTCCTTAAGGCCTTGGGGCCCCGTGACCCCCACACAGCCAGCCAGACTGTGTGAGACTTCTCAGACTTCTGTCGAATTCGCAGAGATGGAGAAGAGAGATCTGAGGGAACTCAGGACCCCCGAACTCTAGGGCTGCCCTGGGGACCTCCTTGTCCCCCTGCTGTGGACATTCGTCCTACAGGTGTCCATCTGTCCTTCGCCCTCCCCACCCACTGCCTGCTGCCCCAGCCAGAGTGTGAATTCAGCCAACCTGTTAGAGTATGCACGTAAAGGAGTGGGAAGCCCCCAGTCTGTGACGGTCGTCAGCGCTGGTTGCATAAAAGGTTCTTCTATTTGATTGTACTGTCAGATTTTCCACTTTCCCATGGCTTAGTTTTAGAATTGGAACATTATTTTTCATGAAGATGAACCTCCAAGACTCATTTATGCAAATTGATGTAGAGAAGAATGAGAAACATCAACACATATCCTCTTGTGACTCAGAGGGAAGTGTTGCGTCCATGTGGGAAGCCTCCTCCCACACCTTCACAGCAAACCACCTCCTCCGTGTTGGCAGCTGGCCCAGGGCACCTGGGTACTAGCAGGATGGACAGGGCACAGCGCTGGGAGCTGGACCTTAGTGGGATAATAGGACCCTTTGGGGCTAAGTTGATCCTCTAGTCACGTCAAAGCAGCTTGACCGCGTGGGTGGGGGAGCGAGAGGGCTGAGTGCGGACCGTCGGGCGGAGCCAGGGCTCGGGGCGTGTCCCCTGGTATCCCAGGCTGCTGGCAACCCTGTGTATTCACATCTTCCTGTGAAAACCCCCTTAGGACCCTGGGACACTCAGGGGGTCACATACCCCAGATGGGGTCTGGCACCATGAGTGCCCCTGGGGGTGGCTGAGGGCGCTCCCTGACCCCCGCCCTGCCTGCCCCTTCCTGCCACCCACAGCGGGCTGCTTGCCCCTTCTCGCCCCTGGGAAGACTTAGCCCTGCTTGGCCACCGGTCCAGGCAGGAATGTGAGTGGGTCCTCGTTCTCTCTCCTGCCCCAGGTCACTTGGACCACCCTCTGAAGGCACCGACAGAACCCGCAGGGTGGAACCTGCAGGAGAGGCCCCCAAGGGCACGGCTTCCCCGCCCTGAGCCTGGCCAGTCCTCCCTACTCCTCCTCACACCCTGGCCAGCTCTCCCACCCTCTGACAGCGCGTGTGCATTCGTAAGTTAGGAAACTATTTGAACTGAAGAGAAGTATTTCTGAAGTAAGTGGCACAACTGTTTATTTTTGGAACTCTCACCGTTAATGTCAAGGTGTAGATAAATTAAATGACACCAATTCATCATCCCAACTCGATCACCATGGCAGGCCCTCCCAGTCCACCGAGCTCCACACGAGCCCTGGGGACCTGGACCAGCCCGGATGCCTGTGCACCCTGGGCCCCGGCCCTGCCTCCAGCCCTGCGGCACACAGGTGTTGTCATCATAGACATGGTCACGTCTGGCCTGCACTCAAGTGACAGCCATGCTCCCTGCACCGTCGCACCAGCTCTCCTCCGTGACCCCATCTCTTCGGCCGTCTTGGCAGAGAAATGGGGAGGCGGACAGCAGGCCGACGGGCGAACGTCACATGGCTCTCGGGGGCAGGCCTGGCCCTGGGCCACTGGCTTGAGGAGAAGCCCACGAGCCCCTCCTGGCGGGGTTTCTGGGCTGGGCGGTAGGTGCTGACGATGTGCGGGGCCCCAGGTGCGGTCCCTGCAGAGCTGGAAAAGCCGGGCTCAGGGAGCAGACAAGCAGCCTCCAGTTTCTGTGGTTCCTTTATTCTTTTTCCTGAATAATTTCAAAAGAGTAGGGCGTGCGTGGTCTTGTCACTACTTAGACAGCAGGGACCGTGGAAAAGTTGCTGACGTGTCCGTCGGTGGCTGATCCAGCAGGCTAAAGCTTGGTCCTGGGCAGGGGCCTGAGCGGGCCCGGGGCTAGAGCTGAGACCCTTGCAGGCCAGTCCTTGCAGAATCGCCTCCGTGATGCTCAGTCTGGGTCAGACTGCAGCCCATCCTGCCTCCTCTGGGGAGAACCCAGAGCCGTTAGCCATGGCCTGGGGGAGCACCCCCGTGCCCCGGAGGCCGCACACTTGTGATGCCCCTGGAGGGCAGGCAGGAGGGGCCCCGGGGGTGTGCAGCTGTCAGTTTCTGAGAAGCCATACAGTCTCTGCTTCTGAGCTCACAACACAAAACACAGCGGGTGTTTCCAGCAAGCCTAGTGCATGTCTAGCCTAGTGCGAGCTCTGCCCGGTCTGCTCTGTACCCTCTCAGTGGCCTTCTGAGGGGGACATAGTAGCCGAGAGGGAAGAACAGAAATGGGAGCCCTGAGGAGCCACTGCGCGTGCCGGGAGGAAAGTGCACAAGGCAGAGGCCGAGTTCCTGTTTCCTGTTTCCTGTTTCGGACACAAAAACAGTGCTTTCTTCGCAATCCCTGTAATCTGAAAATTGATCAGCAATAAGGTCTAAGCAGCTGCGTGGTTTTGGAGAGTTGTTGTTTTCTTTAATTGCAGTAAACTGTGTATAACATGTGGCTTCCCTGGTGGCTCAGTGGTGAAGAGCATGCCTGCCAACGCAGGAGACATAAGAGGTGCAGGTTCGATCCCTGGATTGGGAAGATCCCCCGGAGGAGGGCAGGGCAACCCACTTCTGCATTCTTGCCTGGAGAACCCACAGACACGGGAGCCTGGTGGGCAACAGTCCATAGGGTCACAAAGAGTCGGACACGACTTCGCAAGTAAATCGACAACATAACATAGAAGTTACCATTTTAACCGTTTTAAAGTGTACAGCTTAGCGGCATCAGAAGCATTTGAGTTCCTACCCCCAGCCCCATCCTCCGTCTCCAGAACTTTCTCATTTTCCTGTTGAAACTCTGTCCTGATGAAGCCCTCGCTCCCCTCCCCCACCCCGCCCACCCTGCTTCCTGTCTGTGAACTTGACTCCGCCAGGGACTTCACAGGGCATGTGCTCTTTTGTGGCTGGCTTCTCTCACTCAGCTCGATGTTCTCAAGGTTGACCCGCGCTGCAGCGTGTGTTGGAATCTCTTCCCTTTTTATGACACGTGATAGCATTCCCCATGTCTTTCCCACGTGTCGCTGACCCACCCACTCTTCGGGGACACTTGGGTTGCTCCCGCTTTCACTGTTGGGAGCGCGGGTGCTTTCAGTTCTGGGTGGACACACAGGGTGGAATTATTGGACCACACGGTGATTCTGTTTTGAATTTTTTGCGGGACCACCATACTGTTCTCCGTAGTGACTGTACCATTCTATATTCCCACCTCCAAGGGAACAGAGGACGAGATGGTTGGATGGCATCACTGACTCACGGACATGAGTTTGAGCAAACTCAGGGAGATGGTGAAGGACAGGGAAGCCTGGTGGGCTGCAGTCCATGGGGTCGCAAAGAGGTGGGCACAACTTAGCGACTGAACAACAACCACCAATGCCCAAGTGTTCAAATTTCTCTACATCTTCCCCACTCCTCTTTTTCTCTTTGTTTTTCTTTATAATAGCCATCCTAATGGATGTGAAGTGGTATCTTATTGTGGTTTTGATTTTCATTTCTCTAATGACCAGTGTTATTAGAGCATCTTTTCATGTGCTTTTTTTTTTTTTTTTTGGAGAAATATCTATTCAAGCCCTTTGTCCATTTTAAAAATCACTTTGTTGCTGTTCTTTTTGAGTTTCAGGACTTCTCCATGTGTTCTAGATACCAATGCTTGATATGATTTGAAAATATTTTCTCCTTATATTCTGATCTGTGGGCTATCTTTCCACTCTGTGGATAGTGTTCTTTCGTGAACAAAATTATTTAATGTTGATAAAATCCAGTTAATCTACTTTTCCTTATTTTACTTCTGCTTTTATAGCTCAGCTGGTTACGAATCTGCCTGCAGTGCAGGAGACCCCAGTTCGATTCCTGGGTCAGGAAGATCCCCTGGAGAAGGGATAGGCTACCCACTCCAGTATTCTTGGACTTCCCTAGTAGCTCAGATGGTAAAGGATCCGCCTGTAATATGGGAGGCCTGGGTTCAATTCCTAGATTGGGAAAATCCCCTTGAGGTTACCACCCTGTGTGGTAACCCACTCCAGTATTCTTGCCTGGAGAATCCCATGGACAGAGGATCCTGCTGGGCTACAGTCCATGGGGTTGCAAAGAGCTGGACACGACTGAGGGACTCAGCACACTCTTGGTGTCATATCCAAGAAATCACTACCAAATCCACTGTCATGAAACTTTGATCTTATTTTTTCTTCTAAGAGTTTTGTGGCTTTAGCTCTTATGTTTAAGTCTTTGATCTGTTTTGAGTTAAT
Organism: Budorcas taxicolor; assembly: GCF_023091745.1. Lineage (NCBI taxonomy): Eukaryota > Metazoa > Chordata > Mammalia > Artiodactyla > Bovidae > Budorcas > Budorcas taxicolor. Next base: position 990,012 of record NC_068931.1, on the reverse strand, counting down.
TTTTTTAATATAGTGTAAGATATAGGATCTAAGCTTGTATCCTGTATCCTATGTAAGGGTATAAGGATCCCGCTTCCTTTTTTGCATACAGATATGCAGTTTTCCCAACACCATCTGTTGAGAAGATGGTTTTCCACCTTGAATGGTCTTGGCACCATTTACCCGTGTATTCAAGGGTTTATTTCCTGGCTCTCAGTTCCCTTCCATTGATCATAAAGCCAGCTTTATGCCAGTGACACTTTTGTTTGCTACAGTTTTGTCAGGTCTTCTTATTTCATTTTATTTTTCTGGCTGTGCCATATGGCTTGTGGAATCTCAGGTCCCTGACCAGGGACTGAACTGGGCCACAGCCTTGAGAGTGCCGAGTCTGAACCTGTAACCACGGGACGCCCACGGGACTCCTGTGGTGAGTGATGAAATCAGGAAGTGAGACACCTTGTCTGTGGGATCGTCTTTTGTCAGCCCAGCTGTGCAGCAGGGATGACACCAGCAGCCCTTGCAGGCTCTACCCCCCACCACCAACCCCCCAGCTTCCTACCCAGGGCCTGCTACCAAACCTCCTCACTGCTTCTGCCTGGAGGTCCTCCCAGCTTCATGGATGGAGCCCCCTCCACCTCTGGTCCAGCCCTGCCCCAGTGAGCCTGTCCAGCGCAGCAGGACCATGGCTGGGATACACCCTGCCTCCGAGGGATCAACCTCCAGGAGGAGAAGTGTAGCCGACACAGGTGCTTCCCAGGAAGGGTCTCCTGTCACTGACTCACGCCTGGTCCCTGCAGGAGCCACACAGCTGTGCCCCCCTTTAAAGGGGGCCTCGGGGACTCACATGGCAAGGGGCATTGAGACTCTGCAGGAGCAGGATGTGTTTTTACTTATTTTGACCTGTGGATGAAAGAAGGGAAGACGTCTTCCCACTGACCAACAGGAAGCAGCATTGCTCCTAAAAATGCTGTTTGCTGAAGTCACAGCTCCCCCCGATCACTTAGGGGCTTCGAAGGCATCTCCTCAGAGGTCCTAATTATGGAGACTGTGGAGCTGCTATCAGAGCAACTGCGGCGTCGCTCTGGAGACCTGCGGTGCTGGACCAGCCTAGACCTGCAGGGACCCCGGTGCCCCAGACAGAACCTCGTCCTGGAGCCAGGGTGACCTGCCCCTGGGTGGCAGAGCTGGGTGTCCAGCAGCCCGAGGTCTGGCCAGGCTGCCAGGATCCCAGTGACTCTCGGTCCAGCCCCTCAGAGCCCAGGCCTGTTGCCTGGCTGGGCTAGCAGCTCGGTGAACACGAGTGCTGAGTGAGAAATTGTTGGGTTTTCGTTTGTTGCTTAGCTGCTCAGCTGTGTCCTCTTTGCTACCCCGTGAACCATAACCCGCTAGGCTCCTCTGTCCATGGGATTCTTCAGGCAAGAATACTGGAGTGGGTCGCCATTTCCTCCTCCAGGGAATCTTCTCGACCGAAGGAGCGAACCCAAGGCTCCTGCCACGTCTCCTGCATTGCGCGTGGATTCTTTCAATGCTGAGCCGCTGGGGAGGCCAGAATGAAACTTGTTGTTCAGTTGCTAAGTTGTATTCGACTCTTTGCCACCCCGTGGTCTGTAGCCCGCCAGGCTCCTCTGTCCATGGGATTTCCCAGGCAAGAATACCGGAGTGGGTTGCCATTTCCTTCTCCAGGGGATCTTCCTGACCCAGGGGTCGAACCTGTGTTTCCTGCACTGGCAGACAGATGCTTTACCACTGAGTCACCAGGGAAGCCCAGTGAAAACCTGAGGCGTCTGCAAATCAAGAGAAGAGAGGAGAAAAATAAGAAGAGCCCGGAAGTCACAGTGCTGGCAGTGGAGAGGCATGGCTGGACCCCCTTGACTCCGAGGCCAGTGAGGGGGTGTGGCCACATGAGGAGGCCAGCGGAGAAGGCTGAATGCCCACAGGACAGCGTGCATCGGAGACGCCTCTGGAGGGATGCTGGGCAGGACTGTGGTTTGACTGCGTTTCCCGAGATACCAGTGCTATGGGGGCATCTTTTCAGCTGTTTGCCTTCTTTGGAGAAACGTCTATTCAGGTCCTTACCCCATTTTTAAGCTGAGTTGTTGCTCTTTTTATTTAGCTGTAGGAGGTCTTTGTGTCTTCTTGATACTAAATTCTGATCAGGTATATGATTTGCAAATTTTTCTTCGATTTGCACAGTCTTTTCTATCTGTTGATAGGTTTCCAATGCACAGAAGTCTAATTTTATTCAAGTCCAATTGATCTAATTTTAAATGTTGTTGTGTATGATTTTTGTGTCCTACTGGTGGTTCAACTGGAGAAGGCAATGGTAAAGAATCTGCTTGCAATGCAGGAGATATGGGTTCGATCCCTGAGTCAGGAAGATCCCCTGGAGAAGGGAATGGCAACCCACTCTGGTATTCTTGCCTGGAGAATTGCATGGACAGAGGAACCTGGCAGGCTACAGTCCAGAAATTTGCAGAGTCAGACACGACTAAGTGATCAACACACACACAGGTAGAAGTGGTCTGAGCATGCAGGCAGCTTTTCCCTTTGACGAAATCCTAGCGCTAATATTTACGGAGAGGTGTGTGAAGGCGTCATTGAAACTCATCAAATTCAGATCCAAGGTGCTTTTCATTCCAGTGCCTCAGGGTTGAAACCGAAAAAGTTAAATATAAAGAAACTTTTTATTTGAACTATTTTAAACTTACAGAAAAGCTGCAAAATTAGCACAGACTTTTCCTGTATCTGCACCCAGCTTCCCCTCATGTTAAGATCTTAACAAAAAGCTCCGTGAAATGAACCTTGTCCTGCACGGGGACCAGGCTGCAGCCAGTCCAGCGGCGCCCCGCCGCCGACCCCCTGACGCCCAGCCTCTCGGGCCCACGTCTGGGTCGTGTTTCTCCTCTGTCTCTGAGGCAGCACATCTCTCCAGGCTTGCTTTGCCTCTCAAGTTGCTGACACTTCCGAAGGATGTTTTCAGCCTGTGAGAATTTGCCGACTTGACAGACTCCGCTCATGTTTCAGTCAGTCAGTCTGTCTGTCGCCCCACAGCCGTCAGAGCTGCTTCCCACGGCCTCTCAGGCTGGTTTGTCCTCTTCCGGCCCTTCCTGCTTTCCCTCCGACCTGGGTCTGGCCGTTGGCGGAGCTCAGGCAGGTCTCCTCCTCGTCCCTGGAGCAGGTGGCCGGGGTCCCCCTTGTCCTTGCGTCCCCGTCGCAACAGCCAGCCGGGACCTGCAGCGCCACGGGGGTCGCATGGAAGTGGCTTACATACATCACATTCTGCAGCAGACGGTGTGGGAATGATTCATCACTTGCTTAATAAAATTGATTTAAGAAAGAAATTACCGATTAAGAACTGTCTTGACTGTAAAGTAAAAACTCAGTGATCTAGACACTGTCTGCTTCCTGCCCAGGGAGCTAAGGGAGTCCAGGCCGCGAGGAGGCTGCTACTCTCCCCGGTCGTGGGGGGGTCTCAGTCTTCACGGGGAGGCAGGGGGGCCTCAGGCCTCCTTCTGGGGGCCAGCCTGGGGACCTGCACTTCAGGCCTCGGAGCACAGAGGGTCTGCAGGCAGGTCTCGGCCAGCCCTGTGCCCTCAGGCTGCAGCCCCTCGTCTCAGGAGGGGACACGCTGGTCCACACAACACCCCCCGCCCTCCCGCCCCGCCAGAGACGGCAGAGGGCAGGAGAGGTGGTGGCCGTGACCCCTTCCCCTTTCCGTTCTCTGCAGTTTCTGTCGCTCCGTCCTGTACAAAGGTCTGCTCCACGGTCAGCGTCCAGGGCAAGGCTGGACCAGAGCCTTGGCCTCTTAGCTCAGGAAGCCCCCGGAGCCCCCTCCAGAGGGACGGGGGATGAGCTCTGTTCGGCGGCTCTGTAACTTCTCGGTCTTTCTTAGGCATCAAAGAGCTTCTATTATGTGGGCTTAGAAGTTGACTGGGGGGACAAGCCGACTGGGGGCCCAAGTGTGGGGCCCCTGACACATTGAGGGTCTGTCCCCTGTCCCCAAGAGACGCTCTGGGGGGATTTGCAAGACGCTGCAGAGGGACACGCTCCAGTGGAAGCCCCCTCAGTGACGCCTCCTCCAGCTGTCGGCCGTGACCACCCCCGGAGGCGGGGCGGCCGCCCCCCAGACCCTGGCAGCTCCGAAGCCTCTTGCAGAGCCCGGGCTCTGCGGCAGCCTCGCTCCTCCGGGCGCAGGAGCAGAAGCACTGTGTGAACAGAGATTTCAGAGAAAACTGATGCAGCAGACGTTTGCATACAGATGTGCTAATTATAGTCCTCAACCTGTACATTGAAACAGACTTAGAAGTTACGATCGTCCTGAAACATAATTGCTTTTTCCAACCTGTAGGCGCTCAGTCACTGGGAAACATCCTTAAATCCAAGAGGAGGTTCATACTCCAAGTCTAGGGACCTGAACTTGGCCGAGGCTGCGGGGGCCCAAGCAACCTCGGAGACAATTGTTCTTGGAGGGGCCGCGGGACTCACATGGGGTCAGCAGGGCCCTGAGCTGGGTGGGCAGTGGCCTAAGCCCCAGTAACTCCCGGGCTCTGGGGCAGCTCGGAGACATCCAGGAGGGAATCAGGCCTTTGGGGGAGCAGGTGGGGAGGCAGAGGAGCCCCAGGTGGGCCAGAGAGGGGAGGGCTCTGGAGGGACATGCTGTTGGTCCCCTGAGAACCCCATGAAGTGGATGGGGGGGGTGGAGCACCGTGGAGACCCTCGTCCAGGAGGGAGGACGAGGAATGGGCTGTGCTGGGGGCTGCCTGGGGCTGGAGGGTGCGTCCATCCCTGAGTTGCTCATTTGCTGATTATGAAGAATCCCCACAGCTGGGGCTGGGGGCTGGAACAGGGAATACTCTGGGAGGTGGGGTGAGGACACGGGACACAGATTGGCCTCCATGAAGAAAGAAATCTGCCCTGAAGCAGGGGAGATGTGGTCAGGGCCTTGCATTTGAGCCTGAAGCTGGCAGTTGTATGTTTATCATGCAACACCAGGGCTGTCTATTTCACTGATGGAGACAGAGGAGCTGAGGCAAGGAGCAGGATCTGAGAAGCTACTAAGTTTCCACTCAAAACCCTGTCCTCAGAGCGCCCAACACCATGTAGACTGGAGTGAGAACAGCGTTTGAGGAAAACACAGTGACCATCACGATGTAACCACGTGGGTGCTTGGAGTAGACATAAACGTCCCCGAAATACAGGTTCTTCCCAGGGGTCCTGTGACCACAGCCGACCTCAGAGTCCTCAGGACCCCAGACCCACCATGTGCCTGTGAGGCGATAAGCCACATGTCCTGGACTCTCCAAGAAGCCCGTGGCTGACCAGGGTCTAGACGCAGTGCCTGCAGGAGGGAGACTTGTCATCTCAGGGCCAGAGGAGCCCCAGCAGAGGAGGGGCCCCCCCTCCAGGATGAGCCCGACGCGGGGAAGCCAGCCGGAGGTGAGGGGTCCTGCGTGCGGCCCCGCCTCCCACGGGGAAAACGGAGCTGTTGAATCAAACCATGGCCCAGGAAATCTCAACATGAGGGAGCCTGAGAAAACAGCGATTTCCTCAGAGGTTCATGCCCACCGAGAGGCGGAGAGAGCTCTGGGGCAAGAACTGGCCGGATGGACTGGCCGCTTGGATGCCTGTCCCCACAGGACAGCCCCCGGGAGCATGAGGCCTCGCTGGGGAGGAGGGCAGGACAGACAGAGCGTGGGGAGAGACTGAGACAGACAGAGTGTGCGGAGAGAGAGGGACGGCCGTGAGGAGCTCTGGGGCGGGAGGGGACTGCTGGCAAGACGGTGAGCTCGGGCCCTGCAGAGCCTGTGGTGCTGTGCCCTCCCGTCCTGTCCCCTGGGTGCCAGGGTCCAGCCTCATCCTTCTTGGGACGTCCGTCTTACCCCAGGAGTGCAAGGGTCATTGAGGAAACCTTTATTCTTAAAGGCTGTGTCCCAGGACCCAGACTGAAGCTGCTTATTTCCTCCTCCATCCTCCCGCTCTCTCTGGCTTTTTTCCAAGAGACCAGGCCTTCTGTCTTCTCCACTCTTACCTGCTATTTATGAACCTTGAGTCTGGAGGAGGCCTTGGGATCATCTCATCCACTCCCTTGATTCACCAGCTGGAGCCTGAAATCTGGAGAGGTTTCAGCAGCTTTCAAGGAGCTGGCCGGAGCAGCAGCACCGAGGTTCCCAGCTTCGGCTCCATCCAAGACTTTCCCACCTACAGGTGAGAACCCAGCCTGCACAGCACCTGGCACACACCCTGCACTGTTTTCAGAAAAACAGCGTCTTGGCCTCGTCACACATGCTGACCTGCCGAGATCTGGGACGTCCCCCTCACCTGCCCGCCTGCTGCCAGCCGGCACCTGCCGTTGGCAGGCAAGACAGAGGCCTCGCTCCCCTTGCAGCGGCCGGGATGGGCTGTTCTGTGTTTCTCAGCCTTGCAGTGAACAGAGGCCCCCTCGCCGCTGGGCCTGTCTCTCCTGTGCAGCTGGATGTGATGTTACGGTCGCTAGGAATTTCCGTTGTGGCTCTAGCTGTTTTCCTTTTGACGCCCACGTGTGAGTGATGTTTGCAAAGTGAGAAATTAGTAACTACAAGTTTTTAGATCAAAAACCCAAATCTGGGACTGGTTCTTTAAAAGAAACAAACTTTCACAGAGCTCCCCACAGACGGACCATTGCCAAGGAGGTCAAAGCATGCTGTGTACGTGAATGAACGATGTGTATCAAGTCGTGTGGTCCATGTGGTTCCAACCAGTGTGCTGGTTCCGAGTGACCTTGTGACCGGGAAAAGCCCAAAGGCAGATCAGAGTCCTTGGCCTGGGCTCCAGTGCCTGAGGTTGGGCCAGGCTCTGTCCTAGAGGCCAGGAAGGGAAGGTGGGGTGACCCTCAGCCCAGTCAGGATGTGAGTGTCCTGCACAGAAACGCCAAGAACAGTGGCACCAAGAAGCCAGCGTGGGCAGTGGGGAGCGCCTTATGTGGCCGAGGAAGCTAAGGGGGCGGCTGGGCTTGGCTGCCTAGTGGGCTTTTATCTTGACCACCTTCATGTACACCCACGTCTGGGGCTTTTATCTCAAAAAACCTTCGTATACGACACCCACGTCTGGGAGGGCAGTTGGCTTCACTCGACAGATTAAATGTTAATCCCATTCAAAAACACCTTACTGGAAACACCCAGAAAAATATTTGACAAATATTTGGGGCACCCCATGACCCAGGCAAGTTGACACATAAAATTAGCTGTCACACAACATAATCATTATTAATAGCTCCATAAATAAAAATGGACGTTGTACATTATTTTGCATCTTACTTCGTAAGGAGGAAAGGATCATCACCAGAATTGTGTTTTGTTGGGTTGGGTTGTGGGGGTGCTGTTTCTTTCTCGCTCTTTTCAAGTAAAAATTTTCAAACATACATTAAAGTCCAAAGAGTAGTACAGTGAAAACCTAGCCATCTGTGTGTAAGTATATGTATTATATATACGAGATTCTGTGTGTATGTGTGTGTGTGTCCATATATACGGGAGATGAATGAACCATGTGGAAGCAGTTTACAGAAGCCAGGACAGTTAAGCCTGAGTAGCTGAGTCTGTATCTCCTAGAAATAAGGCCATTCTCTTCCATAACCAATTCCATTATTATAACACCTAAGGAAATTAACAATAACCAGTATTTCAGATTTTTCCAGCTGCCCCCAAGCTGTGTTTTGTAGGCTTTCTGGTAGACTCTAACCAAGGTCTATGCATCTCGTGTGGTTACATCTCACGGCCTCTCACTCCACCTCCTGTGACGTCCCTCCCACCTGTTCCTTTCCTTGTCCTTGACTCTGAAGAGCCCAGGCCTCCCGTCTTCTCCGGACGCAGGGACCTGGGTCTGGGCGTCTGACTGGAGCTTGTCTTGCCCAGGGCAGAGCCAGATGCTGCTGAGACTGACCACTGCCCTCCATTGCCACCCGGGTGCCAGGTGTGCGCACCCTCTCACCAGACCGTACGGACATCTTGTTTCCCCGTGGTGTTGCGTGGTCTTTCTCTCTTCCCTCCTCTGTCGCTGTGTAGAGTGTATGCACCATAGACTCGGGGCTTGACTTAGGTTTCCAGTCCAGTCACTATGTACTCAGACTTTCCAAGTCCGCCTGGAGGAGCCCGTCTGTGAGGACCACTGACGCACGTGCTCTCACACGGGAGCTGTGCTTTCTAAGGTCTGCTCACCTGGGGCCTGTCCTGCTTCCCGTCAGAAGTGAGCTGCTCTGGGGAGAAGCGGTCCTGGGGGCTGAGGTGCATAGGGAGACAGCTCGTCTGGCCTCAGGAACCTACGAGCTGCACTGGCGTGCTCACACCCACTCTCCGAGCGGATCAGGCGTTTCTTTCCTCTTTATTCAGTACCCCCGTCGGAGCTTCACAGACGCTTAGAGGTAGATTCGCTGCCGTCTAGGCTTGTTGAATTCAAACTCCTGAGGGCAGAGGTTGAACAGAGGGCTCCAGGTACCCACACCAGGTGTGCAGCCGCCTCTCAGCTGTGAGTACAGTACGTCCCCAGGCTGCTGGACTCCCAGCCATTTGTGCCTACAATGGGTAGAATGTATGAAAATTCCGAGTCATCCTGGAGAGACTAGAAGCACTTTCAGTGGCTGCTATTCTAAGAATAATTTTAGAAACAGCATTTGTTTAGAAATCAGAGTCAACGGATACCCAAAACATCTGACTGTTTACATGTTTATACTTGTACACAGTTTACAAAAAAATGTGGAAGATACAGAGTATTGAGAACATGGAGACGCATTAGACACTCAACACGTAAATGCATAAAATTTCTAGAGGAAAAAATTACATTGGTTTTATTTTGTTGTAGCTTGTTTCCAGAGCAAGCAGAATTTCTCTAAAATGACTCTATTATAAATCACAAGATTAACAAACATTTTATGGCTTGCTTTCAAAATCTTTGCGGATGCCCACCTCCAAGAATGGGGTTGACATACATTTCCTGTGAGGGTCACACCTTGTACAAAAATTATATCAAAGTGCATCACAGACTTCAGTGTAAAATGTAAACTATTAACTTTGGGAAAACAACACTGGAATATCTTTGGGATGTTGGATCAAGCACATTGTTCTTGATACCAAAAACACAGTCAGGAAAAAAAATGTAAATTAGACTTTTATCAAAAAGTAAAAATCTAAGCTCCACTGGGTGTTTAACCACATGATGAGGGGACGTTTATGGAAATGTTTGTAGCAGCTTTGCTCTTAATAGCCAAATCCTGGAAATGAGCCAGCTGTCGTTCACCTCGAGAGGGTTATGCAACTGTGAGCACTGCACCAGCCACGATCTGGTGAATCTTCAGAGTTACGCTGAGCGAAAAGACCCAGTCCTCACGGGTTGCCTGCCAGCGAGGGTCCTCTTGTACACCCTGCTTGGGATGACAGGAGCACAGGGACAGAGCATGGGCCACTGGGGCCACGTTAGGCCGGGGTGGGGCTGGGAGGGATGGAGGTGCTGGGGGCCCGGTGTGATGGACGCTCCGTGTCTGGACTGTGTCCGAGGCGGCACCCTGCAGGTTTGTGAGATGCTACCACTGCACAAGTTGGGTAAAAGGATCTCTACAATCTCAAAATTGAAAGTTTAATTTTAAGAAATCTTTGGGGCAGTTTTATGCAGTTCTGCTATATACATCATGCTTTATGGATAAGAGTTATTAGTTATCAAATTTCTATATGCCTTACAGATTTGGAGACCATATGAAGTTATCATAAATCATAACTGAAAAATAATCATCAATCTTTCTGTCAACAGCATGGCTAAAAATAGATCTAATTATCGTGTTTTTTGTTCTATTCATATATACACTTTAGAAGTATAATTTGAAATTTGTGTAATTTTGACATATAGAAAAAAAATGCATTCCAGGAAAAAAATGGTTGAACACATTGGAGGTTAACAATTGGACAGAAATTATGGGAATGATCCTAATAGTACTTTAAGACTGAAATTTCCTAACAAACATGTTTTATTTGAAATTAGTTCTTTACCTTTGGGTCTTTGTACTTAACACGTGGATGATTTTTATGTTAATTCATGTGATGTTTGTCTCGGTAGGACAATAAGAATTGAAAAACAATGCAGTGTCTCACCAAATATTAACCTGTGTCCTCCTTATTGTCAAGAGGTTGGGCGCATTTTCATTTTAAACTAGCTCAGCCACAGTCATGTGCTAGTTGATTGGAGAAAAGTGTTTCTCATTTAGATCACGTTTTCCGATTGTCACGTGGCTGGTCTCATGTGTTCGTTCTTGTGAACCCGTGTCAACTCAGAGGTGAAGCACTTCGGCTGTATCGGAAGTGAACGTGTGGAGGGACACCAGGCCAGATGAGGACCGGAGTCGCCTCGGTGGGGGGGCGAGCATGGTCCCCTCCCTGCAGACCCAGGGGCTGATGGCAGAAGCGGTGAGGGAAGGGGCTCTGCACCTCGTCTCCTGAGTGCCCCCCGCTGTGCTTCCCTGACCGAGCTTGGCTCTCAAGCGAGAAGACAAAGCCCTCTCCGAGCTCTGCAGTGGCCCGTCTCTGGGGCATGCTGTCCTCACTGAGAGCTCCCCCTGACCCTGCCCTGCTCCTCCTGGGGCAGGAGCCTCCCTCACCATTCACTCCCGCTTGGCCTGTGCTGGGGAGGCAGGTGGACCCTGGAGCCCGAGAATGTCCCCACGAAAGATGCAGGTGCTAACGCCTGAGAGTCAATCAGTACATGCACCCGCGGGAGGATGTGCGGCCCCGGGGGCCCAGCAGCGTGGCTCCCCACCCAGGTACATTTCAGTTCAGTTCAGTCACTCAGTCGTGTCCGTCTCTTTGCGACCCCGTGGACTGCAGCACACCAGGCCTCCCTGTCTATCATCGACTCCCGGAGTTTACCCAAACTCATGTCCATAGAGTTGGTGATGCCATCCAGCTACCTCATCCTCTGTTGTCCCCTTCTCCTCTTGCCTTCAATCTTTCCCAGCATCAGGGTCTTTTCGAAAGAGTCAGTTCCTCAAGTAGCCAAAGTATTGGAGTTTCAGCTTCAACATCAGTCCTTCCAATGAACATTCAGGACTGATTTCCTTTAGGATGGACTAGTTGGATCTCCTTGCCGTCCAAGAGACTCTCAAAGAGTCTTCTCCAACACCACAGTTCAAAAGCATCAATTCTTCGGTGCTCAGCTTTCTTTATAGTCCAACTCTCACATCCATACATGACTACTGTAAAAACCATAGCCTTGACTAGACGGATCTTTGTTGGCAAAGTAATGTCTCTACTTTATAATATGCTGTCTAGGTTGGTCATAACTTTTCTTCCAAGGAGCAAGTGTCTTTTAATTTCATGGCTGCAGTCACCATCTTCAGTGATTTTGGAGCCCAAGAAAATAAAGTCTGACACTGTTTCCACTGTTTCCCCGTCTATTTCCCATGAAGTGATGGGACCAGATGCCATGATCTTAGTTTTCTGAATGTTGAGCTTTAAGCCAACTTTTTCACTCTCCTCTTTCACTTTCATCAAGAGGTGCTTTAGTTCTTCACTTTCTGCCATAAGGGTGGTGTCATCTGCATATCTGAGGGTATTCATATTTCTCCGAGCAATCTTGATTCCAGCTTGTGCTTCATCCAGCCCAGCACTTCACATGATGTACTCTGCATATAAGTTAAATAAGCACGGTGACAATATACAGCCTTGACATACTCCTTTTCCTATTGGGAACCTGTCTGTTGTTCCATGTCCAGTGCTAACTGTTGCTTCCTGACCTGCATACAGATTTCTCAAGAGGCATGTCAGGTGGTCTGGTATTCTCATCTCCTGAAGAATTTTCCACCATTTATTGTGATCTACACAGTCAAAGGCATTGGCATAGTCAATAAAGCAGAAATAGATGTTTTTTCTGGAACTCTCTTGCTTTTTCCATGATCCAGCGGATGTTGGCAATTTGATCTCTGGTTCTTCTGCCTTTTCTAAAATCACCTTGAACATCTGGAAGTTCACAGTTCATGTATTGTTGAAGCCTGGCTTGGAGAATCTTGAGCATTACTTTGCTAGCGTGTGAGATGAGTGCAATTGTGCGGTAGTTTGAGCATTCTTTGGTATTACCTTTCTTAGGGACTGGAATGAAAACTGACCTTTTCCAGTCCTGTGGCCATTGCTGAGTTTTCCAAATTTGCTCATTTTAAAGGTCACCTCCTCCAAATACGAAGCTATCTGTTTTGCACAAGGAAAGACATTTTTCCTAGAGAAGACTACTTCAGTTCTCTTGTGAGATCCAAAGGTTCACCTCTACTAAACAGGTTTTAATCTGTTTCAGTTCATGTTTCTAAGCCTAAATACAAACTGGTAAATTCAGCTACAGAATAAACATTTCTCCAACTGTGGGTTGGTCTTCTGATATTTGAGACCCCTGTCTAATCTTGTGTGATTTTCCCCTTTTTCATTTCACACACACACACTCCTCTGATGCCCCCCTCACAGACCCCCCAGAGGCAGCATCCCTAATGGGCAACGCCCAGCCTGCAGCTCCCAGGATCCAGGAATGGGGTGACATCTCCCCCAAAGTACCGCAAAGTCAGGTCCTCTCGACTGAGGTCCCCAGGTCTCCCCAAAAAGTGCCCGGTGGGGGTGTTCGCCATCCTGTGGTCACTCCAAGCTGCGGCCGGATGTCACCTATCTTCAGTTTCCTTCCCTTGGGATTCCTACTAAACAGTATTGATAACTTCACTTTATCTTTCATGTGTGTTCTTGTCTGTGTTGTCTGTCTTCTGTTGACTCCTTTTGGAGGGTTCCTGGGAGAGAACCTGACCCAGCTGACCTCAACCTGACCCCTACCTGACCCAACCTGACCTCAACCAGACCCAGCATGACCTCTACCTGACCCAACCTGACCTCAACCAGACCTAACCGGACCTCAACCAGACCCTGCATGACCTCAACCTGTCCCAACCTGACCTCAACCAGACCCAACCCGACCCAGCCTGCCCTCAACCTGCCCTCAACTTGACCCAATGTGACCCCAACCTGGCCTCACCTGACTCAGCCTGACCTCAACCTGATCCAGCCTGACCCCAAACTGACCATCTCTATTTTCAGTCTTATCTATTCACTTCTGGAAACTGGGTTTCATTATCAGATTCGCATAGTCTTTTTGATAATATTTTTCTTCCTCTGGGGTTTTAAATTCCTTCTTTGATGTATTGAATTATTTTTTATAATCCTACCACTGGAGCCCAACCCTATTACTCCTGTGTCTGCCATTGTTTGCTCAGGTGGGATTCTGCCCTGTGTATTTTATAATTTCGGTTTGTAAATTCATCTGTCAGGGCTTCACCAGTGGGAACCTATGAGGCTTCAGTGGCAAGCCCATCCCTGCAGACCTGCGGTGCTGTTGGCGTTGGGCTGGGTCTGCCCTGTTCTGGGGTATCGTGCGCGTGCACTGTGTGGTCTCATGGCACCCCTGACTTCTTCCCACCAGACACCGGTGGGGAACTGTCATATCTGGTCATGACAACCAAAATCATCCCAGGCCTCCCTGATGCCCCTGGGGGCAGAGTTGCCCCAGGTGATTCTGTGTGTGTTCTAACCAGAGTCTCTGGATGTGGCCAACATGAGACCTCCTCTCACGGGTGATAATTTCTTAGGTTTCTGTAATTGAGACAGACGTTTCAACCTCATACCTACTGTGCAGGTAGGATTTTTAGACATGTATTCTCAAAGAGCCAGGCAGAGAAATCTTTTAATCCTCTCCCCAGGGCAGATTTCTTTCACTAGGGTATAGAGACCCTTTCCCTAGTGTGTAGGGACAAACATCCCTGCTTCCTACAGGGTGAGTTCAAACCTTCCACCTCCTGTCACGACGGCTTACCAGTTACTACCTGTCAGAAGCTAATGCAATGAACTGTCCTCAACCTCTCCCACCCTACAATGCAATACCTGTGGCAACTTGAGATGTTTACTTTTGCTGTTAGGAATGAACTGGAGCATCTTTTCATATATTTAAAGTCTATTTTTTCCCCTTTACTATAAACTCAGTGATAGTTTGCCCATTTTTTCTATTAAGTCTTTATTTTTAAAAAAAATCTACAGTGCTTAAATGCCTCCTATAACCCACATGGTGGATGGGGAAGCATTTCAGGGCTGTTGTTTCCTGAATAAATTATGCAAAGTCTGTATTTTTTGTCTCTGTCTTGCAGATGTCTCTGTTGCATTAGCTTAATGGTCAGAAAGTGATTGGACAGAGCATCTCAAATGCCTGGAACAGAAACAAAAACCAGTTTCTGCAGAGTAGTTGTGTGTGTCCGGGCACTTCAACACCAGCAGGCTGTCCCTCACTGCACGCCCCCCACCTTCACGTCTTGCTGGTGCAGAGCCCGCAGGGGGCATGCAGGGGAAGGTGGAGGCTTCTCAGTCTTTCCAGAGCATGCCCACGGCCCCAGGCATGTGAGCCACATTCTAGGTTTCCAGGAATTTGTCAGAGCTTTTCAAAGCGTCTCATTCCCCAGCCTTTTCTCCCTAGCCTTCTGGTTAGCCTGTTGTTTGCCGTGACACAAAATTCATCCCTTGTCTCGGCAAACATTTTCATGTAAGTGATTTCCACAAGCTGCTCAAGCGGCCACCTCTGCCCTGAGAGAGCCCTGAGTCAGGGGAGGTACAGGCAGGCCCTCTGATGGGCCACCAGAAAGGTCCCAACAGTTACGGATCCCCCTGAATGGGGTGCACTCTCCCCCTCCCAGCGCCAGTTGTGGTGCCAGGAATGCAGGGTGTCACCTTCAAGGCTATCACGAAGCTAGGGGCAGGTTAAAATGCTGAATTAACATTGTTACCGAGATTCAGGGGTTCTTTCTCAAGTGTTCCCCCGGCTGCTGCTACCCTTTGGTTAGTGTCTGGAGTTCCAAAAAAGTCAATTCTGATGGGGTTTTTTTTTTCCATCCTTGCTTTAACGGGAGGATATTTGGAGGTCCTTACTATGCAGTTTTCCAGTCACTCTGAATTTTAAGTGGAGAGCCAGGAACATATATATATTTTGCAGGTTCTCCTGATAATTTCAGTGCTGCCAGCCCTCAGTCCACACTCTGAGAACCGTCTCTCTGCCCTCCAGAGGACTGCCCCGCCCATGTCCTTGCTCATACTCCCCAGTAAAGAGGCTCCGGGCTGGTACTTGTTTGTTTCCTGTGTTCCGTCCCTGTGGCTACAGTGCAGGCAAGCGCCTGGTGCCCGAGCGTGGCCCCATCGTGTTAACAAGCACTGGGGGGGCCGTCCTGGCAGGGTTCGGGGAGGACCGGGGCCTCCCTTCAGTAGTGTGGAAAAGAACCCACAGGAGTCCATGCAACTTCTGTGATGTGGTTCCTGAGTTAGGGACTCTGTCTCCAAACAGATACGCAGATGTAAAGGAGGGCCTCAGGGATGCAGCGGAGAACTGAGCGCCCGGGCCGGTGGCGCCCTGGGTTCCGTTTGGTCCCAGGTCCCAGGGTCGCGCGCAGGCAGGGTGCCCCCAGCTCCATCCTGCCTGCGGCCTAACACGCGCTCCGTTCCTTTGCAGGCCCAGCCTCCTGACCCCGGCGCGGCGCGGCGCATGGGGCCATGGCCCTGCTGCCCGGGCCCGCGGAGCGGCGGGGCGGCGGCGGGGCCCGCGCCCGGCACGTCATCATCAACGTGGGCGGCTGCCGCGTGCGCCTGGCCTGGGCCGCGCTGGCTCGCTGCCCCCTCGCGCGCCTCGAGCGCCTGCGCGCCTGCCGCGGCCACGACGAGCTGCTGCGCGTGTGCGACGACTACGACGTGAGCCGCGACGAGTTCTTCTTCGACCGCAGCCCGTGCGCCTTCCGCGCCATCGTGGCGCTGCTGCGCGCCGGGAAGCTGAGGCTGCTGCGCGGCCCGTGTGCCCTGGCCTTCCGCGACGAGCTGGCCTACTGGGGCATCGACGAGGCGCGCCTGGAGCGGTGCTGCCTGCGCCGCCTGCGCCGCCGCGAGGAGGAGGCGGCCGAGGCGCGCGCGGGGCCGGCGGAGCGCGGGGCGCCAGGGAGCCCGGCCTGCGCCCCGGGACCTGGCGGGCGGCTGGCGAGCGGCCGGCGGCGCCTGCGCGACGTGGTGGACGACCCGCGCTCAGGCCCGGCCGGCAAGCTCTTCGCCTGCGTGTCCGTGGCCTTCGTGGCCGTCACGGCGGTCGGCCTCTGCCTCAGCACCATGCCGGACATCCGCGCGGAAGAGGAGCGGGTAAGTGCAGGCCGGGGCAGCTGCCAGGGCACCCGGGCTGGGCTGGGCAGGGCTGGGGGTGGCGGAGACGCAACCGGCCCGGGTGGTGGGGGTCCGCGGGGACCTAGCGCTGGACTCGAGTCGCGGCCTGGAGGCGGCCGGGCCAGGGGAGGGAGGGGCACCCACGGCCTGGTGGCCTTAGGCACCCCTGCCCCGTTGGTTGAAACCATGGGCCCTGGAACCACCGCACCAGCTCCGGTTCGGGGGAGAGAGCCGCTGGCACGGCGGGGGCACCAGGCTGTCCACTGCTGGCAGAGGCTCCACATTCCTGCCAGTTCTGAGAACTCAGTGAGTCCGCAGCTCAGCGGCCTTCTCACCCATCCTGTCTGCCAGCCAGGCCCAGAAGCTTGGACAATTCGGAGCTAAAATGCCCCCTCTAGAGTGCTGTGCTGTAAACTCAAGTCCCCTCATCCTGGACCAGAAGAAGGGAACCTGGGAATTCTTCCAGGCACCCAGCTCCCGCACTGGCTCTGAGCAGCTGGTGGACTTCCCGCCCCCTTGTTGACCTGAGAGGTACAGGTGGAAGTGTCCTCCACGGGCTGGGGACGGGTGTTTGTGTGCTGCACGCACCCCGGAAGGTCTGATGCGTTCGGGGAGGCCGGAGTGGATGGCGTCGGGGCTGGGGTCAGGAGAGGGGAGCTGCTGCGTGTCTGACAGTGTGACTGTCGCCCTGCAGCGTTACCTGCGTTTCCTCACGGAGTGGCGGGGGGTTGGCTGCCTGCCTGCTCTGCAGCTCCAGCTTCCAGGGGTGGGCATTGGACCTGAACACCCCCACCCCCGTCTAGGTGGAGCAGGTCAGAGCTCCCATAGCCCCTCCCCCAGAGGCCCTTGCTGTCCAGGGTCATGTCCAAGTTCAGCCCATGTGGTCAGCTCATTATTCGGAGATGCAGAGCCCGGTGCTCTGGTAACAGCTATGAGTGGGCTCCACTGGGAGCCTGGTGACCCTGACTGCAGATCAAATTTAAATGTAAATTTTAGGAAATTGGTTTCGCTTCCTTCATTGTTTGGGTGTCTGATTCCTGGGCTGTCATTTCCAGTTGTCTTAACTATACCCAGGTTTTGGATTCTGCTTCTAAAGACGTGTTTGGACTTTCTAAGTAGCAATAACTCACAATCCGAGGAGGAAACCATTTACGCGAGAATCAGGGAACAGAAGTCAGAGCTGTGTCACCAGAGACTGAGCCGGCCTTGAGTCTCCTTGCTGGTCCCCACGTCAGCCACCATTCACATCCATCACCCACCTCTTCGTCATTTCCAGAAACATCGCTTCCTGCCACCCGACACTGTCTCACCAAATGAGTCCTCAGGTTAGGAAGTAAGGACCCCAGTGTGGGTGAGCACGTGCTGAGTGTGTCCATGTGTTGGTGAATCCATGGACTTATACCTGTGTGCACTGCCGGATCCCAGCACACTGCACACAGTAGGTGCCAAGTCACAGTAGGTGGTGTCACTGCCACAGGAAGGAAAAGTTTTTATGTTTCATCAACACTGAGTGTGTGAGGCAAAATACACGTGAAATTCACCAGCTGAGCTGTTTTTATGCGCAGTTCAGTGGCGTTAACTACAGTCACATGTGCACCATCCATTGCTAGAAATCTCTCATCTTCCCAGACGGAAACTCTTCCCGCTAAACACTGACTCCGCAGCCCCCAGAACCCGCCTTGGACCTTCTGCCTCTGTGGATCTAACAACCTTAGGGACTCGTTTAAGAGGAATCATGCAGGCACCGTGTCCTCCAGGTTCACGGCGTTGTGGCAGATGTCAGACTCCTTCCTTCTGAGGGCCGAGCAGTGTCCCCTCTCCTTACGCACCCGTTATCCATCCGTGACACCTGGGTCGCTTCCCCCTCTTGCTGTTGTAACACGCGCTGCTGTGGACACGTGTGCATGTGTCTGGTGAGTCCTGCCCTCGGGTCTGGGGCTTGTCCCAGCAGTGGGCCAGCTGGCATCTGTGATGATTCTGTGTTTATGTTTCCGGGGAGCTTCTGCTGTCTCCACTGCTGCTGCAGCCTTGACTTACCAGGGAAGTTTCCAGGCACAAGGCGTTGGCGATGGAGGGCAGAGAAGAACGTGAAACCCTTCATTATTTTCTTGATTGTTGGGTTTTTTCCCCAGTAGAATTTAGCCTGGGCTAAAATATTATCTATATGTGATCTCTGGTTTTAATTAAGTAGCTAAGTAATTTCTTTTTAAATTTTCAAGTCTTCTCTTGAAGGCTCCAGAAAGCGTCCTCTGAGGGGCTCAGCACCAACTGTCCCTTGAGCCTGAGTCTTCCACTAGCAAGGATGCTTCCGCGGGGCACCCACACTCTAGTGGATGGTCCAGATCAGTGCACCCAACTTCCTCCTGGAGAAGGATCTTGGGGAGCAGGAAGTGTCCTCAGGGATCAGAGGTGGCGGGTGGGGCTCCCGTATCATCAGTCTGGGGGTGTTGCTCGTCATCTCTGGCAGCGTTAGTGTTTGATGGATACTTTTATGTGTTGGTGAAGAAAAGCATGGAGGGAGAGGAAAGATGATTATCTTCCATTATTCAGGGAATCAGAGGAAAGCGGTTCCGTGGTTCCTGCTGCTGGCCCATGAGATGCCCCCTTGAGTGAGTGGGGCCCCCATGGCGCTGAAGGAAGCCCCGAGTGCACAGAGATCCTGGCTTTGGGGCGGCTGGGGTGTGCCCTTTGGGCCCAGGGACGTCTGCCTCTGCCTTGGCCCCGGGCGTGTCTCACCGTTGATGTCACGGAGTCTCCCGTGTTGCCTCGGGGCACCTTTCCCGCCCCAGGGAGGACTCTGCAGCCAGACTGCTCAGGCCGGCTGAGAGCAGTTGGCAGAGGCTGTGAAGGGCCTGTGTGCTTGTTGGGGGCTTCTGGGCAGTCTGCCCTGCTAGAGTCCAGGCTGTGGCCATCCCCGTGTCTCCTCGATGCCCGGGCAGCCCCTGTGGCCAGTGGTGGCTCTGTCAGGAATCTGCTCTCACACGTCGTAACTGAACGAGAGCTGGTCTCTGCTTTTCGTTGTTTATAGGCTGGATGATGGGAAAAGCATACTTGTGGGACGAACCTCGAAGACGCTGTGCTGAGGGAAACAAGCCAACTGTCAGGGCAGAGCCTGTGTGACTCCACCCCCCTGAGGCGTTTGGAGTCAGCAGGCCCTTGGAGATGGAGGTGGACGGGCTGGGCGGGGGCCGGCGGGGCTCTGGGGGCCGGCAGGGCGCAGACCACCAGGGGGAAGCAGCCAGGGTTCCACTGCATCCAGCGCCTCACAAGGTACCAAGGACCCTCGGCCCTCACGCTCAGCGAGAGAGCAGTGGGCCCCGGGCCGAATGGGGCCCCAGGCTTATGGGGGCGCCAGGCCGAGGGGGCCCCCAGGCCGAGGGGCATGCAGCCCCAGCCCTTGCTGCTTCCTGCCCCGCCCATTGAAATGCAGGGGGTGGGGGGTCCCCAGCTCCATGTTCCTCGCCTCGGGGTCCAGGTCAGAGCAGCTGAGGGCTGGGCTCAGCCTGGGTGCCGGCCCTGCGCGACCCCCAGGCCCCTTCTCTGGCCCCCGCTGTCTGAAGCTGGCTCAGCAAGCACTGAGGCCTGCTTCTTGGGGACTCATTCAGGGTCAGGCCTTGATTCCAGCTCCGTCGTGGACCTGTGTGTCCCCCCGCTGCCACAAAACAAACCACCACCAATGGCCTCCTCAAACTGCCAGTCTCTGCCTCGTGGTCCTGCTGGGACTGGGCCTCCTGCAGGGCTGGTTCCTCCAGGGGACTCCCTCCCTTGTTCCGGGGCCCCTCAGCTGGCTCTCCTCTCCTGCTGACCCCTGACCTCCCTCCTGCATGTCACCATAGGAGCCCCAAGCTAGAGGGAGGCGAGCTCCCCATTCTGCTTTCTTGGGGTCTGCAGCGCCTCTGGCCTCACTCCTAGGGTGTTGGGGGCTCAGTGAAGGAGACAGAGCATGTTTCTAGCTGTTCCCCCAACACCTTGCTGTCGGGTAACATGCAGACCTCAGGTGTGCCCAGAGCACCCCATCCCTGCTGGATACTCGGTTCTGTGAGAGGTGTGTCCAGCGTGGTTAGGCGACCCCGGGAACGGGTGTGCACACTGGCGCCCACCCCGCTGGATGTCGCAGTGATCAGATGCTGAGGACAGGCCTTCGGAACCAGAGAGGCCTTTGTTCTGACAGTCGGCTCTTGGATTCCTCCCTGCGGGGCGTTGCCTGGAGACGGTGCTGGGCCTGCGGGTAGTGAGGCCCGGGTGCACACACCGGCCTGGGGAACAGCGAGTCCTCAGAGGCTGTGCTCAACCCATCACTTCCTTTTCACGGAGGCTGGTGTTTGGCTTGCAAGTCGATTTTTAACTCTAAGCTCATATGATTAAATCAAGACCCACATAATTAGTTATGGATTTCATGAGTGCAACTTCGAGCACCAAATTCACGAAGACACTTGGCAACAGCATCGGAAGCTGGCGACAGAGCTGCTGCTGCGTGTGGGCACAGACAAGCTCGTTGAGCTTAACAGCCTGAGCCGGGCTGAGGGCTTCACTGCTCCAAGCTGTCAGTCAGGGCTCCCCAGCACACAAACAGAACCGATGCAGCGGGCTTGGAGCCTGTTCTGTGGGGCACGGGTTATGGCCCGCTGCGTTGTGAGAAAGCACGTCACTGTCTGCGCACAGGCTCAGGGGCTTTGCCTCTAATGACTTTACCTGGAGTCCCCCCAACCCCCGACTTGGACGACGTCAGGCCTTCGAGTTGATAGTGAAGTTTCTTAGACTTTGGGGGCTGCAGGATGGAATACAGGCGAGAAGGACATGAATTTTGGGTGCTGGGGGCAGAATGCTGCCATCTGAATGTCAAGTTCCCAGAATTCGCAGGCTGAATCCCAAGCCCAGTATGTCAGGAGGGGGGCTTCTGGGGGTGACAGAGTCACAAAAGTTGAGCCTCGTGATCGGATTAGTCTCCTACAACAGTGACCACCCAGAGCTGCCCACCTGTTCCTCTGGAGCAGACACAGTGAGAAGGTGCTTCTGTAAACCAGGAGGCAGGGCCCACTAGACACCAGGCATGTAGGTGCCCGTACCGCGGATGTCCAGCTCCAGGGCCGTGAGCGATGAGCTGCGCTTTCAGCGCCGACAGCAGCAGGGCCCGAGCCAGTGGCAAAGGAGCCCCTGAGCGCAGGGACTTGGGCTTTGGCCCAGCCCCTGATGGCTCGTTTACTGTCCACGAGGGCTAAGAATGCTGTACTGGGGCCGCTGCAGCAGGGCAGGACCATGGGGGCCTCCCAGGCGCGTCAGTCGGACGCCGGGCCCCGCATCCAGGAGGCTCCAGTCCTACCCAGCAGGGGCCGTCTGTGTCCGGTTATCACCCCATGCCAACGGGCTGTGGTGCTCCCTGCCGTGGTCAGGCCCAAGAAGCTGAAAGGAGGAAGGGAGGATGGACCCCAGCCGGCTGCCGGCTCAGCCACCGACTCCAGAGAGGGCCCTGGGCCCCAGGACTGAGCTGGGGACAGAGGCTCCCAGGGCCCTGGGCTGGACCATGGGTCTGGCCGGTTGGGTTTCTTATTTGCAAAGGTCTGATCCAGGAACCGACATGACCTGGTGGCAGATACTCCGCTGCAGGCGAAGCTGGGTCTGGGATAGGTCCAGCCCTGATCATCGTGCTCTTCTGTTAAATGAGGGGGGCCCCAGGGCTGCGAGGAATGTGAAGCGGCAGCCCCTCCCCACGGGGAGTCTCGTCTGCAGCCCCCACTCTGGCCTGGCAACCCCGCCAGCCCCTAGAACTGCAGGCCGAGCCCCAGCAGTCATCGGCCACCGCGTTGGAGGGAACACTGGCTGTTTTCATGGGGGACCCTCCTGCCAGACTCTGAAAGGCTCTAGAAACAGAGCCACATGTGCCAGGGGATAAACATGGAGCTTGGGGCATTTTCCTCCACTTTCCACGTAAATTTGGCAGAAAAAATAGGGGATTTCTGTTTTGGATTTGTGCTTTAGTCTGAGGGAAAAAAAGACTTGTGCTCAAAAGCCTAGAATAGAAGCTACAAGATTTTTTTTTTTTTTTTAAGACAAGTTTTTCGAGCAGTTTTAAATCCACAGCAAAATTGAGAGGAAGGTGCAGAGAGTTCCTGTGGGCCCCCGCCCCACCCTTACACAGCATCGCCCATCATCAGCCTCCCTGAGAGTGACGAACCTCGGTTGGCAACTGCCCAAAGCCTACGGTTTACATTAGGGCTCCACCTCATTCTGTGGGTTTGGACACAAGTACAATGACCTGTATCCACTATAACAGTATCGCTCAGAACCAGTTTCCTGCCCTGAAAACCCTCTGTGCCTCCCCGACCCCTCCCCTTCCCCAGGGCCTGGCATCGCTGATCCTTTCACTTTATCTGTAGTTTTGCCTTTTTCAGAATGTCTTATAGTTGAAATCCTTTGCAGATTAACCTCTTTCAGTTAGTAATATGCATTTAAGTTTTATCCATTTTTTCACGACTTGATAGCTTATTTCTTTTTGGCCTTTAATAATACCCCATTGTTTGGATGTTCTGGAGTTGGTTTACCCACTGCTGACTGCAGGACCTCTTGGCTGCTTCCAGGTTTGACAGTTATGAACAGAGCTGCTATAAGTACCTCTGTGCAGGTTTTCATGTGAACATAAGGTTTTGATTGCTTTGGGTAAATACCAAGGAGTGTGGTTGCTATATCACTAGGTAAAATAGACTTAGTTTTTACGAAAGCACCAAACTGTCTCCCAGAGTGCCTGCCCCACTTGCCTCCCCAGCGACGCTGACTGAGGCCCCGCTGCTCCCCTGCCACTGGCATCTGGGCTGCTGGTGCTCTGGACATGGGCCTTTCTGACAGGCATGGTGTCTCCGTGTTGTTTTCCCTTGCATCTCCTTGACGACATATGAGTGGGGCGTCTTTTCATGTCCTGCTTGCCATCTGCGTATCTTCTTTTCTCCCATATTTACTGAGAACCTTGGCGGGCTCTGGCAGCAAATTTCCCGGTAAATCTCAACAGGTACCCTGGAGCTTACAGCTCTCAGACTTATTCACACTGAGCCTCCAGCAATTGAAACTCACAGTTCAGGCTTTCCTCCCAGCACTGCTTCCAGGCGGCTTTGAGTCTCGCCCCGGAAGCCTGGCTCCCTGTGTTCACCCATCTGTCACTCCAGTCTTGGGGGCAGTGGTTTGCTCTGTGCCCTCCCTTCTCTTACAGACCTGAGAAGACTGTGTTTTTCAGTCTGTTCAGGTTTTTAGTTGTTGTTTGCAGGGTGTGGCAGCTGCCAAGCCCCTGACGTGCAGAACTGGAGGCCGGTCCCAAGACTCCACCATGATCTAGCCAAGGCTGTGGGTTCACCTTCTCTGTCACTCAAGAGGCAGACAGGTGCTGGTTAAGTTCTCAGACTTAAACGCAGACCAGGGCTCCCACCCCAGCCCCTATACAGACTGCTGAAGACCCAAAAACACGTGGTCTCCTTTCTGAGCCTGTTTTCTCATCTATAAAATGAGGCTACTTCAGAGTTGTTGAGATTAAATTGAATAATGCTTGTGAAACAGCTTTCGACAGTGCTTTGCACAGAGAATTAAGTGACAGCTTTAACCCTTTGGCACACAAGGTGCTGCAGCACACATGGGCCACGGGGCAGGTGGAGGCAAGGAGGCCGTGTCCAGGCACCGGCTTCTGTGGGGGACACAGTGGGTCTGTGGAGGGTAGGGGTCGGATGGGGGAAGCCAGTCCGCAGGCACAGCTGGAGAGGCAGCTGACCCGTGCTGCGTGGCTGTCCGCAGGCGCCTTGCCACACCCAGGATGCGAGCAGAGCCTGTGGCGAGGCCTCTGCCTCCCGGGTGGTGGAGGTGGCTGGCGGGGTGGCTGGGAGGTGGGGGCGGGGCAACCCCTTGGCTACCTCCCGCCCTCCCTCCTTTGGCCACAAGGAGTCCCCACGGGGTTCCCTGCACCCAAGTCTGCGCTGACCCCCTCTGGCCACTGCCCTCGTCTTCAAGAACTTTCCTGTCTCAGCTGCCTCGCTGGGGAGGCCAGGGTCCTGCTCTCCATACAACCGCCTAGAACAGGAGGGACGGTCACTTGCTCCAGATCCAGGAGGGTGGGCAGACGGGTGGACGTGGCCTGAGGGGGAGGTGGTGGGGCCTGCAGGTCCCTGCAGCCCGCACCCACCTGGCCGGCCCCCAGGCCCCCCCAGGCCGCTGCGCCCACCCTCCTGGGCGGCCCTGCTGTGCGGTGACGAGGACGTGCTGGGCAGCTGGGGCTTGAGGGGGGTGACAGGAGTCACCTTGTGTTGCAGGAGAGCTTGGGGTCCCCCTGCCTTGTGGCTGGCAGCGTGGGAGAGCTGTGAGAGTGCTGAACGTGGAGCCGATGTGGGTGGGGGTCCCGGGGCCTCTCAGGTGCCCCCGAGCCCTGACCTCTACTCTTCCCTGCCCGAGGCCTGCAGCGTTTTCTTTAAAGGCCACACATTTAAGGCAGGGAGATTATCCGGCGCCAGGCAGTGGTGGGAACAGACCTGAGCATTCAGGTGATGCTAGGCTCCACCTGAAGGCAATGGCACCCCACTCCAGTGCTCTTGCCTGGAAAATCCCATGGACGGAGGAGCCTGGTGGGCTGTAGTCCATGGGGTCACTAAGAGTCGGACACGACTGAGCGACTTCACTTTGACTTTTCACTTTCATGCATTGGAGAAGGAAATGGCAACCCACTCCAGTGTTCTTGCCTGGAGAATCCCAGGGACGGGGGAGCCTGATGGGCTGCTGTCTCTGGGGTTGCACAGAGTCGGACACGACTGAAGCGACTTAGCAGCAGCAGCAGGCTCCACTGAAGCCCTAGATGGGGCTTCCCTGGTGACTCAGCTGGTAAAGAATCTGCCTGCAATGCTGGAGACCTGGGTTCAATCCCCAGGTCAGAAAGATCCCCTGGAGAAGGGAACGGCTACCCACTCCAGTATTCTGGTCTGGAGAATCCCTTGGACAGAGGAGCCTGACAGGCTTCAGTCCATGGGGTCACAGACTCAGACATGACCGAGCGACTTTTCAAGCCCTAGATGTTAATTATAACATGAATGTACATTTTTAATGAGAAGACAGTGCCTGCTGTAATTCATCAAATTGGCTGTTCCCAAATGAAGAGCTTGTGCTGTTTATTTTACCACAAATACTAACTTATTGACACCCGTCAGAAGTTTGGTGAGGGTCAGGGTCAGGGTGTCCTTGGGACACCCCTACATTGGAAGTTCCTGGGGAGGGGGCGGCACTCTGAGGAGCATGGTGAGGGGGTCCTGGAAGACTTGCTCTTCCTGATACAACCTAGAAATGAGCATCTGGAGAAGTAAACCTGGCACGCCCATGGGAACCAGCCACCAAAGCTCCTGGGGAGGGGGTGGCGCTCTGAGGAGCATGGTCAGGGGGTCCTGGAAGACTTGCTCTTCCTGATACAACCTAGAAATGAGCATCTGGAGAAGTAAACCTGGCGTGCCTGCGGGAACCAGCCACCAAAACTCAGATCCTGCCTGGACGGTCAGCCAGGCCCCCCGCCTGCCTGGACGGCCTGTCCCTCTGCTCCCTCAGCGGCCCAAAGAACACGCCCCTCAGAGTGTCCTGGTTGTAAACACGATGCCTGCTCTTCACGGAGGCTGGGCAGGTACAAAGCTGTATGGAGAAGAAAGTGAAAATAAACTGCGAGGTAATTACTGAAGCCTGAGTGCACCTCACTACCTCTGCTCTGGAACCTCTCGTGAGACTGGAGGAGAAGCGTGCAGGCAGCGTCTTGTAGCCACTTGGTCCCCTAACAGTAGCAGCCAGGCAGTCCTGTTCTGTAGTTTTACATGTCCCCTCCTGCTTCCAGCCCTTCCTGTCACGAGCCCTGCTGGGATGAACACTTGCTCACCCAGCTTCCACTACTCAACCGCTCACCTGATCAGGTCCTCAGCTGTGCCCATCTGGGGGGCTGTGCCCATCTAGGGCCTGCAAACCCGCGCCCCAGGTGCTGCCCTGAGGAGGCCTTGTCATGCCTTTGTGAGCTCGAGTTCCCCGGACCCTGGCCTACCAGTGCTGGGTGGCCTGGTAACAATTTGCCTGGTTCTTTAAAAAAAAAAATTCACCTCCTGCTTTCTAGATTTCCGTTCGATCACCCCTAGAAGCCGACATCTCACGTCTTCACCTCCATTTGTACTTCCCACAGTTCCATCGCCTTCGTCCACCTGCCCTGTGTGGTCTGTTCTCAGTTCCCTATGAGCATCTCGGGATTTCTCAGTGGGAGACAAGCAGGCGGCCTCACGGGGCCCCTCACCACGTCCGCCCCGTGCAGCCTTCCCTGCCCACCTGTCCCTCCATCCTTTGCCCCCAGGATGTCCGTTCAGTGCTGGCCATGGCCCCGGTCCCACCCGTGAGGAGCTGTGCCCTGCCCTCGTGTCTCTAGTCTTGACTGCGGGGTGGATGTGCAGACACAGTCGGCGGAGAGGGCCGCCTTCCTGGAAAATATCACCTCCCGATGAACCGAGTCAGCACTGGGCAGGAGCCAGGGCCCCTCCTGCCTGGGTCGTGGGAGCCGGGAATTGTCGCAGGACCAGCTGTCCAGCTTGGGAGTCTCTGCCCTTGTGGAGGAGCCACGTCTGAACCCAGGCAGCCAGGAAGGTGCGGTTAAGTCGGTGCTACCAAAGGTTCTCAGGGAAACTCATGCAGCTGTGAGATGGGGGCGCCTGCACGGACGGGTGGGGCCAAACCCAGCACAGAAGAGAGGAGAAAGCACACCTGTGCCCTCGGCAAGAGCGCAGCCACTGCTGTGGATGCACCCCAGGACCAGGGACTGAGATTGGGGAACAAATGAGGAGCAGTGGCTTCAGATTTTGTGTCCTTGTCTGTGACGCAGGAAGCATTCAGATTGGTGGTGGGGACCGTTCTCCCCCAAGGTGGACGCCCCGCTTGCTGATCTGTGGGCGGCGCTGCTGTCACCAGCTTGCTGTCTGTGTCCATCTCAGCTCATGCTGGTCACTTCCGCGGGGACGTTGGGGCCCTGGGCGTTTGCTCCTCGGGGCACCAAAGCGTGAGATGTTGGCGACCGCAGTTCTGTCTGATTCCTGAACCCTCGCTGGGTTCAGGCTGGTGCATCACGCTCAGGAGGGACCATGGAGGTCGATAGGGCCAATTGGAAGACAGGCTCCTTCCAGCCAGGGCAGGCAGAGGGTGGAGGACTTCACAGCAAGGTATCTTCATTTCTTTCTGTGTTACCCCATAAAGCTAGTCCACAGGATGTTGACAGAAAGGTGAACTGACGGCTCTGCTTCAGTGCAGGTAATTTCAAGTGAGTGCATTCATGACTTCTATGTAAATGACTGTTTGATCTTTTTATACAATTTGTTCTCCTAAGTGGATTTAATATTCCTTCTCCTGATTATCTATTTGTACTACGAGAGTCTTTTATTACAGATAATTGGAAAAAAATAAACCTCAACTAAGTTCAAAGGCAAGTTATTATGAATGTTAGTAAATTGAGTTAATAAATATTTTCCTTGAAGTGCTCATGGGAGGCAGAGAGAAAATCTCACACAAAGCTGTTAATGAGTGGATAAATTAGTAAGGACGGAGCATTCACCCTTCTCAACATCCTGCCACACGCCAGTGTGTTCCCAGCTGCAGACAGTAGCTCAGACTGGCTCCTCTGCTGGACACAGGGTCCACGCTGGATCAACAGAGGGGTGTGAATTGGTGTCCAGAACACACTCGGGCAGTAAGGGGGCACGTGTTTTCAGAGTCTGATTACCCTGGATAAACACAGGCAGAGTCTACCTGCCTTGGGGTCTGCGGTGAAGCGCCCCTGGCATCGGGGGCCTCATGCTGGGCAGCAGGTGTCGGCCAAGCTCGGCGCTGTCCTTGTGGTGAGCAGTCCACCCTGACCTGTCTGTCTTGTCACCCTCACACCTGAGTTTATCCTTGAGGAACAATGGCACTCAGGCTCCTTAGCAGAATGGATACCACAATTTTCGATGCTCTGAAAAGAGAACAAAGCTGGGATTGGGAGCGTGGCCAGGCCAGGCCTCTCCTGACTGCACCCAGGATGCTGGCTGCCCCACGGCCCAAGTTACTGAGGAAGCTACTCAGGGTGCCTGCTTATTCTACTAGAAAATTGAGGCAGCGATAGTGCCACGGGAGTGCCAGGCCGTGGAGGCTGCAGTTTGGAAAACGGTTCAAAAACCACTTTGTTAGCTAGGACATGGAAGCAACCTAGATGTCCATCGGCAGACGAATGGGTAAGAAAGCTGTGGTACATATACACAATGGAATATTACTCAGCTATTAAAAAGAATGCATTTGAATCAGTTCTAATGAGGTGGATGAAACTGGAGCCTATTATACAGAGTGAAGTAAGTCAGAAAGAAAAACACCAACACAGTATATTAACACATATATATGTAATTTAGGAAGATGGTAACGATGACCCTGTATGCAAGACAGCAAAAGAGACACAGATGTGAAGAACAATCTGTTGGACTCTGTGGGAGAAAGTGAGGGTGGGATGATTTGAGAGAATAGCATTGAAACATGTATATTATCATATGTGAAATAGATCACCAGTCCAGGTTTTC